>NC_136908.1:3551566-3906549 GCF_949606895.1 Notothenia rossii | reverse complement strand
TTTAAGTTAAGCCAAAAAGCACAATGACCGAAAAAAAACAAACAACAAAAGAACAAAAGAACAAAAACAGCAGCTGCGTAGTGATGTCACTATGTTTAAAAAGTAAGCAAAGGTGTCTAATGGAAAGCGTTTCACCCAAGGAGACTGAACGGTAACAAGCACACAGGTTTCCTTCTGTTCTCCTCCACAGCAGACCTCCATTAGCGGCCTGTTAAACCACACAGAACAGAGAGAGGGGAGTGCAGCGGGGGAGAGAGGGTAATTGTCTCTCTGCTACTGGGAAAACATCCTCGTCAGCACTGGGAAGAGAGCAGCTTATTACACGGAGAGCAGCGCTGAGTGGCAGGTACAAAAGGTGGAGATTGTGAGGAATGATTAATTGTCTTTCAGAGTGGGGGATGCCTCCAAAACAGGCGTCGGAGCCTCGGGGTAAATCGCAGATGGTTTGACAGCTTGGATACAGCGTGCTGTCGGCGAATGGAGCGAAGAATCAAAATCTTTTTACACCTCGAAACCTGAAAAAACACACAGAGAAGATGCTAAGAATCAATCCTCGTGTAAAAGCCGATGTGTATAAGCACGTTTAGTAAATGCATGAAAAGCTGTTGATATTCAGTGATAATCATTCAGAGGAGTGCTGATATGTATCACGGGTACAACAGGTGTGTGATGTGATACTTTGTATGACATTTCAATTGTTTAATAACGCACAGGAGGATATGCTTTCATCACAAGGTTACAAGTTGGAATCCCTAACCTGCACACACACGGAAACGTTTGACTTTAATTAAATATGTTTATGCCAATAGATTTCACATAACTGTATTAGTTTAGAGGAAAGCAAATACAATGATATAATAATACAGTAATGTGTTATCTGTTTGCATAATACATTTAATTAAAGTCGACGTCTCAGTTTTTTTCACGTCGTCTCTAAACTCTCGATGATAGGACTAGCATTGGTAAAATGTGTGTAAAGCGTTCTGTATGTAAGGCCAGAAATGCACCAGATAAATAAAACTCCATTTACCATTTTATACTCAAAAATAATATCATGCATACTAATAAAAAAACACATGTATTAGTATGTTGTTGTATTGTCCCACAATGCAATGCACACTGCAAAAAAGGAAAAACCATTAACCAGTAAAAACTAGCAGCAGTTTTATTGACATGGGCCTAACAAAGTCACATTTCATGTCCAACGGACCCCACATTTTTGTATCAAGTACCTGTACACACATCTTTTACTCAAGTAGAAGTACAGACACTCGTGTTTAAAAATACAGTAGAAGTACAGACTAAAACTTCTTTACTCAAGTCAAAGTAAAGAGGCTTTGAAATGTACTTCAGTAAAAAAGTACCCATAACTAGCAGCTGTTTTAAAGAGTACCTGACCTCCCTTTATATTAATAGAACAATAATGTCATTGTTAGCTAATGAATGTTTTCCATGGTGACCAAACGGCAAACATGACAACGTTTCCATTGGTCCCTCTTCTTTGGAGAAGACCAGGAAATGATGGATACACGGATCGTGTTCAAATCAATAGGCACGCAATGACTCTAAAATAATAATGATCACGCCACCAAAACACACATTCAGACTAAAGGAAACCAGCCTGTTTGGAAAATGAGAGAAGTAGAAAGTACAGGTATTTGAGTTCAACATGTAAGAAGTAGAAAAGTACAGGTATTTGAGTTCAACATGTAAGAAGTAGAAAGTACAGGTATTTGGGTTCAACATGTAAGAAGTAGAAAGTACAGGTATTTGTGTTCAACATGTAAGAAGTAGAAAGTACAGGTATTTGTGTTCAACATGTAAGAAGTAGAAAGTACAGGTATTTGAGTTCAACATGTAAGAAGTAGAAAGTACAGGTATTTGTGTTCAACATGTAAGAAGTAGAAAGTACAGGTATTTGAGTTCAACATGTAAGAAGTAGAAAGTACAGGTATTTGTGTTCAACATGTAAGAAGTAGAAAAGTACAGGTATTTGAGTTCAAACATGTAAGAAAGTAGAAAGTACAAGTATTTGAGTTCAACATGTGAGAAGTAGAAAATACAGGTATTTGTGTTCAAACATGTGAGAAGTAGAAAGTACAGGTATTTGTGTTCAACATGTAAGAAGTAGAAAGTACAGGTATTTGAGTTCAACATGTAAGAAGTAGAAAGTACAGGTATTTGTGTTCAACATGTAAGAAGTAGAAAGTACAGGTATTTGAGTTCAACATGTAAGAAGTAGAAAGTACAGGTATTTGGGTTCAACATGTAAGAAGTAGAAAGTACAGGTATTTGTGTTCAAACATGTAAGAAGTAGAAAGTACAGGTATTTGAGTTCAACATGTAAGAAGTAGAAAGTACAAGTATTTGAGTTCAACATGTGAGAAGTAGAAAATACAGGTATTTGTGTTCAACATGTAAGAAGTAGAAAGTACAGGTATTTGTGTTCAACATGTGAGAAGTAGAAAGTACAGGTATTTGAGTTCAACATGTGAGAAGTAGAAAGTTCAGGTATTTGTGTTCAACATGTAAGAAGTAGAAAGTACAGGTATTTGGGTTCAACATGTGAGAAGTAGAAAGTTCAGGTATTTGTGTTCAACATGTAAGAAGTAGAAAGTACAGGTATTTGTGTTCAACATGTGAGAAGTAGAAAGTACAGGTATTTGTGTTCAACATGTAAGAAGTAGAAAGTACAGGTATTTGAGTTCAACATGTAAGAAGTAGAAAGTAAAGGTATTTGAGTTCAACATGTGAGAAGTAGAAAGTACAGGTATTTGTGTTCAACATGTAAGAAGTAGAAAGTACAGGTATTTGTGTTCAACATGTAAGAAGTAGAAAGTACAGGTATTTGAGTTCAACATGTAAGAAGTAGAAAGTACAGGTATTTGTGTTCAAAATGTAAGAAGTAAAGATAAAAAGTAGTCAGAAAAATAAGTAGTGGAGTAAAGTACTGATACCAGAAATATGTACTTAAGTACAGTAACAAAGTATTTGTACTCCACTACTTCCCACCTCTGCAAAACAGTAGTAGTAGTTTTTGACCATTTGCAAATTCTAGATATTCAATCTTTAAGATATGTAATGTGTTGAAACCAAGCCCCCAGGAAGTCGGCCAGGGGTTGAAACCAAATGTATGTTTTGGCCAAAAGTTGGTATTAATACCACCCGTCTATAGGCCGAACAGGACTTTTTCCCATTCCAATTTACATTAGGAAAGAGACATCACTATTGTTGTTCGAATGCACGGGTTAATGTAAATATAGCAATTTGTAAAGCCCTTTGTCCGCTTTGGAAAAAGTGCACTTTATAAATCCTATCTATTCAGATTGCAGCAGCAGACATTGTATCCTCAATATATGTTATCATGCACACTGATAAAAAACACATTTCTAAGTCTGTTGTTGTTCTGTCCCACAATGCAATGCACAATGGATATAGGGGAGCTTTTCACGGCAGTTTCTCCCCCATGGCTGCATATACACACATCTCATGCATAGTACAAAGAGTTTCTGACCATTAGGTGCATATTGTATATAGGCAGAATAGCACTGGGAAACAGCACAGTATGTTTTGAGAGCAGGAATATCACAGGTGTTCCTAACAGCATTAATTATGCTTCATTTACATTGAGCTGTGTGAGTCAACATCCACAGCTTGACTGCCTCTGAAACGACAGCAGCATCATGTCCGCGCTATTCAAGTGTATCTAGGTTGTTTTGCATAAAAGTATGTACTCTTTCTTGCATTAAGAAATTATTTTAGTTATAGTTGCTCGCCAACATTGCTGCAATATGTACCTGTGACATTTGAAGAACCCTAACCCTAATAAGATGTTAAACCTTGAGTCTCCATGATACAGTCTCTCTTACGTCTTTGTAAATAAAACCATAAAAAATATCTTTGCCTACAAAAATTGCTCCTGAAGACATCTGTACGCTACAAATGATATCGACCAGTGCATAAGGAAAGCATTTGCTTGTAGATACCAAGTTACCAAGCCTCCGTCATCATACATCTCTGTATCGCCGTAAAAACAAAGAATATCATTGTAAATAAAATCATAAATACAGCTTTCATTTATTTTCAATTCACCTAAAAATATGCTTTAACTAGTTACTCGCCACCATTGCTGCAATCTGTAACAAATGAAGTAAATCAAGAGGATACAGCTTGATATTCAAACAACCTGAAAGAGTGCGACCACCAGCGACTAATACGATTTTAAACCTCAAGTCTCCATGATACAGTCTCTCTTAAGGCCCGGACACACCAAGCTGACCCTAGAGAACTCACACAGACAGACCCCCGACTGTTGCATCGCCTCGCCTCTCTGCGTCTTGGCCATGTGTCGCACTGGAACACACTGGAAGACTTCAGCCGACGGCCAAGCAGCACCTACGAACTGCGCACGCGTGAGTGGCAATAACTCTCCTTACCAGCAGGTGGCGGTAGTGTGTATTCGTCATTCAAAAGAGGCAACAACCGGAAGATAGACTGCGTGATAACCGAGAGAAGAAGAACAGACTGCGTGATTTAAACAAACAACAAATAGCGTGTTCCATTTTCCCTCTACAGAGAGAAGCTCACGGGGCTTTCCCCAACCTGTGTCGAAAGCTGGAGTTAAATGAAATCTCAGATTCTTAATCGTTTGTTTGGGTCCCTCACTTCCGTTTCGCTTCTCATGCACTGATTCGCTAGCTGAACAGCCAATCAGAGTGATTTCTTTGACCGATTGCCCACCAATTCGACATGTTGAATCGGTAGGTTTTCGGCCGAAACGGTGTCGGCACGGCCGAAAAGATACGGCGGTGCGGGACACACCAATCTGAGTAGGGCGACAGGACGCTTATCGTCGGCCTGAGATCCATCGACCGCCAAAATCGGCTCGGTGTGTCCGGGGCTTTACAGCACAACAAACTAAACAAACAACGTCTTTGTAAATAAAAAATAAATAAAACGCTTTTGCTCATAGTTACTCGCCACTATTGCTGCAATGTGTAAAAAATGCATACTTGTCAACCCTCCCGATTTTCGTGGGAGACTCCCGATTTCATTGCCCTCTCCCGGTTTCCTCCCGGGGTCATATTTCTCCCGCATTTCTCCCGATTTCTGACAAAATCAGATTTACACACGACTGTTTCCACTCGGACTTTAATACAGCTACACCATTGTTTGGTTTCCATGGTAACACGTCTCTTTAGTAGCGCGCGCAACTCAAAGTCTGAGAGGGTGGCAGATATTCACAGAAAACAGAACAAGAATCGACAACTACTCTACTCTCTGCTCACTCCTTTCCTGTAAAATACAGGTCCAGCCCACACATATGCTCCATCAAGGACAAGTCAGTGCACTTACAACTACAATAAGCATGTTGATGTTAATCTAACAGCTCCGGCGATCCACTAGCACCCCCCCCCCCCCATTTTGCATTTTGAAATGCTCCGGATTTCTGAGGTCTAAAGGTTGGCAAGTATGAACAAATGAATTAAAGCAAGCAGATACAACTTGATATTCATGAAAAGATAAAAGATCAAATATGACTTGATTTCTGACAGCGACCTGAAAGAGTGCGACTAAGACGATTTTCAAGCTCAAGTCTCCGTGACACAGTCTCTCTTACAGCACAACAAACTAAACAAACAACGTCTCTGTAAATAAAAGCATCAAATGTATCCCTGTTGGCGCTCTGTCTCACAGCGGAGCCTTTCCTCCAGCGTCTGTCTGGCTATTAGAGCTGGACGAGTGCTTTCTGCTCTCCATTAGAACTGTCAGCTCCACTGAATGACTCTCTTTAATCACTTCAAATATCATTTCACACGAGGAAATCCAATCCCCTCTGGAGCCACTGAGAAGACAAAGGCCCACCGAGTGAGGAAGAGCATCAGCAGAACGTCACAGTCAGAAGGAATTGTGACTTCTCAGAAGGAACGTTTGAGACGGTTTTGGTGTAAATGGAAAAAAAGGATAAAAGAATGTGAATTTATTACCGTAAAATCACATTGGGTTTGACTTCTCCTATCAGCGCGGCGCAAGGATCCTTCCTTTGATTCATGATGTGCTTTGAGCCATGGTTTTGATATGACCAAGCGATCCCTCATGATGGAACGGATCAAAGACTCAATTTTATGCTTGTCTGATGTTTCAATGTCAAGACTGTTTGCTTGGAAGCTTTGTTTCGACACTCTTGCAGGCTGACCACCCACTGGCATAACTCTCTTTCTCTGCAAGTCTGTGCATTTTCTATGATTTATCCATCCTGTACTTACCAGAGGTGGGAAGCAGTAGAGTACAAATACTTCGTACATGTTTCTGGTATCAGTACTTTACTCCACTACTTATTTTTCTGACGATTTTTACTTTGACTTCTCACATTTTGAACCCAAATACCTGTACTTTCTACTTCTTACATGTTGAACACAAATACCTGTACTTTCTACTTCTTACATGTTGAACTCAAATACCTGTACTTTCTACTTCTTACATGTTGAACTCAAATACCTGTACTTTCTACTTCTCTCATTTTCCAAACAGGCTGGTTCCTTTAGTCTGAATGTGTGTTTGGTGGCGTGATCATTATTATTTAGAGTCATTGCGTGCCTATTGATTTGAACACGATCCGTGTATCCATCATTTCCTGGTCTTCTCTAAAGAAGAGGGACCAATGAAAACGTTGTCATGTTGCCGTTGTTCAGCATGGAAACATTCATTAGCTAACAATGACATTATTGTTCTATTAATATAAAGGGAGGTCAGGTACTCTTTAAAACAGCTGATAGTTAGGGGTACTTTTTACTTAAAGGTAGGGTATGTAATTTATTTCAGAAACACTTTTTGTTATATTCCATGGAATGCTCTTAACATCTCGATAGCAATGAATATCTTAAATGCTTTGACAATAAATACATCAATACAAATATCATCTGTGGAAGCCGTAGCGCTGTAAAAAGCACGACCAATCATCTGAGCCGGCCCGGCTAAAGTAACTGGATGGCCTACCTGCCTGTCAGCCTTCCATCTGTGCACAAACTTATCTCGTGCCCTCATTGGTCATGTGCGCGTTCGTGTGTGTTGGAGGAGGGGCTCTATAAGGAAGTGGCAGATTTGTTCCGGCTGTGTATTTTCAAATTCTAGCGCACTCGAGCCGGTTTCTCCAAAATTACCTACCCCACCTTTAACTACATTTAGAAGCCCTAACTTCTTTACTTTGACTTGAGTAAAGAAGTTTAGTCAGTACTTCTACTTTTACCAGAGTATTTTTAAACACGAGTATCTGTACTTCTACTTGAGGGATCTGTGTACTTTTGCCATCTCTGGTATTTACACACTTCCACAAAACGGATGCAGGCACCAGCAGAAACCCTCATTCTGCTTTCGATTGCTCTATCACTGACATCTGACCCTTACTGAGGGCAACAGTCGTGGGCTAAGGAGCTCGCTGAAGCAGTAACTTCTCTCCCGAGGCTAAACACTCCAACATCCACGCTCTCATTTATACAGCAGCAGGGTTAAACACTTGAATTATAATTGGAGAGGTCAAAGGAGAGGTTAGTTTAAAGGTGAAGTTATTCTTGGCTGGCTGAGTCTTTTTCCTTTAAAAACCTCTTTCAATTGTTATCATTGGTTTTAAACACAGATACGAACTCATTGACTTGTTTAGAGACCTAAAGGGACTTTTATTCCATATGGCATGACTTGAGTGGAAGCTCTGTTATTAATTTTATTATATTGTATTTCAATGAGAGCCAAGAACTAGTTTTTCTCTCTAAAGGGAGTTGGACTTTTTTATAACAATGACAACTACAACCACAAACAGCAATGTACAGGATGAAGCCTAACATAAGAACAAGAACAGATGCGTCATAGATGTTGAACGCTTGTAGAAATAGACATTGAAACTGTGGTTAAACAAAAAGGCAGAGCAACTCATTCACTCATCATGTGAGAAGTGAGGTCCTTTTCTCATAGACTTCTATCTAATTAGTTTTCTTTTTACAGTTAATGAGTTGCCCCCTGCTGGCCATTAGAAAAAACGCAGGTGTACATGCACAAAAACAATAACACTCTACAGAAAAGAAAAATCTCCAAAAGCATATCTATAGACTTAGCAAGAATGCTTGTTGTATAAGAATAATTTAAAAAAAGCAAATCATAGAAACAATGTGTTTATCAATCTTTTTTTTTAACAGGATGAGTGAGGGTAGAACTACAAACTACATTACATTCAAGATTTCATCACACCAAGAAATTAATTGGCAACAAAATGTGACTTAAATGAGATAGGAACAATTAATACTTCATCCCCACTCATTTTCAAACAAACAAACACTGACCAAACCCTCCCACATGCCCCCCGTCCCAAACAGACACACACACACACACACACACACACACACACACACACACACACACACACACACACACACACACACACACACACACACACACACACACACACACACACACACAACAAACACGCTTGAGTTGCTTGAGGCCCCGTCCACACTGAGACGAAACGAAGACAAAAACGTCGTTTTCAAAAAGTCTTCCTTCCGTCCACACGAAAACGCTGGAGACGCTGTAGTACATATGCCGGGCCTGTCAGTGGCGCTGTAGTTATGCCATAAAATACACCAAAAGCAGCGAATAAGACCTATGACGATTATTATTATTATTATTATATTATATTATTATTGTTGTTGCTGATGGTTGTGGTAGAGGAGCTGTCAATTTTGCACTAAAATCCGTAAAAAATGAGTAGCGTCTGGAGCACGAACACAACCCAGCAATGGTGTGACGCGGTGGTGACCAGGAGAGGCGGGGCTATGGCGTCATCGTTTTCAGGAAATGATCACACGGAGCCCCAAGCGTTTTGTCCTCAGACCTACCCACTTCAGGAGCCGTCATCAAAGTGTATCGGGTTCGGGCTCCGATTCCACGTTTCCGTTTCGGCCTCGTGTGGACGAACCATCTATACGATAAGAGAATGTTAGCGGATTCAATATCGTGATATCGTCTCCGTGTGGACGGGGCCTAAGTGTTCCCAAATATGTCCGGATTTCGGGTGGTCCAATGTGTTTATCAATCAGCTGTTACTAAGTTTTGAACTTGGAGCTCCTTCAAGTTTCCCGGATGATAAATGTCATAATGTCTGACTAACAATTACCTGCCACGGACATCTGGGTTTTTCCTGTCATGAACCGGATCTCTCTGTATCCATTTACAGCTCTGTCCTCTTCAACCTCTTCAACCTCTGAGGACCGATGGCCGATGTTTCCGTGCGAGAGGACACGGCTCCAGCTTCCCTCTCTGTCTCTTCAGGGCCTGATGGGACCTCTTAGGTGACAGCGTGACTGGATCTGAGGGTTTCCTCCAGCTTGGCTGCCTGCCTGCCTCTCTTCCTGCGAGTTCGATGGACATTGATCCCCAAGAAGAGACACTTTGTCCCAGGGAG
The DNA here is from genome assembly GCF_949606895.1 of Notothenia rossii. Lineage (NCBI taxonomy): Eukaryota > Metazoa > Chordata > Actinopteri > Perciformes > Nototheniidae > Notothenia > Notothenia rossii. The sequence goes on along the minus strand of NC_136908.1, from coordinate 3,897,098 downwards.
AAGTAACAGATCCACCTCGCTGCCTCCAACACTCACTCTGCGCCTGTAGGGACAGCTCGGGGTAAATTAATAGTGTGCTTGCAGCGACTAGATATTGTTAATGTATTTGCTATTGATGGAGTGCGATAACATGAGTAGCTTCAGCCTTACTTAACACAAAACATAAATCCTCCCAGGCCATCGAGGAGGAGTGGAAGAGGCAGGGGATTATTTCAAGCTTTTAGCCAACTGCAGCACAGACACCTTCATTTAAACCATGGGAATAAAACCACGAGCAACGCAAGAACAAGTTTAGCTTATTACACTGCACTGGAACTTGTATTCACGTGTGTTATTAATGTGTTATTATCTTTGCTTTTTAATGTTTCTATTGTTTAATGCTCTTAATGTCTTTCATTGTTGTAAAGCACTTTGAATTACCGTGTGTTGAAAAGTGCTATATAAATCAACTTGCCTTAATGTCACATGATCTCCACCATTAAAGCACTATTCAATTAATAGAACATAATTTAAAAGATGGACATTATTTAATTCAGGAGTTTTGCACACTTGACTATTGAACAGTCACAGCCTATAGTTCCTAAAATGATCATTTCCATAAAACAAAACTGCTCTGGGAATCACATTTCAATAAAACGAAGTATTCTTTCCAAGATATGTTTGTTTTCGTTGTATAAATTCCTAGTCTGCATAAGTGTGTGAAGGGAAGGGAATATGGTGGATAGATTCTCCAGGCTTATTTAAAAGTATTTATTTAAATCCAAACCATTATCTTTTACTAAACACAACCAAGTAGTTTTAGTGCCTGAACCTAAACAAGTAGAACAATCCACAACGTTTCACAATGTCTGTAAAGCTTCACCTTCATCCGAAAGAAAATACATTTTCCCTTTACATAATTGAGATTGCATTTTGTGTATTTGTAGGAGACAGCTGTCGAGAGTAAAGTGGCAAACACCATTAAAGAAAGAGAATTGTGGTGAGGAGAGGGCAGGAAGTGAGAGGTGGAAATAACCCACTAGACCTCCTAATCCTCCACTCAAAATCATGACAGACCATTTTATTGAAGGGGTTTAAAATGAACAGGTCTAAAAACGGACACTTCACTGTAAGATTGAATGCTTGTTTAGAATTATCCATATGATGCTTAGTGAAGGGAAATAAGAGCTGCCAGTTCTACATACACACCGTCTAAACCTGCTCTGAACTTTTGGATTAAGAAGCTTTTGGTGTTCTGTAATAGGGTTTAAAAGACTGATCTGCTTTGCTCTCACACATGAAAAATAGTCTTCCTTCAAGCTGTCTTAATGAAGATTATACACACTTATACCTGGGGGACCCAATACAACCTAACCCAATGGTACGTCTACACTACAGGCATCGAAAAATGCTTTCAACGCTTCGCCCATTCACTTGAATGGAGTGACGTAGAAGATTTTTAATCTTCGCCGAACTGCATTGTGGGGAGCATGGCATGGCTTTGCAAGCATCACGAGCATCTATGCTTGGCATCAGCCAATCAAATCCAGTTTATGCAAATCCCGCCAGTGCAAGCGCAGCCAATCAAACCGCGTGCAAGCTGGGAGAGCCAGACCGCAGTTCATTTCCTCATATTCCAAACGAGATATTTTACGGTAGGAAATCACCCGGTTCTTTACGACCAGAACTATTTACCGGGATACAAACCGGAGGAACCAGGCATGGAGGGAGGTGGCAGAGACAGTGGGTGAAACTGGTAGGTTTTCGCCTGTTTGGAGAGTTTATATCCAGTTTACTTCGTTTTAACATTGCTATTGCTTTGTATGTCAGGGGCGGGAGATTCATGTGATTGGTTGTTGGTCGCGTTGCTCGCAAAATATCGCCAAGCTTCAGACACGCCCACCTTCAAGATTTTTTGATGGCTGTAGTGTAGACGGGCCATTGCTGAATTAGCGACCATGCAGGATGCCCAAAATGTTAGAATTGTTGGAAGTTTACAGAAACTATCACAGTAAAATCAATCCTAATCTGCTAACCTGAAAAACATTTCACAACAAGACTTTTTGTCAAGGCTTAATACATTACTGGTGTCATGTTACTTCGGTTAAACCGAAAGATGGCAGATACAATAAGAGGATGTAGAGATGTTTAAATTGTCTATTGTTTTGACTTGTACTTGTTCTATGGTGTATGTGAGCTGTGCTGTGTGATTTGTTGTATGTTTTGTTTGTTTATTTGACTGTACAGCACTTGGTCTGGAGGTTTTAAAGTGCTTTCTAAATAATGTATTGTGTTGTATGTTAAGCAACGTAACCTTTAGTGAACAATCTACAAAACTATGGAAGTGTTTTAGCAACTGTGTTGATGAATGAACCAAAAAATCTAAAGTATAAAAATAAGAATAGCAAATAACAGATATGAAAAACAATTATTAGCTCCAAGACGCACATAGTCCTTTATCAATCAAACAAAAAAGCAGCAGTGGCTCTCGGCAATTTCCTCAAGCTAACAAGACATAAGTGGACTAGAGGGAGGTAACCTGCGTTATGCATCCTTACTTTTATATCAAACAATCTATATCATTTAAAAAATGTGATTTTATCAAAAATGTTACATCTGGCTGTTTCATATAAATTCCACATTAAAGTTCCCATCGTTTTGAATAAGAAATCCAAACAATGTCCAGGTAGAGGCTTTATTACCTGACATTATGCTCTGTTTTAACACTCTCTTATGACTTGTTCCCAGTCACAGCAGGCATCTCATTACATTGAAAAAGCTCTCAATAAGAAAAATAATCACTTTACACAACCCACCTATTACCAAACAGCAGGTTAACAGACACTGCCAACAAGTTATCTTGATTATCTTGCAGACCAAACTTGAAAAAGGTCTGAGAAGGTGAACATGTTTTCTCTCAGACTACAGTGATCATATAGTGATACCATTACACTGAAGCAGTATACATCCAACGTGAGGAGCGGATTGTAAAAACCACCACCAGAAACCAGCTTCGCTTCACCGGACACCTCCATAAGGGCCTCTGTGCACCAGTGCTGGGTCACAAGGTGTGTAAGTGATTTTCTCTGGTTATATTGGAAGTGAAAATATACTTTAGCTCTATGTCCCCTGAATATCAGCTCCTCCAGCCCACTTTAATCCCCACCCAGCCCCCAAGTAGCCCACTTTCTGAAGGAGATTGGCAGGGACACGAAGCAAAGGCAGTTAAACCACATGGCTGGTATGCAGAGGTGGGAAGTAGTGGAGTACAAAAATACTTCATTGCTGTACTTAAGTACATTTTTCTGGTATCAGTACTTTACTCCATTACTTATTTTTCTGACGACCTTTTAATTTGACTTCTAACATGTTGAACCCAAATACCTGTACTTTCTACTTCTCACATGTTGAACACAAATACCTGTACTTTCTACTTCTTACATGTTGAACACAAATACCTGTACTTTCTACTTCTTACATGTTGAACCCAAATACCTGTACTTTCTACTTCTTACATTTTGAACTCAAATACCTGTACTTTCTACTTCTTACATGTTGAACCCAAATACCTGTACTTTCTACTTCTTACATTTTGAACTCAAATACCTGTACTTTCTACTTCTTACATGTTGAACTCAAATACCTGTACTTTCTACTTCTTACATGTTGAACTCAAATACCTGTACTTTCTACTTCTTACATGTTGAACTCAAATACCTGTACTTTCTACTTCTAACATGTTGAACACAAATACCTGTACTTTCTACTTCTTACATGTTGAACCCAAATACCTGTACTTTCTACTTCTTACATGTTGAACTCAAATACCTGTACTTTCTACTTCTTACATGTTGAACCCAAATACCTGTACTTTCTACTTCTCTCATTTTCCAAACAGGCTGGTTCCTTTAGTCTGAATGTGTGTTTGGTGGCGTGATCATTATTATTTAGAGTCATTGCGTGCCTATTGATTTGAACACGATCCGTGTATCCATCATTTCCTGGTCTTCTCTAAAGAAGAGGGACCAATGGAAACGTTGTCATGTTGCCGTTGTTCAGCATGGAAACATTCATTAGCTAACAATGACATTATTGTTCTATTAATATAAAGGGAGGTCAGGTACTCTTTAAAACAGCTGCTAGTTATGGGTACTTTTTACTGAAGTACATTTCAAAGCCTCTTTACTTTTACTTGAGTGAAAAAGTTTAGTCAGTACTTCTACTTTTACCAGAGTATTTTTAAACATGAGTATCTGTACTTCTACTTGAGTAAAGGATGTGTGTACTTTTGCCATCTCTGCTGGTATGTATGTTATCTAAATGTAATTTTTACATCTCTCAATGTCCTCTTTTTGTTGCCATTAACACTCGAATGATAGTTGTAGTGATCATACGAAGTAACATCAGATTTGTTACACAGCTCAGTTGATAACAGACCGTTGCTAAGGAGAACAGACCGTTGCTAAGGAGGATCAAGGGACCACGTGCAGTCATCAATCTGCAGATTGAAGTCTGGTCATTTAAAAAAGATTCTCCATGAGGAAACACAGTGCAATACTTTTTGAACATTCATGTTTGTATCTGTGGAGAGCACACAACTCAAAATAATATTGCATGATATTTTTGAACATAAAAAAATGACTTGTCAAGAACACATATAAGTGGCTTCTATATTATCCACTTAAATGTAAATGTTAAAACTTCCAATTGTATAACAAAACCTCCTATAATCCTGTGGGTGTGATTGTAGAACTCTATACTTTGCATTGTGTTGAAATGCCACAGCCTTCAGCGCTGCAGGGTAGCCATCAACCATTATGGGATACTGCAAAAATGTGAATGCCAATGTTGTTGCCAGGGTAACAGAGTTTAAAATGAGTATACTGTGGAGATGCCATTATACAGTATCTAGGCCTACAGTGCTGTTCTCAATTGTGGAAAAAGTATAAAAGCTGACCTCAGATTCTCAAGACATATACACAGAGAAACAAGAACAGATACACAAAAGGCACAACTCAACAAATGTCCAGCAAAATAAACTGAATTTAAAATAACGTAACGTAATATGTCGTCTTCAAACGACACCCGCAAACCATCAAATTAACACACAGTTCCCAATTAAACCATGTGATTTGTTCAATGTCAAACACAAGTACAGATGCCTTATCCTCAGACACTTTTTCAGTGTACCAACTCCATATATTAAAACATATATATATAACCACAAACATACTGTTATACATAAAAAAACATATTCGATATAGAGACTTTTCGGAGTGGATAGTTGGACATCTACAGAAAGTAAGTGAAGTGAAAGAGACTTTATTTCATATTATCCTCTTCCTTATCTCGATATCCCTTGCTGGGACCGTGGCTCTAAATAAAAAATTATATAAATATATACATTTTTCTTGTATGTAAGCATATTTATTAGTTATATACTGTATGTGTATGTATTTATATTAATTAGTGTCTGTATATGTTTGTCTTGTGACACCCCTAAAGCCTCAGTCTATGCCTCAATCGGACCCCTCCGTTCTGTTCAAACACACACACACACACACACACACACACACACACACACACACACACACACACACAGACACACAGACACACACACACACAGACACACACACACACACACACACACACACACACACACACACAATACGACGCAAACTGTCTACACTTACTTCTTTCTATCAGTATTGCTTGGTCCCAGTTGGTGTCATTTGTCCTTGTCTTGCTTTATAAAATGTATTTTATGTAAAACTGCTTTTGTCTCCGGATGTCCTGTCATCGCTCAATAAAATAAGAAAAAAACAAAACCACAATCTGAGCGGACAGCAGGCCATGCACTTGCATCTGATTCAGGTGTGGTAGCTTGAGTTACATGTGGTAGCCATTATGTGTCAAATCCCAGTGTTAGAGCACGAACAATGGAGAAAGACTGTACCAGGTGCATTTTATATTGTTGTTATCAAGCTGCACGGTGCCTCTGTGGTCAGTTTTGTCTCCTCGCAGCAGGAGATTCAGACTCTCCACATCTCGTGTTTGTGCTCCAGTTTCCTGTAAAGGTCCAAAGCCGAGCAGAAACACTTTGAATTGACTGTATGTGTCTTTATGTGTGACGATGTCTTATTTAAAGCGTTTAGCTGCAGGATTCTTGCTCTTCTGAGTCCTCCTTATATAAAGCCCCTCATTTGAAGTGGCTTTATATAAAATGTTATGATGGCGTTACAGTATCAGAGGTGGGAAGTAATGGAGTACAAATACTTTGTTTCTGGTATCAGTACTTTACTCCACTACTTATTTTTCTGTCGACTATTTCCTTTGACTTCTTACATGTTGAACACAAATACCTGTACTTTCTACTTCTCACATGTTGAACACAAATACCTGTACTTTCTACTTCTTACATTTTGAACTCTAATACCTGTACTTTCTACTTCTTACATGTTGAACACAAATACCTGTACTTTCTACTTCTTACATGTTGAACTCAAATACCTGTACTTTCTACTTCTTACATGTTGAACACAAATACCTGTACTTTCTACTTCTTACATGTTGAACACAAATACATGTACTTTCTACTTCTCACATGTTGAACACAAATACCTGTACTTTCTACTTCTTACATGTTGAACACAAATACCTGTACTTTCTACTTCTTACATGTTGAACACAAATACCTGTACTTTGTACTTCTTACATGTTGAACACAAATACATGTACTTTCTACTTCTCACATGTTGAACACAAATACCTGTACTTTCTACTTCTTACATGTTGAACACAAATACCTGTACTTTCTACTTCTTACATGTTGAACACAAATACCTGTACTTTCTACTTCTTACATGTTGAACACAAATACCTGTACTTTGTACTTCTTACATGTTGAACTCAAATACCTGTACTTTCTACTTCTTACATGTTGAACACAAATACCTGTACTTTCTACTTCTTACATGTTGAACTCAAATACCTGTACTTTGTACTTCTTACATTTTGAACTCAAATACCTGTACTTTGTACTTCTTACATTTTGAACTCAAATACCTGAACTTTCTACTTCTTACATGTTGAACTCAAATACCTGTACTTTCTACTTCTTACATGTTGAACACAAATACCTGTACTTTCTACTTCTTACATGTTGAACACAAATACCTGTACTTTCTACTTCTTACATGTTGAACCCAAATACCTGTACTTTCTACTTCTTACATGTTGAACTCAAATACCTGTATTTTCTACTTCTCACATTTCCAAACAGGCTGGTTCCTTTAGTCTGAATGTGTGTTTGGTGGCGTGATCATTATTATTTAGAGTCATTGCGTGCCTATTGATTTGAACACGATCCGTGTATCCATCACTTCCTGGTCTTCTCTAAAGAAGAGGGACCAATGGAAACGTTGTCATGTTGCCGTTGTTCACCATGGAAACATTCATTAGCTTACAATCACATTATTGTTCTATTAATATAAAGGGAGGTCAGGTACTCTTTAAAACAGCTGCTAGTTATGGGTACTTTTTACTGAAGTACAAACAGGAGTATCTGTACTTCTCCTTGAGTAAAGGATGTGTGTACTTTTGCCCTCTCTGCGTTACCTACCCGTTACACAGTGTGGGCTTTAGGGGATGTTCATTCATCTTTCAAAAATTATTAAATTGCACTTTTAATATAAAAGAACAAGTGCAAAAGTGGAGGATTTGAAATAGCTTAGTCTAAAGTGTTTGGTGGTTTTTGTCAAACAATATATTTATTGAGTGTCTTATAACAAATGAGGAAATACCAAAGATCAATCTATTGATTATTTAATACGATAAAATGTGAATTTAAAGGTTTTATAATTGTATTTTTATTACTGTAGGAAACTAGAAGGAAAGACAAGAATAAAATACAACAGAAACTCACGATCAATCCCTAAAAATAAATACATTTTAAAAAGTATTGTTGTCAAGATATAATTGATACATTCAGCACTGCAGGGTTTCTGTTTGGCAGAAGCACAGATTATACTTAATGATCCTAATAAAGCATGCTGACCTGAGGGTGTTCACATCTACTGAACATCAACGTGAAGCCAAACAGAGCAAATGTGTGGTATCTTACGGAGGAGACGATCATTACATACTCATAAATAACAGGACGATAAACCCTGAACTCTAGAAACCCGGAAACTGTAATAATGTATTGGGTCTTATGAATTATTCTTATTCATCAAATTCCTCCCAAAAGTGAAAATGATTAAACTTTACTCGTGCAGCTGCAGCAGAGTCCACAAAGTCCATGAGCTCTTTTTATTTATTTTTCATGAAGAACATGTACTTGATATTGCTGGTGTGACCGGCCATTGGCCTTTCAAACATGCACTTTCTTTGGAACTAGCATTAATTGCCGGGATGCTCGTTTTATTATGTGTGTATTTCCCATTGAAATGTCTCTGTTTTGTGTGTGTGCAAATCGACTGGCATAATTCCTTTGCATAAACAATAATGGCTTTTATCTTGAAATGAATATTTAATGTATGATATATAGCACAGGGCTTACTATTTCTAGGTTTAATTCAGCCTTGCAGATTTAAGTTATCATTGTGCTACCAAATGATGTGCAGTACAATATGACTGAGTGTGCTAGATACTGCACCCTGCCATGTGTTATGAGCTACAGTAAACACACTTTAACACATTACACACAGCACACTTTCTAAAACTAATAGCCTATCTATAAACCTTAAATTACCCTATTAGTTTTGCAGCATGTGATTGTAGCCTCAAGTTAGAATAACAAAACTATCTCCAAATGTATGCAATATGGCTGTGGATTTGAGTTAAACAAAGTATCGTATTATAGTGTGGTGTAGGCTTTTGTGCATTTAAATGGTCTGCATAGGCTACAATCCCCGTGTTCCCACCAGAGGGAGTTTCTCTCCTCCCCCATTGGACTCCTTTGTTTACTTCTGAAAAATAGTGACATCCGTATGTAACACTCCAGAGGTTTCTCAATACTCAAGTTTCCCCTCCTCGACTCCTCGACTCCTCGGTCCTCCGGTAGTGACCCGGAAATGAATTTCAGCGCGCCATGTTGAAGGACATCTCATTTCTTTAAATGTACATCGAGGACCGAGCATCGAGCGTCGAGGAGGCTCTCTGGAGGAGCTATAACCGAGGATACACTGATGGGTCCTGGGCATTTCCGGGAACGGTGGAGGCGTGACGCATATGGTACCTACACCAGACTTATCTCAGCCAATGACAGCTCTGCATGTATTTGCTGTAGTTTAGTAGATATCTACAAACAAAGAGTCGATCTTTTTCTAACACCATTTAGTGCTTCACATAATAAAACACACAACGGCTGTAGCCTGATTATGCTTCAGGAGCTGTCGGTGTGTGTGGTAGCTACAGTGTAGGTGTGTGTGTGTGTGTGTGTGTGTGTGTGTGTGTGTGTGTGTGTGTGTGTGTGTGTGTGTGTGTGTGTGTGTGTGTGTGTGTGTGTGTGTGTGTGTGTGTGTGTGTGTGTGTGTGTGTGTGTGTGTGTGTGTGTGTGGTACAGTGTGTAGATGCGGCAGACAGACGGGTCTCAGTTGGTTTGGTGTCCTATGCACTTTTAATACTTGTAAATACAACTTTTGGCCCGTAATTTAAATTCCCCATTTCAGCGACCAGAGAGGGGGAGGGGGGGGGGGGGGGGGGGGATATCCAGTCTCTGATTGTGTTACGTTATTATGAGAGTGCTCTCATACTTGTTTGGTTCTGAAATTGTATATATTTATATAAATATATTTGTGTGTGTGTGTCCGCATCTGTATCCTGTTGGCTCACTATACCACACTGTCAATTAATCAAAGTAAATATATAAGTGGTCATGAACACATCTGTCCATCAAAGGGCTGCTGTTTCTCCTGTCATCATTAATGGACGTCTCTTTAAAATGACCGCTCAGAGGAGAGGAGTTCTCATTTTTCTAACCGCCTGCTGCTTCCCCTCCTCTCTCCTCGGTTCCCCTCCTCAGTCCTCCGCTCGCATCTCCTGTGGGCGGCACCAAGTCTCGAGGATAGGAGTCGAGGGTAGGAGCCGAGGAGGGGAAATTTGAGTATTGAGAAACCTCTTCCAACACAATGTAAGGGCGGGACATCTCTAAGCGTTGACCAATCACAACATCAGTGTATCTTCGATTATTGCTCCTCGAGAGAGCCTCCTCGACGCTCGGTCCTCGGTCATCGAAGTGCAGAAATGAGATGTCCTTCAACATGGCGCGCTGAAATTCATATCCGGGTCACTACCGGAGGACCGAGGATTCGAGGAGTCGAGGAGGGGAAATTAGTGAAATGAGAAAGGGCCACTGTTACGTGCTCCCCTCCTGGTGTTCTTTCTCCGTATTGCAGGCAAACCTTATCTGCCCCTGGCTCCGCCTCTGCCCAGGTGTTCCCAACTCCAGCTAATTAGGGGGGATAAAAGGAAGGCTGGAGGAGAACGATTGGCCTCTCTGAAACTCAGACCCATTCTGCTGCCTGACACAACATTCAGGAAACTGTAGTTAGGAGCTAGAGCTCCATTTGGTCAAGTCTTTTTGTTTATTCTTTTTAGCCTGGAGGACCTGGTAGTCCAGTTTTCGCGGCTTCATTTATTCCTTAGGTTATATACCTGACTTGTAGTTAGGGGGGAGGGGGGAGCATACTGATATACACCTGAACATCAGCAGGAGAGGACTCTTTAAAGTAGAGACACTACATACTAATATACACCTGAACATCAGCAGGAGAGGACTCTTTAAAGTAGAGACACTGATACACATCTGAACATCAGCAGGAGAGGACTCTTTAAAGTGGAGACACTGATACACACCTGAACATCAGCAGGAGAGGACTCTTTAAAGTAGAGACACTACATACTGATATACACCTGAACATCAGCAGGAGAGGACTCTTTAAAGTAGAGACACTACATACTAATATACACCTGAACATCAGCAGGAGAGGACTCTTTAAAGTAGAGACACTGATACACATCTGAACATCAGCAGGAGAGGACTCTTTAAAGTGGAGACACTGATACACACCTGAACATCAGCAGGAGAGGACTCTTTAAAGTAGAGACACTACATACTGATATACACCTGAACATCAGCAGGAGAGGACTCTTTAAAGTAGAGACACTACATACTGATACACATCTGAACATCAGCAGGAGAGGACTCTTTAAAGTAGAGACACTACATACTGATATACACCTGAACATCAGCAGGAGAGGACTCTTTAAAGTAGACACGATACATACTGATATAAACCTGAACATCAGCAGGAGAGAACTCTTTAAAGTAGATACACTGATACACACCTGAACATCAGCAGGAGAGGACTCTTTAAAGTAGACACGCTACATACTGATATAAACCTGAACATCAGCAGGAGAGAACTCTTTAAAGTAGATACACTGATACACACCTGAACATCAGCAGGAGAGAACTCTTTAAAGTAGATACACTGATATACACCTGAACATCAGCAGGAGAGGACTCTTTAAAGTAAAGTAACTACATACGTATATACACTTGAACATCAGCAGGAGAGGACTCATTAAAAGTAGAGACGCTACATACTGATATAAACCTGAACATCAGCAGGAGAGGACTCTTTAAAGTAGACACGATACATACTGATATAAACCTGAACATCAGCAGGAGAGAACTCTTTAAAGTAGATACACTGATACACACCTGATCATCAGCAGGAGAGGACTCTTTAAAGTAGAGACACTACATACTGATATACACCTGAACATCAGCAGGAGAGGACTCTTTAAAGTAGAGACACTACATATTGATATACACCTGAACATAAGCAGGAGAGAACTCTTTAAAGTAGAGACACTAATACACACCTGAACATCAGCAGGAGAGGACTCTTTAAAGTAGACACGCTACATACCGATATACACCTGAACATCAGCAGGAGAGGACTCTTTAAAGTAGAGACACTACATACTGATATAAACCTGAACATCAACAGGAGAGAACTCTTTAAAGTAGATACACTGATACACACCTGAACATCAGCAGGAGAGGACTCTTTAAAGTAGACACGCTACATACTGATATACACCTGAACATCAGCAGGAGAGGACTCTTTAAAGTAGAGACACTACATACTGATATACACCTGAACATCAGCAGGAGAGGACTCTTTAATGTAGAGACACTACATACTGATATACACTTGAACATCAGCAGGAGAGGACTCTTTAAAGTAGAGACACTACATACTGATATACACCTGAACATCAGCAGGAGAGGACTCTTTAAAGTAGAGACACTACATGCTGATATACACCTGAACATCAGCAGGAGAGGACTTTTTAAAGTAGAGACACTACATACTGATATACAACTGAACATCAGCAGGAGAGGACTCTTTAAAGTAGAGACACTACATACTGATATACACTTGAACATCAGCAGGAGAGGACTCTTTAAAGTAGAGACACTACATACTGATATACACCTGAACGTCAGCAGGAGAGGACTCTTTAAAGTAGAGACACTACATACTGATATACACCTGAACACCAGCAGGAGAGGACTCTTTAAAGTAGAGACACTACATACTGATATACACCTGAACATCAGCAGGAGAGGACTCTTTAAAGTAGAGACACTACATACTGATATACACATGAACATCAGCAGGAGAGGACTCTTTAAAGTAGAGACACTACATACTGATATACACCTGAACATCAGCAGGAGAGGACTCTTTAAAGTAGAGACACTACATACTGATATACACCTGAACATCAGCAGGAGAGAACTCTTTAAAGTAGAGAAATTACATACTGATGTACACCTGAACATCAGCAGGAGAGGACTCTTTAAAGTAGAGACACTACGTACTGATGTACACCTGAACATCAGCAGGAGAGGACTCTTTAAAATAGAGACACTACATACTGATATACACCTGAACATCAGCAGGAGAGGACTCTTTGAACATTAAAGCATGGAGACTTGTCACAGTATAGGCACTAAATACTTATATGAACCTCAAAATGAGCAGAATAGGGCCTCTTTAAAGCCTGTCAATCAAAACACCTGCCCCCGGACACACATTCTTGAACTCCTGATAGCCTCAGTAATTTCCATCCTCCCCAGTAAAACCATCTTGAAACACATTTCATTGGAACTTTGAAATGACTGTATTGATTGTTGTATTTCACCTCACAGAAACACGGCCTAAGGCCACACACCAGCATTTTTGGTGGAAATCCCCCTCCACTACGGTTTGTAAATCATAGTTTGTGATCAAATCTGGGTGAAATACATCCTTGAGTATAAAGTTTTTCTCAAAATAATTAGATATCATTGATTTTTATGTTGTATGAATTTTGTGTCAACAAAAACCAAAGTTGATTGACACATTACTTACAATTGTTCTGCTTTATTACTTGTTTTTGTCTTTTGTGATTGTTTTAAAGTATGTTTTCTCAAACAAGTGAATTTACATTTTATTCACAGAATATATATTTTTAATTATTAACTTTTTAATTCCCTCTATCTTTCTTTGTTGTCTACTACTACTATTCTTCTTAATTTATAAAATGTATGACCTTTTTTTGAAAATAAATCTAACATGCTGTCCTGTTACATATCTGTGTGCTTTTTATATATTCAAATCAATCAGTTAAAATAAAAAATCACATTAAAAATAATTACAGCAATGCGTATAAATGTGTAGTGTCTTTGTGAAATCAACGAATGTATTTCTTAAAGGTCCCGAGTCATGGCCATTTCTACTGATCATATTTCCATTGTTGAGGTCTACTAGAATAGATTTAAATTGTGCAATTTTCCAAACTCACATTGGTTTCTCATCCAGCATCTCTGTATAGTATGTGTATTCACTCTCTGTCCTAAACGGCTTGTTGGAGCTCCTGCTCCCCCTCCCTCCCTGTGAGCTGAGTGTGCTCTGATTGGTCGAGACGTGGCGAGGCTCGTTGCTGCGAGGAGCGGACAGGTTTCCAGGTCGGCGATACAGCGAGAACAAGCGAAACTCATCCTGAGCACACACACACTCACAGCCGAAGTAAAAACAATAAGTGTGGCTTGATATTGAGTTAGAAAAAGGTTTATAACGCTGTGAGGATGGGTCTGCAGAGAGCATTTCTCCACCATCCCAACTCGTCTATTACCAGCGTTCAGGGAGCTCTATGCAAGTCAATGGGACTCCCTGTTAGTTAGCCAAGGGATCCTGGTGTGGGAGGTGCTCCGTGGATTGGTCCATTTGGGCCAATCCGGTCATTTGTTGTTGATTTGGGTGTTCACACGTCACAGAACCCAGGAAGCAAACAATGGAAAAAGAGAAATCTCCGACGAGGCGTTCTGGGGCAGCATAGACAGGTCTTCTCTGTGTTAGAGTTTTACTCGCTACAGGGTGTACTTTGAGGGCTCTGCAGACCGTTTACATGCATAAAAACCTTCATAACACACAAGGGGACGGGTAACAACCGGAAAAGCATGACATGGGCCCTTTAAGACATAATGTTGTATTTGTTAGTATGTTGTCGACGTGTGTTTGCACTCAATGGTGAACACATGGGGGGGAAAAATACATTCTTATTAAAAAAACGTTTACTACCAGATGTTATGCTTTAATCTTACCAAATTACACGTTTCTAAAATAAGATAAAATCAAATGTACTTTATTAATCCCATATTGGGAAATGTTTTCATTACAACAGCATGTAAAACAAAGATTGCACATAATTAGGAGGAGCTCCAACAAGCCGTTTAGGACAGAGAGTGAATACACGTAGTTTACAGAGATGCTGAATGAGAAACCAATGTGAGTTTGGAAAATTGCACAATATAAATCTATTCTAGTAGACCTCAACAATGGAATTATGATCAGTATAAATGGCCATGACATGGGACCTTTTAAAACATTTGATTTTATTACATAGTTTAATGAAAAATCTGAAAGACAAATTGCGCAGGGTTGAGTGAAACATAAATAAACACCAGATGCATGAAAGAGAAGAACAGCAGAAGCGTTATTAGAGACAACATGTGGTTAAATGACTCCCAGAGGTTGCCATGTTGAGGATATCTGGCTGAGCACGTGACAACACACCTCTTTAGCGCTGCTGTTGCTTATGAATCTGTTCACATCTCACAGAAAGAAGCAGGGCATGCTCCGCTCCGCTGCACACAGAAATCACTCTCTCTCATAATAGCTCTGGGCAATTTCAGACCACACAGAATGACAAGGGAATCAATTTTCCTGGTTATGTTATAGATTGATTTTTTTCTTTTCGCCCTCTGGTCTTTTCAAAAGAAATAACTGAGATGTGTTATATGAATTATTAAGAAATCCTCACCAGCTACATACTGAGAATTACAACACTTTTTCTGAAACCCTAATGAATATTGTTATAATTATACATTCAGAAAGATCTTTTGCTGATCTTGCTGTACAAAAAGGTTGACAGTACGAGGAATCAGCAAATTATTCATGTGCACTGAATATTAAATAGCGAATAAATGTACTTTAATCCATCATAAAATTCAGTGTTAACTACAGGGAATAAAGAGGAGACGGTGAATGGAAGGATCTAGCCTGACCTCATGTGGAGGAAACAAGAACTGCAACACAGTCCATGAAGGAGGACAAATAATGCTCATTTTCAAAAAGGAATTGAAGCAAAAAGAACCATATTTGAAGAAGTGGGTAGGAAGTATAAAGTTGAATATCAAAATTTAAAATAATAAAGTGCTTAGTATTCATCCCCGAAGTACTAGTAAGGCTACTTGAAGGATTCCTGCATTATTACCCACTGTTGTTTTTGAAAGATACATATGGTTGAAGAAGTACTCAGATCTTGTACTTGAGTGAAAGTAGAAGTACTCACATATTGAATAAAAATAGAAGTACTCAGATCTTGAGTAAAAGTAGAAGTACTCAGATCTTGAGTAAAAATAGAAGTACTCAGATCTTGAGTAAAAGAAGAAGTACTCAAATCTTGTACTTGAGTGAAAGTAGAAGTACTCAGATCTTGAATAAAAATAGAAGTACTCAGATCTTGAGTAAAAGTAGAAGTACTCAGATCTTGAGTAAAAATAGAAGTACTCAGATCTTGAGTAAAAGTAGAAGTACTCAAATCTTGAGTAAAAATAGAAGTACTCAGATCTTGATTAAAAGTAGAAGTACTCAAATCTTGAGTAAAAATAGAAGTACTCAGATCTTGAGTAAAAGTAGAAGTACTCAGATCTTGAGTGAAAGTAGAAGTACTCAGATCTTGAATAAAAATAGAAGTACTCAGATCTTGAGTAAAAGTAGAAGTACTCAGATGAGGAGGTTCAATATGGACTCCAGGATACTCTGCAACTTCTACAGGTGCAGAGTATCCTGACTGGCTGCATCACGGCCTGGTACGGCAGCTGCAACGCCCTCAATCGTAAGGCTTTACAGAGGGTGGTGAAAACTGCACAGAACATTACCAGGACGGAGCTGCCATCCATGGAAGACCTTTACTCCCAGCAGCTCAGGAAGAAAGCCCTCAGGATTATAAAAGACCCCCATCCCCCCAGCCACAAACAGTTCAGTCTGCTGCTGTCTGGCAGGCGGTACCGCAGCATCCGGACTAAAACCACCAGATTCAGAGACAGTTTCGTCCCACAGGCAATAAGACTGTTAAACACCTGAACTGCTGAAACAACATCCATAACATTCATCTGCTACTTAGTCATTATTTATCTATTCCTCTTATATATCATTCCAATAACTTGCATATAGACTCTTATTGCACTATTTCAATATTTCACTTTTTTAAACTAGTTTTCTTTTTATATTTAGTATTTACTATTTACTTGCACTATATTTTTCTGTTTATCTGTGTTATTGTGTTCCACTGTTGGAGTAGCCTGTGACCTAAGATTTTCATCGGCATTACTACACTGTAGCTATGTTCGTATGACTAAATAAAGAACCTTGAACCTTGATCTTGTACTTGAGTTAAAGTAGAACTACTCAGATCTTGTACTTGAGTAAAAGTAGAACTACTCAGGTCTTGTACTTGAGTAAAAGTAGAACTACTCAGGTCTTGTACTTGAGTGAAAGTAGAAGTACTCAGATCTTGTACTTGAGTTAAAGTAGAAGTACTCAGATCTTGTACTTGAGTTAAAGTAGAAGTACTCAGATCTTGTACTTGAGTAAAAGTAGAAGTACTCAGATCTTGTACTTGAGTAAAAGTACAAGTACTCAGATCTTGTACTCTAGTTAAAGTAGAACTACTCAGATCTTGTACTTGAGTTAAAGTAGAAGTACTCAGATCTTGTACTTGAGTAAAAGTAAAAGTACTCAGATCTTGTACTTGAGGAAAAGTAGAACTTCTCAGATCTTGTACTTAGTAAAAGTAGAAGTACCAGAGTGTAGGAATACTCTGTTACAGTAAAAGTCCTGCATTCAAAATGTTCCTCAAGTAAAAGTAGAAAAGTATTATCATCAAAATATAGTGAAAGTAGAGACAGTAAAAGTAGTCATTGTGCAGATTGGTCCATTTCAGAATAATATATATGATGTGTTTTATAATGATTGATCATGAAATTGTTCTCAAAGCTGCTAAAGGTGCAGCTAGTTTGAATGACTTTGTATACTGCAGGGTAGCTTGTGGATTTACTCCAGGTGGAACTAAAGTCTGATTTAACACTTGATTATATTTCACATCATTTATCCAGATCTGTAAAGTAACTAAAGGGATTAAATACATGTAGTGGAGTAAAAGTGCACGATATACCTGTGAATTGTAGTGGAGTAAAAGTACACAGTGTATAGAATGGAAATACTAAAGTACAAGTCTCTCAATAGTGTACAGTACTTGAGTACATTTACAGAATTGGCTTAACTACAAAGCAGGTTAACACATAAGAGGAATTAGCTTTGGTATAAATGGTGCATACAGAGACACAGAAGGAACAACATGTAACTGAAATAGTACTTTTATAAAAAAACATATGAAGACAATTGTAACAAAATAAAAATGTAAGTGGAAAGATTTAAAAAGAGGCAGTGTGCAGGATTTTCAATAAAGGAATACGATATTTGTTTACAGGATGTGCATTTGAACAATATCTTCTTATTTATAACACAACTGCTGGGACTAAATATTAGTAGTGAAGTAAAGTTGGCTTTTTGATTACATCTTTCATTATAACCCACCACTGTAGCTTTTAAAAGGCAAATGTTTTGATTATAATTATTGATGCATTACTGGTTAATCAAAGCACCTTTTTATACTGCATGGTAGATGGTGGATTTACTCAAGGTTTAACTAAAGACTTATTTAAATGTTGAGTAACTAATGGTTTAACAGAAAATCAGTGGAGTAAAAAGTATAGTATTTACATCTGAATTGTAGTGGGGTAGAAGTACAAAGTAACTACACATTTAAATACTCAAGTTAAGTACAAGTACCTCAAAATTGGACCTAAGTATTGTACTTGAGTACCTTAATTTAGTTACTTTACACCTATGTACGTTTTTGTACCGCAGTTAATGGCTAAATGTTCAGTGTAAAATGTACAGCGATTCATTTCCTGTGTACCCAGGTCTCATTGTGGGCGGGACACTGTTGTCATGACAATGACGTCAATGTTGGTGTCGAGTAACCAAAGGTCAAAATAAAGACAAGTGAATGAAAACGGAAGGAAACTTAACAGGCTGCCCAGAATCCAACAGAACATCCACCGAATCTGCTCAAACTCCACAAGGATGCAAAAGAAGAAGCTGTCGACCGGATGTCTCTCCTGGAAATACCGTTTTTATTCGCCGGTAAGGAAAACACAGCAGTAGAAGGTTAGGGTCACAGAGAAGCTAACGGAAGCTAGCATCGAGCTAGCTAGCCTAGGTCGTTGGCTAACTAGGAGCTAATGCTAACTGTTAGCAAAGTACATTGTTTGCTTTGGCAGGCTGACAAGTTACTTTGAGCGGTTTGCTAGCGGTACACGCTCACTTACTGCATATGGGGTTTGTTATTCGAGGTTATATCTCTGTTTAAGTTAGCTTTGTAAGTGTTGCAGCCTGGATAGGACAAGTTAGCTGGCCTTGAAACAGTGGATGTGTCCCAGCTGTGTAACTTCATTAGAGTACAGTTATACAGTATACTGCAGTACTGTTACATAACTACGAACCTTACACATATGATATAGGTAAGGTCATTTATTTTAACCCACACTTAGCTAATAGTGGAAATAATAATGGATGTTAAACCAACATATTTGATGTATTGTGCTTTAGTTTGACATTTCATATGGTAATTGTGTTTGCACATGTAAATAATAAAGAAAACAGTCAGCCCTAGTTTTAGTGAACATGAATGTAAGTATATACTATATTCTATTTACTTTTTTCTTACCACTGGCAATGTGTGGTTTTATTTCTCAAGGTTACATTTCTGTTTAAGTAAGCTTTTTAAGTGTTGCAGTCAGGATAGGACACATTAAGTTAGCTGGCCTTCTGTATTACTTCATTAGAGTAGCGTGATACTGCAACACTATATAATAAATATGCACCTATGTTGTAGCTAAGGTCATTTATCCCATGCTTCAAGTGGATGTGTCACACCAAGCTAGCCTTTTCCACAAAGCCGTGCAAAAATAAACAAAGTAAAAAAAAAAATAAGCATAGAAATGTGTCACACTTGCTCATATGTTATCAGATGTAATACATTGTTGTCAGTGAGCTTGCATTTGAATATGTTCTGTGGATGTCATTGAGAGTCGGCCTGAGCATCCGTGTGATAACCCAGTTAGACGCGCACAGTTTGATGGAAATGAGGTCAGGCTAACTTCTCTTCCTGTGCTGTTTTCTTTTAGGAAAACACAAGACTGCAGATAACAATGCAATCAACGCTGGAATCTGGATTCACTCTGGATTATCTTCATTGTATAGTCAAATGGACATTTTCCATACACCTGCAGGTAGAAGCTTTTAGCATAGTTGATATCGTAGAAAAGATGAGGGAGGACCTTCAACTTATGAGTCCTGCTGACTAGGTTTATCATTACCGGTCAACTTGTTTGACTTGCTGTGCCTGAGGTTACACATCTACCAGGTAGTTTGGGGCTGTAAACATCCCCGACTGGAAGCTTTTTATCCACAGAGCTTTCAGTCCGATGTTTGCCGCTGCCGACTGCCTCCAGCTGCACAGAACTGGAAGAGCTGCTTCATTTCATTTTCTAGGAATGGTATAAGCAAGTTTTTGTGGCCTATATATATATCCTCAATATCCAGACTCAGTCCATGTAAACATCCTACACTCAGCTGTGAGAGGCTGAGGGAAGGTTGTTTACTTGGACTGGCTGGAAGTGACATGAAGCGATCTGATTGGAGGGCGTCCGCGTCAAGGTCGCACATCACGGTTTCATCTGTCTGGAACACGTAAAAGCCAGCACTTTTATTCTGCGTATTGTATTTTTTGTAAGCAATTGCTGTTGTCTAATTGTGTCTTTTTCTTATGTACTTCTAGTCATTTTTATTTAAAAATGTTGTTGTACATGTTGTGTATTAATCTCAATAAAAATGTGATCACAAAAAAAAAAGCGAGCCGTTTCCGTACAAGGTCAATAACCTCACTAAACGTATATTTTTGTACACTTTACCCCTTTTTTTGATGTAAAGCCAAGCTATTAAGGCTTAAGTATGACATTTCATATAGTAATCATATGTTTAAATGTAAATAATAAAGAAACCAATCATTAGCTACAGCTCTATAAAGAATAGTGTAAAGATAATAAACATGAATATAATTATAGACAATTCTAATAACTTTTTTTCTCTCGCCACCGGCTTGATAGGATGTGAAAACCCTGCCTTAGAGAGAATGTGTGTGGTTTGAAATGCTGTTGAATGTTGACGCTGACATTAAAACTACACAAGCCAGTTTAAAGATGTCATCACTGGTGTTGTCTTCTTCTTCTTTAGCTGATAGCAGGTGTGTGTTATTACTGCAAGCAGAGAAGGACATGGGGGTAACATGGAAGATTACACACACTAAGCTTCACCATCAAAGTTCCTGTTCCTGCTTCATGTCGACCTCTTAAACAATGATCAGAGAACTACATGTATCTACAGTACACGTACATATATTTACATAAAATATTTCAACTTCAACTAAAAATGTAGTTTATTGAATTCATATTTGATTTGCTTTTTATGTAACACTTTATAAATTGTTCACTTTTTTGCATTATTCAAAACATTCTTCATTTACACCACTAGATGTCAGACTAGTATTTCTATTCGATCTGGTATACTTTATAAATGCCATGCTTCCTTTGTATAATACAAATACTTTTATGTATGAAAATTATTGATTATTTCAAAAGCTTCATTATCATATGACTTTGATACTCCAAGTAAATGCAACATTGGATTAATACCCTGGACACACACCTTGTAATTGGAATTAAGTGCTTTATTTTATATGAGTAAAGTATTGGTCTGTATTAAACACTGGGTCATTGCAATAGTGTCATGTGACCCATTGACCTGTTATCCATATCAGATATAACTTCCCTCGACCACAATGGTAATGGTACTTAACCATTGTCCTTTTTTAACAAATATTGTTATCAACGGTATTTAAGATCTTTTTTTGTTTGTTGCAGCATTGTAGTGATGCACTGGACAAGTAGGTCACCCCTTTTTTTATTTGATTGTATTACTTTTTTAATTTCATATCAACATTATTATGAAATGTAACATATAGGTTTTCCTGTCACGTGACCGTGTCATTTCATTTCATTTCAAACCTTTATTTAGACAGATTGGTCCCTTGAGATCATCGATCTCATTTACAAGGGAGACCTGCATCATTTAGTTCCACATGAAACATAAAAACAACATACAAACAACAGAGGATATCATATTTACATATTCAACATTTACAAATACCCAGAGTGTCAGAAAGCATTTCATTTAGACATGCCTTAAATACATTCAAAGAAATAAAAGTGCTCAATTTCAATTTTGCCTGTAGACTGTTCCAAGCAAGTGGAGCTGCGCACATAAAAGCTGTCTTCCCTAAGACAGTCCTTACTCTTGGCACATCTAACAAGACTATATCCTGTGATCGCAGACAATAGCTGCTTGCAACTTTCTGCTTTATCAATGAACAGATATAATACGGGAGTTTGCCCAACATAGCTTTATAGATATAGATCAAACACTCACTCTCCCAGGAACAAGAAGGTCAAGGCCCCCTCTCGTTCTAGATCTAGGTCCCGATCCAAGTCACTCCAAATCAATACTGAATGGCATTACCTCACTGCGCAGTAGGGTGGTGCTTAAAATTGAAAGTCGGAAAGTTTAAGCTCCAACCCCCAGAATTCATTCTATTAGTCAAGAAAACTCTCCTGGTGAATGTTTTCCTCAATCTGCCAACATTTACCCCTCCTTCATCGACCTGGAAGTGTAGCCTCAGTGGCAGCACCGTGGCTGCTGGTGTGGCAGCCCAGGTCGATGAGGTAGGGGTACATGTTGGCAGATTGAGGAAAACATTCACCAGGAGAGTTTTCTTGACAATCATAACAAATTCCAGTGGTTGGAGCTTAAAATAAATGAATTTGAAAATGTACATGGCACTATAGGACCACCCTACTGCGCAGGACACACCTCGTAATTAAACATCGTTAGCCTTTTTACCAGGTTCCACATGTTTTGTCAGCAAACTTAAAATATAATTGTTGATGTTGAAGTAAATAGAGTGTGTCACGCTATTATAATTTGAATAGAGGTGCATTATTGAGGAAGATGAATTCACCATGTGTAACACACACAGACTGTCAGCAGATAGGCCCGGCTCCAGGATGAAATGACTGAGGGGGCTGTTAAAAAATCCGTGGGCGCGATTTTGTTTTCAAAACAACGAAAAATACTGGCAATGTAATTAATTGACACACCAAGCTTTTTTCCTTCTCACTGCTCAACAATCTCTTTGCTTCTTTATTTGTATTCCGGATTTACCCATCTCGTTCTGTTCGTTTCCTCCGGTCTTTAACGATAGAACGTTATTAGATGGCTGCACTTTGGTTAACAGACTAACATTGATTTCCTCAATGTATAAATTAACAGGCTCTGTAATGCCATAACCTTTTCTCCTCTATCCCTTAACTAGTCTTTCTATACAGATTTACTTACTTACTATCTACTCTATATCAGGATTAAAGAAAAACGAATCTGGTTGATTTTTTATTTCCAGGATTGAATGTTCAAACCAAGGCCTAAAACCTGGCATTTCATAACAAAGTGACTATAAACCAATCAATGTTCCAAAATCCGTCACTAGATGTCACTCATTGTACCAATACGGTTTATATAATTCATAACATATTATTATTATAGTAAAAGGGCTCGCTTTGGCAAAGTCCTGATCCACACAGGCAGCCCTAAATAATAATAATAATAATAAGTAACCATCATGTGTGGTGCTAGATGTCTGCCTTATTTTTTGTCGATTTCATATTGTTTTCACAGTGCTGTGAAAATTAATTTCCCCCTGGGGACAATAAATCTAATCTAAACTAATTTAATATTCAATCCCACACTTGGCGATTGAGAACTGTGCACACATTTATCTCGTGCCCTCATTGGTCATGTGCGCGTTCGTTGGAGGAGGGGCTCTGTAAGGAAGTAGCAGATTTCTTCCGGCTGTGTTTTTTCAAATTCTTGTGGCACCGAACCAGTCAGCAGAGGTAAATGTTTTCCCTTCTCGTCACAGTTAGACGCCTCAAAGCATGACTTTAATTCATATATTTGACAAGGGTGTTATTGAC
The DNA here is from genome assembly GCF_949606895.1 of Notothenia rossii. NCBI lineage: Eukaryota > Metazoa > Chordata > Actinopteri > Perciformes > Nototheniidae > Notothenia > Notothenia rossii. The sequence continues at coordinate 3,873,283 of NC_136908.1, read as the reverse complement.
TTTATTGTTTTACAGTTTTAGCAGTTGAACATACTGCAACAGTGAGAAAGGGAGAGGCGCCATGAGTTGCTCTATGAACACTTGTGATGGCAAAATGAAGCTTTGAATGAAGCGTCGAACCACTTGGACAATTGTGTCGGAAATAGGTTCATTCCTCGAAGCTTCAGTTACAGCGACCTCTCCTGGCGAAGTGCAAGGCTGCAGTGGGTTTAACGTATCTTTGCCTTGAAAAATATTTGACACACACACACACACACACACACACACACAAAAAGACTGAATATCATGTTCTATTTGCAATTAAAGATTGATAATAGTGTGTATTGGGTTATTGAGAAGAGACTTGAGAGTGCTTGACATTTTTTTGGGCGGAGAGGGCCTTTTATCAGTTATTAAAGTATTAAAGTTGAAAAGCAATGATTAAAAGTTTAACTTTTCCGAGCTTTGAACCAGCTGCGAGGAGGATATCGCTGCATCCTGGCCGCCGGCTCTATCCACTGGACTATCAATTCCTTAGACCATCGAAGTGTTTTTATATTACTCATTGTCTTTTTGTTCACAACTTCTCCACATTTCGAAGTGTTTCACGAGCCAGAACGACCTATTTTTCTTCCTGGCTTGCTCTATAATGATCCAATTCAAATGCAATGCCAACAACAACTCAACAGCAACAATGCAAACTACGACAACAACCCGCGCATTGTTTAGAGCGGTTATAAAGTGTTGAAGCGCTCAAATTTGAAACTGTTTCAACCTGTCACCTGTCAGAATCGAGACGAGGCAGTGCATTGAATCACCTGATTGGACGGCGAACCAGTGAGTTGATTCATTCAGGAAATGAAGCAGTTGCTGGTTCGGACGTCACATGTCACGTGATTTGAAGCAGTTGCTGCTTCGGACATCACATGTCACGTGATTTGAAGCAAGCTTCGAAGCACTGCTTCTATGGAATAGGAAGTCCAGGGTTGAAGCTCCGTTCGAAGCTTCAGTGTCAAACTGCCATCACTAATGAACACTGTTACACTTGAATGAATCTCTTTTGTTTTTTCGAGAATAAAACATTTGGGAATATTCATGTGGGAAACCTACTACATTGACATTGAGACAAATATTGAATAGGGTTTAAATTAATTTCCCTTAGGGATGAATGTTTTTTCCCACTTTAATTTGTCAACAGAATATTATCTGATTTTCCAGCTCTGAAATGAATTGGATTACGGATTTTTTGTTTGGATGCGTTAAAAAAAACGCTTGGGGTGTTTTACCTTCACTGGTTTTATATTAATCTGAACCTAAAGGCTTGGGCTCAACCTCGAGATGAAAACGTTATTTACTGACGCCCACATCAACAAATACGTTGAAAACCAATCACAGTTCAGCATGCGACTTGCAAGTGACATGATGACTTGAAACACTAATGGACTTTGATATAAATTAAGTCCTTTCAGGAAGACTGGGTATATATATACATTCACTCCGCAGCTGATCATCACAGACGTTCTTTTTAACCTATTACATTTCACCTCATTCTCCAGCAGCCAATCACTGTGCTGCAGCCAAACTTTAAAATGGTTCTCCTCTCTCCTGCAGTCAGCTGTGATTTCAGGTGTTCATGCTGCCACCCGCCTCCTCCCGATCCACCTCCTTCCATCATATCCAGTGCCAGCAGAGCTAATCCAAAGACCTCATCACACCTCCTCTTCATCCCATCTCCTCATCAAATCCAGATCTTCAGCATCATCACCATGTGGGACCAGGGGTGGGCAAACCTATTGGCTCGCTGGCCACTATGAGTTTTAAAACCAGTAGCAGATCGGTGAACTAATATTTAGCTGTCCATTCCTCATTAAACACTCGGCACTCATTGTCGACTTTTCTTTTCTTTGGTCCACTCATTGTTACAGATGCAGGTTCAAAGGTGAATTATTGCGTCATTGCGTCATCATTTGCGTCATGACGTAACCGTTTACGTGCCTTCTTATGACCCACACAGCGTTTTACGCCGCTGATTTTCTCCGCAACTCCACTCACAACATCAATAGAGGACTGCGTCGGGTAGTTTTTAATCATACGAAGCCAGATTAAATTAAAGAACACTTCTCCAACATTGTACCTTTCTCCAGAGTGCCGTGGTTCATTGTTTATTAATGTGGTTCAGCGGGATTACTGCCCACTGCAGTGCTGCTCGTGCACCGGAGTTTGTTAACTTTTTTATTTTTATTTTTAATTTAACCAGATAAAAAGCATTGAGATCAAATCTCATTTGCAATGCTGACCTGGCCAAGAAGGCAGCAACGTTACACATAACACAAACATATAAAATACAGAGAACATAACTAAGAAAACAAAAGATGAAAAAGCAGTCACTACATTGAGCACATTAGGAGAGGAAGAAAGGTACTACTTATTACTGCAAGTGCAGCTGGTGGTAAGGACCTCAGACAACTTCAATTTAAAACATGCTATTGAGACAAGGGCCCTCAGTTTGAGGCGTGATTGAAGGTCATTCCAAGGACCATAATGAAAAATACTCTTTTTCCCAGCCTCAGTCCGCACGGCAGGAACCTGGACCCGTATCCAGGCTCAGCTTGAGGTTGTAAGAGTCACAGACTGGAGCACATCTGGCACATATGTAGAGTGGAAGCTTTCCTAAAATGGCTTTATACATGAATAAAAACCAATGCTGCATCCTACGTGTCGTGGCTTCCTTCCTTGTTTTTCCATCAAGCCACTAAACGCCTTAAACAGACAGTTCTAACTCGTTTCTTTCCTTAAAGTACTCACAGTTTGAAGTGTTGCTTGGCCTCCGATAGTTTAGAAGATGTTGCGATGTGTTTGCTCAAAATAAAATAACAAACTTTTGCACATGCAACAAAGAAAATAGGCCTTTACAATATTCAAAAGAAATAGGCAAAACTCAAATAAAACAAACAACTTAGGTATTCTTTCTTTCGTTATAATGCTTATAATTTTACAACTTAAAGGGTACTTGTACGGTTTGTATACGTGTACAGTACGAGTATTACGGTTAAAAAACTGTTCCTCGACGTCGTCTCTCAACAGGTTGCCCATCACTGTGGCGTTAGCACAGGCGCCGTGGGAATTGTAGTCGTTTATAGTGCGTTGACTACAGACGTCCCAATTAGGTGGCCTTTCTTATCAAATCAAAATACTGGCTCTAACACTACGCATACTAAGTGAGGACCATCCAGTTAGGCTATACAGTTTGCAATGATGAGTCCTATAGGGTGCATTTGATAACGCAGTGCAGCATGGTAGAGTGGGTCAAGTTTGGCCAAAACAGTGGGACAGGCAAATCTATAGATGGTATCACCGTAGTCCAGCTGGGACAGGAATAAGCCAGAGACATTTAAGTCTGAAAAGGAAGCCAAGAGTGAATTTCAATTTCCTTGATAGAACTTCAATGTGGTGTTTGAAGTTCAGATTACTGTCCAACCAAAAGCCAAGATATTGGTAGGTATCGACAAACTCAACAGAAACACCATCAAGGGTGTCAATGGAGAGGCAAGAGGACGCTGACTTCGGAGCAAAAAGCAGTGCTTTGGTTTTCTTACTGTTCAATAGCAGTTTAGAATCAAGAAGTGCATGCTGCAGCGTGATAACAGATCAGATTTTAAAATTGGAAACGGTCATATCCAGAGAAGGAGCACATGAGTATACAATAGTGTCATCAGCATACATATGATAGGTAGAAAATTGCATCTGATTACAAATATTGTTTACATATAATAAAAAGAGCAAAGACCCCAAATTAGAGCCCTGTGGAACTCCCTTCTCCAAGGTGACAGGGTCAGAGACAGTACTACCCAACCTGACGCTTTGAGTACGGTCGGTTAGATAACTAACTAACCAGCAAATGGCATTATGACCGAAACGAGACATCAACATAACATCAGACATAATGTGGTGATCTACAGTGTCAAATGGTTTGGCTAGGTCAATAAACAATGCAACACAAACAGATTTTTTATCCAAAGCAGCCTTAATATCGTCTAAGACTTTCAGACTGGTAGTCACAGTACTGTGCTTTGATCTGAATCCAGATTGCATAGGGTTAAGGATGTTGTGTGAATTTAAAAAAAGTTTTAGCTGAGTAGAAACTGGGACTCAATAATCTTTGATAACACAGAAAGATTTGAGATAGGACGATAGTTATTCAACTCCGTGGGATCACCAGCTTTCAAGAGGGGCGATACCAGAACTTGCTTCCACACAGCTGGCAGTGTGTGAGTGGACAGGGAGAGATTCAAAATATCTGTTACTGGTTGTGCTATAATCTGAGCTGCAATTTTTAAAAAGAACGAGTTGAGGCCGTCAGGCCGGGCAGACTTTTTAGGGTCAATTGAATGCAAACCCTGTAAGACTTCAGAGACCGAGAAATAAGCTAAATCAAAAACAGGGGAGTTCATCTCTTGACTAGGGCTGTGAGTACCACCATTTAGAGAGTCATGACTTTGCTCATCAAAAATGTGACCAGCCTGTTTGAAGTGAGCACTGAAAGCATTAGACATACCATCTGAATCTGAAATAAAATAATCACTGACCTTTACTTTTTGTGGGAAACTAGAAACCTTCTTGTTCTGAAGTGATTTAATTGTTTTCCAGAACTTAGAATGGTCATTAAAACAATCAGTGGTTAAGCTCAGATAGTAAATCAGCTTTAGCTTTTTTAATAAGGGCAGAACATTTATTTCTGAGGACACGAAAAGGAAGCCAGTCATCACTAGTTAGACTTTCTAACTAAGGACCATTGCTTATTTCGATCATGAATTAGATCAGATAATTCTCTAGTAAACCATGGAGTGTTTTGACTCACGTGACATATTTGGTTCTTAGATCTTGACGGGTTGCCGACTCCAGCAAAGGTAATTTGTGACTAGATTGCGCCATCTAGTGGGATCAACTGAAATGCCGGGTATTGAAGGAAAAAGGCAAAATGAATGCGGTCTTTACTGTCATTTGGACCATTTTGTACCAATATTTGGCGGCCTGGATTAAAAAGGCCAACGGGCCGCATATGACCATGCCTGGTCTAGACCCCGGGGGGGGGGGGGGGGTTAATCGCCAAAGACTTAACATTTATCATATGGCATGTGTCAATAAATGTTCTTTAAACAAAATGAAGTCTCTCCTGATTGAAATAGATAAAAAGGAATTTGGAGGGGCTCGTTAAGATCAATTTAAAGATAGATGTCATTGTCCAGATAAAAATAAATATTTACACACACCATACAACATAAATACATCTGTACAGAAAACAGTGTGTTAGTGTGGCATTAAAGGTGGGGTAGGTCATTTTGGAGAAACCAGCTCGAGTGCGCTAGAATTTGAAAATATCAAAAATCTGCCACTTCCTTCCAGAGCCCCTCCTCCAACACACACACGAACGCGCACATGACCAATGAGGGCACGAGATAAGTTTGTGCACAGATGGAAGGCTGACAGGCAGGTAGGCCATCCAGTTATTTTAGCCGGTCGTGCTTTTTACAGCGCCACGGCTTCTAGAGATGATATTTTTTGGGGATTTTTTGTCAAAGCACTTCAAATATTCATTGCTATCGGGATGTTAAGAGCATTCCATGGAATATAACAAAAAGTGTATCTCGAGCCGGTTTCTCAAACTTACCCCACCTTTAATCATTGCTAGGGTAGATATATGAGGCAAACATACATACAATAAAAAACATAATTGAACCACAGTAATAAACAAACCAGCACTACTTCCTTATAGCAACGTTTTTGTACTTTAAAATCCATTTCCTGCTTGATGTCTCGGCCTACACCATGATAGGACACATTTACGTAAGAAAAGATACACTACTAATGGTTTAAAATGACAGGTGTTGCTGACATTGTTTTCTATGCTAGCAGCTGATGAATTGTATAATGTCTTTGGTAAAATGCTTTATTTGTGCTGCACAACTATGGTGAAGTTCAAACAGAGACTGAAAGCAACAATGAAACCGAGGAGAATTTCCTGACCAATATTTGAACATACATTTTTCATTTGTAACTTTTTGTAAACTTTGTCATCAGCTGTTTGAGTAAATGTGAGGAATGTAAGACAGACAGACCTAAAGCATTGCTCAGTGTTAATGGGGGAAAGGTAGGTTTTTCTTCCATAAATGTGTCTCTGTTTTAGCTAAACTTCATGTGTTGGAAATAACTGTTACGTGTATGGATATTGATTTTGTTCAGTATGAAATTAAAGAATTCTAAGACTTTTATTGCTCTTTCGTGTATTGTTTAAGGTACTTCTACTTTTATCAGAGTATTTTTAAACACGAGTATCTGTACTTCTACTTGAGTAAAGGAGGTGTTTACTTATCTGTCCCCAGGTGCACAACACACAGTCTGACCTACAGTAGCATTGATAACAGGAACTATCTGACAGGAACTATGATCACATTGACAAGCCCAAAAACAAAACACAGCCACTATGATTTTTATCAGCAACACCTGTGACACATCTTTGCATATTCATAAACAACACAGCCACAAAGTTTAACTTCAAAAAAGGAAAGAAGAAGAAACTGAATTCTGGTAGAACGAGAAAACAGACACATTTGATTAACTTATTTAAAGGATAGCAGCCACAGTTTCTAAAATGTAACTTCCTTCTGCAACTAAACCATCACTTTCAATTGATGTTATTTTAAATTACTACTGTACTGATACAACTTATTTACATATGTTCACTATTGTAAACTATTAAGACTGGATCTATAAACCCCTCACCTCACATATTAACAATTTTTCGGTTCATGTTTATGAAATTAACAAATGGATGAATAAACATTTAAAAAACCTTTAAAATCCAGTATAAAAACTGATCTTCTTCTTCGTGTTTAGTTCCTTCAGAACTCCATATTCCTGACCTCCAGGATGAGCTCCAGTTCTCAGATTAAGGTTTCTGAGAATCTCAAAGTAATGGTTCCAGTTTCCGTTGCTGTCCACTCCGAACCCAAAAACACTGACCTGGGAAAACAAGAATTGTTCTGTGAATCCCAGCTGAATTGAGCATTGCTGTCAACAAATGTTTTTGTTTAATGTATTATTTTGAATAAATGCTTCATAAAGTTGAATATACATTAACCTTTCTCCATTTTCTATGTTACATTAACTTGGGTTCTAGTAACCAATTAGCCTTTTGGACATTCTATCATCCACAACCATTAATGATGTCTTCATCATTTTAGAAAAATACAGAATGTCTTTCTTGTCAAGAGTAAGGTAGGAGTGTTAATTAGAAAACCTTCATATTTGGTGCTGCTCTAGAGTCAGGGCTGGACTGGGACAATAAGTCAGGCCGGGTATTATATGCCCAGCCAGGCCACTACCAGTTTTTTGCGCCATTTTGCTGGATTTATTTGTCAATATTTACAGCGTTGCTGCCCATAGTGATAGTCCTCTAGTTGAAATCTACTACCCAAAAATAAACATATGGAGATGGGTTACTATTTAAAAAAATGTGCAAATCTATTTAGGAACCTAATCATGTGAACATATTTGTAGTGGGGGTGGACCTCAAATCCTATGGGGGGTCCGGGGGCATGCTCCCCCGGTAAGATTTATTTTTTAAATGTTGGGCTTGAATGCATCAATCTGGTGCACTTTGAGGGGAAAATAAAGAGACTACACCCATATGAAACAGAAATGTATACATTTAAATAATAATAAAATCATAAGAACATGGCCATAACCAATAACATACCATATCCAATATGAAAAAACATTGAAACTTGTTTATTTATTTGTTTTCGGTTCATTTATATGTGTGAGTGTGTCTGTGCTCCTGAACCAGCCTCTCCCCCCTCTCCCCCCTGCTCCTCTTTGAGGCAGCAGCAAAGAATAGTTTTAGCTCTCAACAAGTTTTAAAAGTTTATCTTACCTTTTTTCACCAAGTTAACATTTTATTTGTATTATTCATGCATATTTTACTAATCACTCCCCCCTCAAATGGAAATATGTGTTTACATAAATGGTGACCGAACCGTTTGAGACCCACTGAGATAACTTAAACTAAGTTAACTATCTAAAGACTCAGAGAGTCCTTTACCTCACCTGAGCTGATGTTATCAGCCTCTCAGTCTGACAGCAGAGGACTCTCCTCCACCTTGTTGTTGAAACAGCTCCTTATATCCGTTAGCGCAGCTAGCTAGCACCAGATGCTAACAACAACAATACATGTGACCGTTGCGCACGCTTTCTCTCTCTCGCTCGCGCCACACATACACACACACACACCCTACCGAGCTTGAATGACACACAGAGACCAATCGAGGGCATTAGTGTATGATCTGTATGAAAGTGGCCATGTCGGCAGGCCACATCATGTAGACAGCCAGTCCTCCTCTGTGAGGCAGAGTCAGACCCACATTTGCGCAGCATTTGTGTTCATAAAAAAAAATCCTCAGGCCAGCAGGCCACTTAACAGGCCAGGCCATCGGGAAACCTCCCCGTCCTCCCGATGGCCAGTCCGGGCCTGGGATGCAGTGACACAAATATTTGGGAAGGCTTAGCTTTCCCTAGCCTACAGTATCCGCCGCCCCTGTCCGCTTCTGAAATGCTTCTGAAACGCGCCCGGTAGGGTATGATGCCGGAGGAGGCCGGTGTTACCGAATAAGATGTAGGCCGAACAACTGGAGATATTCTTTAATGGTAAAGGCAGATGTATCAGGGGCATGGCCTTTGTCGAATAACCAGGAAATACACATTTTGATCGCTTCTTCTGTCGCTTACATACATCTTTAGGTATATTTGGCTCCATAGGAACACTTTGATGCACATTCAGTACCAGTGTGTGAGGTTGTGGTTGCGATGCCGATATGCGGACGCGTACAGCGAGGACTACAAAAAGACACATGAGGTGAATGGCGATGTGTGTTCAAAACATTGCAAGCTTGAATAAATCATTTAAACCATTTATTTTTGCCAGACTTATGACTGAATATCATTCTTAATGTGATACCAAGTCCATATGAGACCTGTGTATACCTTCAGACAGCCTACAAGTGAAGCACGCGTTGTTTACTCACAGTTTGAAAGCAGCGTGGAGAAGTCTTCAGCTGTAGAGCTGTGATCCGCCCAGGATAACTTGTGATATGACTTCTGTGGCTTGTTCTTGTTGTCAGTCTTATATTTGTATAATGTATCGTTATTAATATGATGTCGAGTTGATTTGAGACCCGTTTATACTTTCATACCGTCTGTTAGTAAAACATACTGTCTGTCTGAGTTGTTTACACCCATCTCCAACGCAGCGTGGAGAGCTGTGGTAAACTGTGATCCACTCAGATTAAACTGTGATACGAGTTCTGTGGTTATCAACCAGCGATCATGTTTAATATTAAAGACTACACACATGTATCCCTTATCAAAACGGTATTCTGCACTTTGCCGCACTTATCCAGATAAGATGTGACTGTTTACTTGGTTAAATGTCGATACAGCGACACCGAATGACGAGGGTATCACATAGGCTACGTTGAGAACTAGAAACACATATATTAATACTTTTCCACACTGTTGTTAACATGTTTTCGTCTGTCCATGCTCAGTCAGTATATAGCCTACTATTTCAAAGCAAATGCCTACTATCATATTTATATTATATGGCTTAAAGTGTACATGCATTCGCTCCCATTATAAAGAATGGTCGGGTTGAATTGTTCTGACTCTTTTAACAATGTTAATGTGAGAAAATAATCTGTAATGATAAAATACATTGTATTGATCCGTGGCTCATTCATAACGCGCATGGCACTAGGGATTTTTGCTATTGGGACTCGGGTTTGAGTCCAGCATGAACTTTTTGGTTATTTTCATGTCGATGGACACTGAATAATAGTTTTGAATAGAGGATTCATAATATTGTTTGCCGAGAACAAAATTAACGATCAAGCAGCATTTTAAATTCTAAATATCCCTGCAAATGTAGCAATGACATTTCTGCTTCTATCTTTGCAAAACGAGTAAACAGTCAAATTTGATCTGGATAAGTGCGGCAAAGTGCAGAATACCGTTTTGATAAGGGATACATGTGTGTAGTCTTTAATATTAAACATGATCGCTGGTTGAAAACCACAGAACTCGTATCACAGTTTAATCTGAGTGGATCACAGTTTACCACAGCTCTCCACGCTGCGTTGGAGATGGGTGTAAACAACTCAGACAGACAGTATGTTTTACTAACAGACGGTATGAAAGTATAAACTGGTCTCAAATCAACTCGACATCATATTAATAACGATACACGATACAAATATAAGACTGACAACAAGAACAAGCCACAGAAGTCATATCACAAGTTATCCTGGGCGGATCACAGCTCCACAGCTGAAGACTTCTCCACGCTGCTTTCAAACTGTGAGTAAACAACGCGTGCTTCACTTGTAGGCTGTCTGAAGGTATACACAGGTCTCATATGGACTTGGTATCACATTAAGAATGATATTCAGTCATAAGTCTGGCAAAAATAAATGGTTTAAATGATTTATTCAAGCTTGCAATGTTTTGAACACACATCGCCATTCACCTCATGTGTCTTTTTGTAGTCCTCGCTGTACGCGTCCGCATATCGGCATCGCAACCACAACCTCACACACTGGTACTGAATGTGCATCAAAGTGTTCCTATGGAGCCAAATATACCAAAAGATGTATGTAAGCGACAGAAGAAGCGAACGAAATGTATATTTCCTGGTTATTCGACAAAGGCCACGCCCCTGATACATCTGCCTTTACCATTAAAGAATATCACCAGTTGTTCGGCCTACATCTTATCCGGTAACACCGGAACAAAACCGCGGCGCAGCGGTAACGCAACGCAGATGGAACCGGTGGAATCGAGGGGTGAGGAACAAATTCGTAGTGGCCAAACGGCGGTACTGCAATTTCCGTATCAGTCCATGACGTCACCCGGCCCAGAAATACTTTTTCCCATTGACTAATATCAAAAGTTGAGCCATTTTGTCTTCATGCGCCAATGAGCAGCTCTCATAGGAAAGAACGAGACCCAGCACATCATCTTTTCTGGGCGTATTGCAACCATCACTGTCAATTTGTTTAAAAAATCACTTTTAAATGTTGACAATGATCAATTTGAACGTACCTGATCACACATGAACAGGCTGAGAATTACAGTCATGAAGCCAGTGGATGGAGAGTTGCCTTTATTTCCCAACCAGTTTTCATGGACATGCTTCATGAATGCTGGATTGAGGATCATCACCTGTAATCAATCAGACTTAGACCTTATTGAACTGATATTGGTACAAACCATTCCTATCACCAGTCAATGCATTACAATGAGTTTACTAAGTTATTACCTTTTTTGCCAATTCCTTGTCATTTGTTTACAATATCTAATCCAATCCACTTTATTTATATAGCACATATTAAAAACAGAGGGTTTATCGAAGTGCTTCACAGCAAACATAACATTATAATAAAATATAATATTACAATAATAGATAAAAGACACACATAAGAATAGATAAAAGGTACATAAAGGCTATGGACAGACAATAAAAGCATACGAATCGATAAAACAGCTCAGACTGACTCGAAAGCGAGGGAAAAGAGGTGGGTCTTTAGGCGGGACTTAAAAGTTTGAAGGGTGGGCGACAATTTGACACGGGTCGTTCCAGAGCCGGGGGCTACCGCTGAGAAGGCTCGGTCTCCCCTGGTCTTTTTCTTGGTTTTAGGGCAGGGGTCTAAAACTCAAGGTCTGGGGGCCAAATCCGACCCGCGACTCCACTTTATGTGGTCCCGCAAGAGCTTGCAAAGAATATAATACGTTTATTATACGGTTGCATGCCACTTTACAGAAGCACTTGCCCATAAACTACATGTCCCACAATGCATCTCGTTGTGTGACATGCACACTGAAGAGACTTGCAATTATTTGCCCTAGACTTCTGCTTTCAGACATAGTTAATTACTAAGTTATTATCCTATCCGATAATAATCCAATGCAGAGGCAATAATGTAATATAATACATTATTTTATATATATATATATATATATATATATATATATATATATATATATATATATATATATATATATATATATATATATATATATATATATATATATATATATATATATATATATATATATATATATATAATATATTTATATTAGTTACAACCGCCCCTTTGAGTGCAACCTTTATGCGAATGTGGCCCGCAATGAAATTGAGTTTGACACCCCTGTTTTAGGGACTACCAGCCGCAGCTGATCAGCCCTTGAGGGGTTGTACACCTTTAGGAGGTCGGAGATGTACTGAGGGGCCAGCCCATTAAGCCATTTAAAAACAGACAATAGCATCTTAAAATGAACTGTAAAATGGACAGGAAGCCAGGAGGGAAGCCAGTGGAGGGACGCCAGAATAGGTGTGGTGTGTTCATGCTTGCGTGCTCCTGTAAGCAGCCGAGCCGCAGCGTTTTGTACCAGCTGCAGGTGTGCCAGCGAGGTCTTGTTTAGGCCAGCATAAAGTGCATTACAATAATCTAGACGAGTAGAAACCAAGGCATGAATAACACGCTCAAAGTCTAAAAAGGATCAAACCGGTTTAATTTTGGACAGGATCCTCAGGTCATTTCATTTCATTTCAAACCTTTATTTATCCAGGTGTATCCCATTGAGATCATTGATCTCTTTTTCAAGGGAGACCTGCTCAAGTAGGTTCCACATGAAACATAAAAACATAAACAGAACAACAAAAAGGACATCATACAGGTGATAACAACAACCACAGAGTTTATCTGTTTAAAAACACTGTCGATTTTGACGCCCAGATTTGTGACCATGGGTTTTGCATATGGTCGCAGGGAACCCAGGTCAATGGAAGGGACATCACCATTTGGTCCAAATACAATGACCTCCCTTTTGCTCTCATTTATATTTAAAAAGTTTAGCGCCATCCAGGTCTTTATGTCATTAAGACAGGCAACCAGGGGCATCAGAGAGCTGGTGTTTTATTTTAGGGGTATATTTGGGGGTCGTCCGAATAAAACAATATAAGTTATTAAAACATGTATTACTTGTTTCATGCAAAAACCATCTGAATACTCACCAAATCCTTGTTAGCGATTCTCTTTGTGTTTCCAGCAGCTCCTTCACTGTTGGAGGAAACATTGTTCAATTCAGTAGAAAACTTACAAAAGTGCTATTTAGTAAGAGTTATATAACACTATCTGTCAGATTTAAAATCCATAGCTATAGTAAATTGGTAAGAGCCTATATTTAATTATTATTACCACAAATCAGGTCATTCAAGAGCATACAGACTGCCAACGCTTATTTTTTAAATTTGATATTATTTATATTTTTTAATTTGTAATGCTATTTTATTTCTATTTCTGAAATATTTTGGACTGTTTATTTCTTTTAAGACCACATAAAGTAGACTTTTCCTGCTCAATCCTCTACAAACCTTCCTTATACTTCATGCAAACTCATCCATTCAATGCATTTATCTTTGCGTTCCTAGCTTTAATTGAACTACACATCAGGTATTGTTTTAAAATGACCACCCACCTTGGTTTGAACTTGTTTATGAGCCACATTAAATCTTGATCTTTGAATGGAAACAGCACAAGACTAGTGTTGTCTGGCACATTAATGGCACTCTCTGGATAGAGTATATGATGAGTTGATCTGGTCCCAACATCTTCTTCAAATCCTTTGGAACGGCCGTGGTTCATTCTTAAAAAAACATTGTTTGAGGAAAATTATATGAGGATTTCATGGAGTGTACAATTTGTTTTAAAGCATATTTCACTAACAGGAACCACGCCACAACAGTGTGATGTTTGTAAGTTTATTGAAGTAACAGGTGACTGATATGAGGGGGGTGAAGGGATGACCTGGGAGGACGAGCTGTGGTCCGTGCAGTGGGAGACTCAGAGTGGGGGTTCCGTCTCCGGTATGATCTGCGTGGGCTGATTACGGGCCCCCAAAAGAGTCTGACTAAAGCAGCTGACTTGAGCGTGTGCCTATCTGAGATCATTGAGATTGTTGCGGATGTAAGCGTGGTACGCTTGGGATGACGAGCGGCCGAGGGCCTAGATGGTTGGATAAGAGATGCCCGGTCTAGCTGCTGTGGACGCTGCGCCAATGCGGAAGGAATGGCTCGAATAGTGTTCTGAGCATATCCCCAAAATAAGCAACACATTGTGGAAGTGTTTCTGGAACCAGAAATGTGTGGCCGTTTCCCCTGTTTCGGTGAGAAAGAGTGGGTGTTGAGGTGTTGCGTGTGCATCGTACCTTGCGCTGAGGTATTTGGTTAGTGGCTCGTATGGCTGGGATACGAGTTCAGGCGGAAGATGTGGATGGGGAAAGAAATTCCCAGCTGATCCGTTTTACTCAGGAGTGTGAATATGAGAGAGTCGTTTGCCGTGGAGGGCTAACAGCTGCCGTTTCGTGCATCTGTCTGCCTGTAAGTAGTTTGACAAGAGGAGAGTGATGCGCTGTACTTTCTCTGAGGGTAGAGAAGCCTGGAAAGACATTGAGGCCCTGAGGTTTTCTCTTCAGACAGAGGAATGCCAAGGTCTGAAAAATGTTTGTATGAGTGTGCTCAGCCCGTGGCAGGGGGGTGAGGATGGTGGGGTGACAGTGAGAAAGTCGTCGAGAGGATGGAGCACATAGGGGAGTCTGTGGTTGTTTGTCGAGATCCGGCACAGAGCTTCTGAAAGGGAATCAAAGATTTGGGGACTGCTTCTGCAAGCGAATGTGAGGCGTACTGAGAAGTAATAGGCTCCCTTCCGGTACACTCCAAAGAAATGCCAGAAGTCTGGGTGAATAGGCAAGATCTTGAGTGCACTGGTGATGTCTGCCTTAGAGAGCCATGCTCCACGGCCTGCTAAGCGGATGAGGGTGATGGCGTGGTCGATGTTTGCGTATTGCATCGAAAAGTCTGGGCTTGGAATGACGCTGTTAATGCTCGGGATGGCTGAGCCGTGTGGAGAAGACGGGTCTTTTCCCGGAGTATTTCCAAGTAGCTTTGCCTACTGGACTGATGCGGACACTGGAAAGTTGGGACTATCGAATGGCCTATCATGAATCCTTCTTTGACTTCTTTGGCCAGTAAGGTGTCGAAGGTGTGAGGTTCTGTTAAAGCGGACTGAAGGTTCTGGCAGATGTGAGATGTGTCAGGCAACATTGCTATGCCTGGGTGGAAACCACGGGTGAAGCCATTGGTGAGAAAGTAAACAAACTATCTGGATGATTCACTGAGGCGGTAGCTAAGTTGCTTATCTTGACGGGTGTGCTGAGGTGCCGTGCTAGTCAATCTACTGGTGTAGTTGGGTTGTGAGGGCAGGTGCTCCTGGCATGAGCGCCACCGCAGAAAGAGCAGATGTGCATGAGGCGGCAGCTAGAAAGAGAGCAGCCTAGGTCATTGAAATTGTTGCACACCGTCCTGCCTCCCTGGTAGAGGATTGGCCTTCCGTGTCTGTCAACGCCCTTTGAAACGGGGGCGTTGGCTGGTGAACGTTCGTTTGCGGGCCTAGGGATGATGGGAGGTGGGGGTGCGGCAGGTGACAGGCGGTTGAAGGTTGAGGCGTTGCCTCTTGAAGGAAAGGGGAGTGAGGGTGTGGCTCGGGTGGTGGGGCGCTGACTAAGCACGCTGAGGCCGGGTGGGAGGGGGCTCCGCATAATTGGCAAGTGAGGGATGCGCGTGCTGCGAAGATGCGGCAGTAAAGCTCGGAGTCCAGAGTGCCCCAGTATGTTCCCTGGTTGAACTGCTTGATGCGGCCGGCGGCTTGGCTAGCAAAGTGGACGTGGTAGGTGTAAAAACCTGAGCATCCGAAGCGTAAGGCCATGTCGAGCTCTATGAGGAGGCTAGTGTCGATGATTGATGGCTGTAGTAGCTGAGCCAAGTCTACGTAGCTACCTAGGAGAGTCTGCTGGCGCAAGACGGGGGACACGGGGGAAGGGCGATAGACTGAGGAGGCTGGCTGGATGGGTGGTGTTGCTTTGGCTAGAGTGTAGCTGGTTGCACAGGGAGGACAAACATTTGGGTGTTGGGGAAGGGATGGGGAAGGGATGGGGTAGGGATGGGGGGATGGGGAGGGGGAAAGGATAGACCAGTTGGGAAAGAAGGTACTGGGTAAGAGTCGGCTAATGGGTTAGCATGTAGCATGGCCCCTTGGGTTACTGGGCGAGGCGCTGTTGCTACAGGGTTAGCTGCTAAAGGAGGAAGGTAAGCAGAAACTGGTTTGCTGTGGACTGCTGAAGGTAGAGAAGAAGAAGGGATGGAGGGATGAAGGGATGTATGTGCAAGGGGATTTCGCGAAGCCTGTGAGCACAGGGATGAGAGAAAGGTTGACATGAGCTGCGACATGTCAGACACAGAGAGAGCAGGCACAGAGGGCAATACGACCTGGCCCCCACCAGGGGGTGCTGGTGAGTCGGGCTGTGTCCGTGGAGGAGGACGGAGGCCTGTGACATCACGACCTGTGGTGCGCGCGGTGGTTGGCTCTGGAGCCGGAAGAGCTGTGTGTCTCGTTGTTCTTGCCCTTGTGCTGCTGTAGGCTTTGTAGAACAGTCTAGCCTTGTTGTCATTTCGGTGAAAGTGGATGCCGCTTTCTTTCAGGAAGCGTTGGAGTTGAATGACTGTCCACCTCCTGAGTTCGGGCTCCGTTTTGGAGCGCGGTTCCGTCCGAGAGGCGTGTCGAGTGCGCCGCTGCGAGTGGCCGGGGGCTGCTAATGAGGCAGGCTGCCGTTGGTGGGGAGATTTGACCTAGCTGTGCCTGTTGTGGCCCCGGTTGTTTGCCCTCGCTGGCGGAGAAGACGAAGCCTGGGACCTGTCTGGAGTTGGAGGTGTTTCTCGTTGGGGGATCTTGAGTGGGAGCGGTGGCGGCTGGTGTGTGGGACACTGATTGCCGAGCGCACGCGGCTCCGTTCGGATGCTTGGCTTGGATCCAACTGCTGAAACGTGGATGGCGGGTAGCCGATGTCGAAGAGATCTTCATCTGACTCCGGTGAGTTGATCAGCAGTTCGGGAGCCATGGTGAGTTGAATGTTCTCGTGGTAGCGTTTAGCTTGTCTGAACCGTGACGACGCTTGGCGTGAATGACGGACTGGCTGTCAGTCTTTGAAAGGATGGAGACAAGCAGTGGCCGGAAGTTTTGCCGGATATAAATAGAGGTGGCCGTGGTTCGAGGCGGAGTTTTAGGCGTGGCCATGATCCTGAACCTATGTTAACAATTTAACATCATTTGCACAGGAATAGAATAACCAACCTGTAGTACATTTGAACAAGTAATCCTTAATAAGGCAAGTAGAAATGTAACTGCAAATGTTTTGTAAACACTGAGGTAACGTAGTAATGTAATTCCCGTAAGAATCGGCATTGCAGTAATTTAGATATTTCTTTTATTGGATTCTTTCTGCCTCTTTGTGGTTTGGAGGATTATGAATGCTGTGTTAGTAATCAAAAGAAATCCCAGCTGTCTGATGGTAAGATTTGACAGCATTTTGTGTGCAAATTCAAGAAGTTACAGAATAATCCGAGCATAGGTCTTTGTGAATATTATAAAAATCTAACTATCATTCCATCTGAGGGATAATACTAGAACATTCATAACATTCACCTGTTTGCAACTTACAAATAATGTATCCAATATATCATATTCCACGTGTATAGACTCTTCTTGCACTATTTTAATTCTATTGTATTTACTTGTACTGTTTGATCTGTTTTATTGTGTCACACTGTTGGAGGAGCCTAAGATTTGCATTGACATATCTACACTGTAGCTATGTACAAATGACAATAAAAGCCTTGAAAAATTAATACATGCTTTCTGTTCCTTTGCCAATTTCTAAACCACACGGTAAAAAAAGTCATTTGTTGAGTCTGGATTTTATTAGAAATAGCAGTCGTGATTTACCGTATTACTAAATCATGAGCATCTATGAGAGGTCCGTAGTGTGATCGCCTCAAATTTCCCGAATTCCCCACCACAGCACAGGTGACGCAGCGGTCAGGGTTCGATTCGACAACATCTGGAACTGATGGGAAAATCTTAAACAGTTTTTCCAACGTTGCGTTGAACTGAGTGAAGCTGCAGTGGGTGCACCGTAATTTCTGACAAATAACAGAAAAATAAGGTTATTCCAGCATTCGTGTACAATTCAATCAAGTACCAGTTCCACTTAAAGGTCCCCTATTATACTGTTCTTCATCAATATATCACAGGTCTCAGATATATACAGAACCTGTCTCTGATTGGCTGAAACACCAAACAGATCATTGCAGCATTACCCATACAGCTGATTCTCTGTCTGTTACGTTAGATGAAAATAAGGAGCCCCTCCCCACGCCCCTCTGAGAGACATTTGGTTACAAAGAACACAATGGTGCTCTAGGAGGAGATTCAGGTGATAAGGGGGGGGGTTACCTTGGTTGGTGATTGGCTAATGGTTACACAAGACAAAACATCATAAAGTGACCAAAATCTGATCAGCTCATTTTCAGACAGGTTTTTATAGAAATAGATCAAAAAGAGAGAGAATCTTTGTTCCTGAAACTTTCATTTAGATAGATAGATAGATTACCTTCCACCAATTGTATTCTTCCAGCGATGTCCGATGTGTTTTTGACAGAAAGGGTCTTGGAAATGCCTTGAGAGTCTTTCCAAACCACGGATCTCCGTCTCCTAAACATTTGTGACAGTCACAACTTCTGGAGCTCCCATGGTCCGGGGAACACACCGAAGGATTCCACGTGGATCCATACAGCAAGTAAATGGCAGCGATGCTCAGAAGGGACAGGAGAGTTTTGGGTCTATTTAATCTGTAAAGCATCTTGGCAGTGTGGCTCTCCTAAATCAGTCACAGCCAACCTGTGGATAGAGTTCATAATGAAAGAAAAGGGTTGATCAGTCATCTACTATCTGTGAGGCAGCCACGCCTTACATTCACACACCTATTATCTACAGGCGTCTTCAGACACGGGGAGAGCTGGAGCTTTGATGTCAAACACTGATGGTTTATTTAGTTATGGGCCTTGGAAAATATTTCCCCAACACAACTGATAACTATTAAACAAAGAGATGCAATGCAATATGAAATTATATAAAGTCCATACTGTTGAGCTTTGATCATACAGCGTTTTACCTTACAGCAGTTTATTCTATCATAAAGTATATTTGTAACACTTTAACATCACGCTCTACAATCACATGACTGTAACTGATGAGAAAGACCTTTACCCCATTTATGCATTTAGAGTAATAAAGAAATTACAAAAAAAACAGGAGGTTCTTTTAGTTTAGTTTGCAGGACATCTCTAAGTGGACCAAGGGCCGGGCCAGCTAACCAATCAGAGCAGACTGGGCTCTGGTTTCAGACAGAGGGTGAAAAGAGGTGCTGCAGCACAGGCAGTCTGAGAACAATAAAGAGCTTTTTGAACATTAAAGCATGGAGACATGTCACAGGAGAGGCAAACAATTCAAATGTGTGGCATAACATTTCGTTTTACATATAGGCAAATTACATAAATACTGACAGGTGCATAGGTGCATCAAGGGGAAGTTAAGAGCACGGAAGAAATAAGAATGTTTTTTTTTAAAATATGTACAGTAGGCGTAGTGCTTGTAGATCAAATCAAACAAGTTCCATGGCATGGCTTAAATAGATAATTGGTTGTCATCACAATCAGAGGTTAAAAGAAAACATCCTGCTGTTTGATTATGGGGTTTGGAACGCCAGAAAAAGGCTGCCATCATCTCAGAGAAACATTTCACATTGTGTAACCAACAGCAAAACCAATGTGCAGTTTCTGAATGTTAAACGTGTTGTTTATGTGTTGCTTGAATTAGCTTTATTTGAAAAAGAAAATCCAAAATTAGAAAACTTGTTTTTTATTTGTATTTTGACCATGTTTAAACGTGAGAGATTTCAAATACATGTTATTAGTTTGTCTTTGTGTTGCATAATCTTTTAAAATTACAAAATGACACATTTCAACATCATTACAGACCATCATCTGGTTAAATTGTAGCAACTAACAGGCGACTATGAGAATATAATAATTAAAATTGTTTTGTTTTAAAGGCAGACATCGGCATAGAAAGAACTTAAACACACCCTTTTACATTTAAGCCTTCAAACCTTCTGTCACTCGGATTAAAATGACTTTTGAATCATACAGTATTTCAAAAATCCAATCAGTGGAAACGTGTGATATATATATATTTATAAAACGGACAAGTCAAATCAAGCAATCTGATTGGTTCTTAGCCGTGGTATACTGAGCGTATGGAGAAGTAACGGGGTATCTAGATACTTTTGAAGGTTTAACATAATGAATTGTGCTACTTTTAAAGCAAGCAACGATGTTTTCAAATCTGTAATCAAAGAGGTCCGAGTTTTATAAATATATTTAAATTTCTTCCGTTACGAAACAAACTTACAAAGCATAAAATGGAAACATTTAAGATTAACTTCGACCTCCGGGGGGGTCTTACTATAGTATTGAGGAGTGGATTGAGCAGTGCCTATCTCCAGAAAAAAAAGCACCTAAACGACGACATGCAGAGCTACGTGAAGAGCAGGTAGACCAACTGGAAAAGTAGCACCATTCAAAAGCTTTCTGATGCGGGTCTTGAAACAAAGCAGAGAAATTATGACCGTTAGTGGCCCCAGGTGCGAAAGCTCTCTCCAGAGCTAATGGAAGCCCAATCTCGGGGACCGGAGAAAGTGGAGCAATATTCTCGCCACGCCAAGCAACAGCCTCGATCATCCTCAACCTATACAAGTGACCACGTAAGCCATGCTACTGATGCTGGACAGTTTTTCAGTGGATGCACAATAAACAGCAACATACACATTAATGTAAATAAACAGCCAAATAATGGATCAACGCTCTTTGTCTAATATGTTCGCTTACTGTTAGTGGACCAAGGGCCGGGCCAGCTAACCAATCAGAGCAGACTGGGCTCTGGTTTCAGACAGAGGGTGAAAAGAGGTGCTGCAGCACAGGCAGTATGAGAACAATAAAGAGCTTTTTGAACATTAAAGCATGGAGACATGTCACAGGAGAGGCAAACAATTCAAATTTGTAGCATAAAATGTCGTTTTACATATAGGCAAATTACATAAATACTGACAGGTGCATAGGTGCATCAAGGGGAAGTTAAGAGCACGGAAGAAATAAGAATGTTTTTTTAAAATATGTACAGTAGGCGTAGTGCTTGTGGATCAGATCAAACCAGTTCCATGGCATGGCTTAAATAGATAAGTGGTTGTCATCACGATCAGAGGTTAAAAGAAAACATCCTGCTGTTTAATTATGGGGTTTGGAACGCCAGAAAAAGGCTGCCATCATCTCAGAGAAACATTTCACATTGTGTAACCAACAGCAAAACCAATGTGCAGTTTCTGAATGTTAAACGTGTTGTTTATGTGTTGCTTGAATTAGCTTTATTTGAAAAAGAAAAATATATTTAATCCAAAATTAGAAAACTAGTTTTTATTTTTATTTTGACCAACGTGAGAGATTTCAAATGCATTTTAGGTTATTAGTTCGACTTTATATTGCATAATCTTTTAAACCAAATTACACATTTCAACATCATTAGGCCTACAGACCATCATCTGACTAAACTGTAGCAACTAACAGGCAACTATGAGATTATAATAATTGTACTTTTGCCCAAAAAGTTAAAGTGTTTTGTTTTAAAGGCAGACATTAGCAGAAATAACTTAATCACACCCTTTTACATTTAAGCCTTCAAACTTTCTGTCACTCGGATTAAAATGACTTTTGAATCATACAGTATTTCAAAAATCCCACCAGTTCAAATGTGTGATATATATATATATATATATATATATATATATATATATATATATATTAATGTATTGTCTTACCTGACAAGGCACACTGCGAATGGGACAAGATGTTCAGCAGCAGCAGCAGATGAACCCTTTTGGATGTGCATCATACACTACGTCATGCCAAGCAGGGTGAACTCTCAGAGGGGAGAAAACCTGAACATCGTGTTGAGACTCAAAATATTGCAAAATTCCATCCTTTGTATCCCGCCCTGCTGACCAGTTCGTCAGGTTTAGGAACAATACAAAGCTAAACATAACCAGGGTTGGGGAGGTGTTAGAATGCCCGAGCGGTCATGGAGGCTTAATAGGAGAAGTAGGCAGGTTGGTGTTTTTCCACAGAAAACTGTTTTATTTTTCAATCCACTGCGACCACATGGCTGCCCTCCATCACCCACACAGTATACAACCCTGTTCTTAACAACACTGACTGCCTTTTATAGAAGGCCTTCATTGGCTGGCACATACCATTATCATTATCGAAGCAAACGATTTACCACAACTATATACACACATTTACTAAATATTTCCACACCAATTGACCAAAAATATACACATGAATAAACCTATGACAATGTACATTAAATAAATATATCTATGTACAAAGATGTCGAACTTCCCGAGACTCCCGGAACTAGAGGTGTGCGGGCCCGGGGGAACTCTTTTGCCCGAACATAAACTGTACATTGAGTGTTTCATCATGTCAACCAGCTCAGATGGTAGACAAAGAGACGATATGGAATGGATGATATCCGAAGCTGCGAGGAAGAAAAGATCTTTGAAAGAAAGAGATAGTTCAGAAAGAGCTAGAAGGTGGTCGGATTGGTCGGGTGAAGCCGACAAGGCTAATCAAAGCAAAAAATCAAAAATCAGTCAAAGTGTCAGCCAAGCAATGTTGGATAAAGAACTAGAACACGAGTGGAAAGTTGTAATATAATTCAATCAGGATGGTGGGCATTACCACCCGATTAAACTTACCAAAGCGATTGGAAAAATTAAATTCGCTAAATTCATGAACAACAAGCGGGTTTTGATACATGCCAATAACAAACAGCAGCAGGAAAAGATTCTGGGAATGAACTCACTGAATGGGGAGAAAATGAAGGCGCATGTCCCAGGAGCAATGGCAAAACTGAGAGGAGTCATTTCAGGAGTACCATTGGACATGTCAGTGGAAGATATTAAAAGTGAATTAAAAGGAGGTAAAGTAGTGGAAGGCTTAAAAGCAAACGGGATGGCACACTCAAAGAAACATTATCAGTTCTCATTCAGTTTGAGAGAACATGACCTAAGGCAGTACAAATGGGATATTTGAACTTCACTGTTAGGGAGTACATTCCCAAACCTCTCAGGTGTTACGCATGTCAACGAATGGGGCACACAGCGCAGCAGTGTAAAGGGCAGCTAAGGTGTGCGAGATGTGGAGGAAAACATGAGTATGGAAAATGTGAAAAGGATGCAAAGGTTAAATGTTGTAACTGCGGAGGAGATCACAGTGCTGCGTTTGGAGGATGTGAAGTGCAGAGAGAGGCCAGAGAGGTGCAGAGGGTTAAGATTACAAACAAAGTGTCATATGCAGAAGCAATAAAGAAAGTAAGGGGAACAATAACAATCAATAAGACCCCTAGTGGAATGGAGCAGAGCAGCGCCGTATAGATAGAAGAGTTACGACAGCGGAAGTCCAAAAACGGTTATCGTCACGTGGTCCATGCAGACGAGGATCGTTCTCCGGAAGTTCATGGCGGGCAATGTGAATGCATTGATAACAGGAGATAGAACTTCGACTTTTGGTAATTATTAGTGAATAAAGGTTTTGATTTGCAATATTTATACAACAAATCGATATGTGTATGTATTTACATCAATATGTTTTAAAAAATAAAATAGAATTTGCTAATATTAAGTGATAATATTAGGATTAGTGTGAACAACTAGTTTACATGTTAGGCCAGCGATACTCAACCCGCGGCTCGCGAGCCGCATGCGGCTCTTTTAAGACTAACTGCGGCTCTTTTAAGTCCCACTTAAAAAATAAAAAATAAAAAATAAATCTTTGAAAAACGAAAAACAAAGTCAGAAGAATTCATCAACATTTCATTATCACTCACAAGTCACACATCAGTCGTCGCCCCTCCCCCTCTGAATAGCCAATCAAATATTATGTCAGGTTTCGCACTCTGATTGTTTCGCGCGAGATAATTGCTACGTCACACTGGGAAAACTATACAGCACTATGCAAAAATGGCTACGACTAAACGGAAATATGAAGAGGAATATCGAACATTTAAAGAGGACTGGGAACTGGAGTTTTTCTTCGTCTCCACCGGTTCGGGAAAATGCACCTGCCTGCTTTGTGACAACATCATTTCACAATTTAAAAGGTCCAATTTGCAGCGCCATCACGACACAAAACACCCGAAGTTTAGTACCGACTTTCCGAAAGGTGGAGAGCTGAGGGCGGAAAAGCTGGCTAGACTCAAACAGAACCGAACTGCTCAAAAAAACTTTTTCCACACTAATACGAGTGAAAGAGCGACAGAGGCATCCTACAAAATCACACATGAACTGATGAAAAAGATGAAGCCATATACTGATGGAGAAATGGTGAAGGACTGCATACTGCTGGCTTGTTCAACGTTGTTTCCTGAGAAAAAAGACCTGGAACGAGAGGCCAAAAAAATGCAACTGTCGGATTCTACTGTAGCTAGGAGGGCATCAGACATTTCAGAGAACATTGCACATACTCTTAAGGACAAACTGTCATCCGCTGAGTTTGTCAGCCTTGCAATGGATGAAAGCTTGGATGTCAATGACACGCCACAATTACTAATCTTTATCCGGGCGGTCAACAGTAAGCTTGACATTACAGAGGAACTGCTTGACATGGTTTCCCTGAAAAGAAGTTACAGAAGTTTAACATTGGCCCAGAAAAAATCACAGCATTCACGACAGATGGCGCACCGGCGATGCTTGGTAAGAGGAACGGAGCCGTGGCCTTGCTGAAAGAGACGCTTAAAAACGGCGGGGTTGCTGCTGAGGGTATTTTCTCATACCATTGTATTGTGCATCAACAAGCCTTGTTTGCTAAGTTCAAATGTCTGAATGAAGTGATGGCAAATTTAATCGAAGTGGTTAATTATATCAGGGCCCGTGCAAGAAACCACTTAAATTTTAAACTGCTGTGTGAGGAGTTTGACACTCACTATGGAGATTTGGTGTTACACACCGAGATCAGATGGCTGTCTAAAGGACGTATGCTTGCACATTTAATGGACTTGATTGAACCCCTGAAAGCCTTCATTGTCGGCCAAGGGGAGACTTCCCGATTTTCCTTTTTGGATGATAAAGAGTGGGTGCTGTCTGTTGCGTTCCTGTGTGACATTACGCAGCACTTGAACGAACTTAATCTCAAGATGCAGGGAAGAAACAAGACCGTGTATGAGCTCTACACGGCTGTCAAAGTATTTTCTGACAAACTGGATGTACTCGACCAAAGTGTCCGTGGTTCTGATTACCGTTTCTTCCCCACCATGTAGGGTGGCCATCCGTCCGGTTTTAGGTCGGACAGTCCGGTTTTCAATGTCTGTGTCCGTCTGCCGGCGCAGCCTTGAGCCGGACGCTCATTTGTCCTCCTTTTGAGGTGATCCCCATTTTATACTTTTAGGGTATAAAAAAAAAATAGACAATTATACAAAGAAATACAAAAAATAAGTTATGTGTAAGTATATATCCCTGTAAGACTTGTGGTCTTACAAATTATTGGCTGAATGTGATGTCAAATAAATATCTTGTATTTCATAGGTTAATAAACGTAAACAATTAGCCATGTGCTTCTTGACGTCACGTTCACGGCATGGCACTGTGGCACAGAGTGACGTTAGCGCTAGCAGACTAGCTCATGAGCCAACTCCGCCTAGTTAGCGGTAGGTTAAACCGCAGAAATGCCGAAACGAAAGACTTCATTTAATCCTGAATGGTCGAAAGAGCATGGATTCCTCACAAAAAGCCGAAAGGACGACTTCCATGCTTTTTGCACGTTGTGTCGTTGCGATGTGGACGTAAGTAGCAAAGGAAAAGGTGCTGTCGACAGACATGCTAACACAGATAAGCACAAAAGCAACGATCAAAGCGCAGGTGCCTCTTCACTTTTATCGTTTTTCCGTGAAGCTTCATCGCCTCAAGATGACAAAATCTCCGCAGCAGAACTTTGTAAAGTTTATCATGCCGTCAAGCATCACCAGTCATACAGGAGTGTAGACTGTGGAATAAAAGTTGATCGCACAATCTACAACGACTCATCAATAGCAAAAGGGATGACCTGTGGAAAAACAAAAGCCAAAGCTTTGTGCGAAAATATCCTAGCACCCTACTCTGTCCAGACGCATGTGGATTACATAAAAGAAAATGAACTGCATTATTCAGTGGCAAGTGATGCATCAAACAAAGGTACGATCAAGTGTTTCCCCATTGTACTGAGATATTTTCACTTTGAGGAGGGCGTGCAACATGCACTGTTGGATTTTTACAGTGATAGCAACGAAAAGTCGGAAGCTATAACAAATCAGCTGCTATCTAAACTGGAGATGTCTGGACTAGATGTGAAAAAAATGTCAGCATATGCAGCAGACAACGCCAGCGTTAACTATGGAAAACACAACAGTGTTTATCAGAAACTGAAACAGGCTCAAAAAGACGTGCTCGCTGCAAACTGTTTAGCCCATATTCTGCACAATGCAACAAGATATGCAGCAAGCAACTTGGATATTGACATTGAAAATGTTGTGCTTAAGGTGTATAGCCATTTTAGCATCTCAGCTAGCAGAACGGCGCAGTTGAAGGAATTCTGCGAGTTTGTGGAAGTGGAGGAATGCAATCTGCTGCGGCACGTTGTCACGCGATGGTTGTCTCTGCTGCCATCTATTGACAGAATCCTGAAGTGTTGGAGACCCCTGACCAGCTACTTTCAGAGTCTAGGTGAGGAGGAATGCTCCAAGATTTTGTGTTTAAGGTAATGACTGAACTGAAAGGGAAACTTGAGAGAAGGTTAAAGGACACATTTTTTGGCTTTGCTGTGAACAACAAACTCAAGCAGCTAACCCCTGATCTGGCTAAGAAATGTGAGGCTGATTTTCTTGTTTTCTATGAAAGAGCCAAGAAATATGTGAGTGAAAGGTATGACTTCTCTGAGAACAGCTTTCATAGTAAAGTGTCAAAGCTTGGCCTCACAACTGCTGTGTCCTATGGAGAATACAGTGATGCAGTCCAAGCCTGCAGCCTGAAAGACATTGACATGGATGGACTCTATGAGGAATATGGCATGGTGGAAGCTATTCTCAGCTCTTCAGAAATGGAAGGATGCCACAGTGAGGAGCGGTATCTGAAACTGTTTTCCAAAGCAGAAGTCCCACTTGTGAATCTGAGGAAGATCAGCGCCTACATCTTCTCCATCCCATGTAGCAATGCACATACAGAACGTGTGTTCTCAATGATGACCTCAGCATGGAGAAATGAGAGAAATCGTCTGGATGTGGACAGTGTCAAGGCAGAGCTGCAAATTTGTGTCAACTTCACATTTGAGTGCACAGACATGTACCAGAGACTCCTTACAAACAAAAAACTCTTGGAAGCAGCCAGGAAAGGGCAAAAGTATCGTAAATAGACATTCAACTTGTGGTTAGTACACTAGAGTCTTATTGTGTTTTGAGTGTGAAGGATTCAGTGAAGCCAGGATAAAAACTAAAAGATAATCCCAAAGTGTCCTCCTTTTTGGTGTTATGAAAATGGCCACCCTACCACCGTGCAGAAAGTGATGGCGAGGCATGCAGACGCTCTCCTGACCTGTCAATCTCAATTCTGTGAGGTGCTAACTGAGCTCAAGCAAAACTACACATCCAGATTCCACGACTTCAAGGACCATAGCAATATTTTTCTACTTGTGAAAAACCCATTCCTGATTGAAGTCAATGAAATGAAGCAAATAAGCGACCAGCTCGGACTTGTGCAGCTTCAAATGGAGTTCGTGGAGTTAAAGAGCTCAGATGAACTTCAGCGTCAATTTCGGATTACAGATGTCGTGGACTTTTGGAAACTGGTGGGGCATCTACCAAATATCTCCAGACTGGCAAGACGCATCATCTCAATGTTTCCGTCCACATACCGGTCTGAAGCAGCATTCTCTGCGCTCACAAAAATAAAATGTCGCAACCGAAACAGATTGAGTCTGCAGCACACAACATAGGCCCTCCGGATCGCCGTTTCCAGCGCAGAGCCCGACTTCAAATCACTTGTGCGGCAGAAGGAGTGTCAGAAATCACATTGAGTGTGAAGTAAGGTCAACATTACTCTTCTGACAACCCCTGCTGTGTATAATCTGCTGTTATATGGACTGTGATTATCAGTAAACATGCTGTCTGTTATCTGTTGTTTTGTGTGTTTTGTGGTTGCAGTGAAAATAAGAAATCACAGTTATTGCACTGTACATTATGCTTTTCATTCTTAAGTAACATATTACTATTATCCATATTCTCAAATGCATAAAGGTTTCAGGGAGGAAAGGAGCGTTTTTGGATTGTGGCTCTTGCAAAAATATTTTTTCGTCAATGTGGCTCCTGATTAGGACAAGGTTGAGTACCACTGTGTTAGGCTAACAGTGCCTTGGTTAAAGAGCCTGTTGCTGTTTATAGCTTTGAATTCTTTCAAACCAATATTATCTTCTTAAACTTGTATGGTAGTCAGGAGCATCACTTTCTAATGTTTATTGATATATTTAGAGGGAGGGGATCTAAAGGAATGCTTCAAAATTCAGATTAGATTCATTTCTACCATTTTCTTAAATTCATGGTAGTTTCAGTAATCCCATGGTAATTGAGGACACAAGTTATCTCAATGACTAATGTCATCTTTATGGCTTTCAGAAAGGACAGGAGACCGACAGGTGAGTATCAAAGGACTAGCAGCAGCAGCAGCAGCAGCAGCAGCAGCAGCAGCAGCAGCAGCAGCAGCAGCAGCAGCAGCAGGATGATGATGATGATGATGATGATGATGATGTTAAATGTGTTGTTTTAGGAACATCCATTGCAAATACATGGAATTCAATAAACATTGAATAGCATATCATGCAGTTTGTCTGTGCCTTTTCCTCCGTGTTGTCCTGGTTTGCTGTGCTGCCTCCTAGTCGCCACCATGGTTTGCTGTGCTGCCTGGGGATGCTCAAATCGCTCCGAGAAAGGAGTACGAATGTACGGCTTCCCCACTGACACAGAGCGGAGGAAAAAATGGCTGGCACAAGTCAGCAGGAGCAATTTCATGACCAACAGCAAAAAAATATGTGAGGTTAGGTTATTGTATACAAACACTGCATTTGCACTTTTTCACAAAACGAAAACCACACCATTGGGAAAGCTTAATGTTTTGTTTAATACAAAAAAACAGGGAAAGGCTTGAAAAACACTGAGAGTTGAGACTCAGGGTGCAGGGTGAGGGTCTCAGTGCAGGTATTCAGGCTCCATTGAATCCCCCTCTGGTTCTTGTGCTGAAAGAGGGAGTAACAGACAGGAGAAAGGGTTATACACACCTATATAGCACACCTATTGGATGGGAAATTGCCTTGGGGAGATAAGGTGTGGTCTTTGTTCCCAACTGAAGTTATGGAACTTTATTATTTGTGAGTTTAACAAAGTATGACAAATGGCATCAGTAACAGATGTGATATGAATTTCTATAAAGTTGTCTCACATTCTTGGTCATATTTTATATACAGTATATAATGAGTATAACATGTCCAGTAAGTATAAAGTGTTTCCTAATACTGTGTATTCAACCACTATGGTATAGTGTATGGTACTATGGTATGGTATCCTAGCTTAATCTGTTATCTGTAAACGTTCCCTAAATCTACTAATTTAGGGATAATCCACTGACATCCTTTAATACACATGTTAATTTGAATCAGATGTACTGATAATATCCGCAATATAAATCTTTAAGCTTCTTCTTACCTTTAAAAGTCCGTCACGAACGGTCTATTATGCTGCAACTCTACAGCTCTGCTAGCCTTGGCGCTAACTTCCGGGGAACGATTGAGAGGCTCCACGATCCGCCATTGCTGTAAAAAAGTGGTCCATTGGAGTGAACGGAGATGACATAACTATAGGTTACTTACGTAACCCCAGTTCTCAGAGTAACATGAAGTGAGATGTCTCACTATGGGATGCGCCTCATCGCGGAGCAAACAGAAGCATTAATCTCATTACGCCAATCCTGATTGGCTGGTGATCTTGACGTCAGCGTCAGGGAATCCACCCCCTATAAGTAGCTTGCGCTACGCCGCATGCGTCATTCAAAATAAGCACCTCTTCTCGCTTCACCATAGCAAGGAGGGCCGTCTGGTGAGACATCTCACTTCATGTTACTCTGAGAACTGGGGTTACGTAAGTAACCTATAGTTCTCATTCATAACACTCCGTTCGATGTCTCACTATGGGATATTGTAGCTCCCGAATTGCCAGACGAGCTTATCTCAAAAGTCACCAAGACCAACCAGAACTTAACAGTTAGAGCTCTAACTCAGCAGGGGGCCCAGCACTGCATGGGCCACACTGGGAGCAAAGACGTCTAATCTGTAAAAGCGGACAAAAGTGAGCGGCGAGGACCAGCTCGCTGCTGCACAAATGTCTTGGATGGAAACACCCTTGAACAAAGCCCAGGATGTAGCCAGACCACGAGTCGAATGAGCACGCAAACCCGAAGGTGCCTGCAGACCCTGACTCGTGTAAGCCAAAGCAATTGCCTCCACAATCCAGTGAGAGAGCCGTTGCTTAGTAACAGGCTTGCCCTTCTGAGGGTTAGCCCAGGACACAAAGAGTTGGTCATTATGACGAAACTCTTTTGATCTGTCCATATAGGTGCGTAAAGCACGGACTGGACATAGCAAATTCGGCTGCTGTTCCCCGGAGGGACACAGCGGCGGAGGAAATACCTCAATGTCAAAGGGGGTACATGAACCAACCACCTTAGGTATAAAGGCAGGGTTGGGCTTCAGCAACACTCTCGTTAACCCTCGGGCGAACTGAGTGCATGAAGGATGTACAGATAGCGCATGAATGTCACTGACTCGCTTGGCGGATGCCAGGGTCAGTAACAGCACTGTCTTGAGTGACAGGTGCTTCATGTCAGCTTCTTCCAGGGGTTCAAATGGGGCTCGAGTGAGCCCATCTAAAACCACTGTCAAGTCCCATAAGGGCACCAGTGACCTGGAAACAGGAAGGAGCCTGCAAGCTCCCTTCATAAAACGGCAGACCAGAGGATGCTGGCCAGCCGTCTTACCCTCAAAACCCACATGGCATGCAGCAATAGCAGCCAGGTAGACTTCGATCGTGGAGAAAGCTCTGTGTTGATCAATTAGGTCCTGTAGAAATGATAAAATCACTCCCACAGGGCATTGAAAAGAGGTGTGCCCTTTTTGAAGGCACTAGTCCTCAAACACCCTCCACTTACAGTCATAAAGAGACCTAGTGGAGGAAGCAGGAGGACCGGAGGCCAAATGTGCGCGAGCGCGTCCACGCCTAATGGTGCGTTTTGATCGCGCATTGAAAAGAAAAGCTGACAGTGAGCATTTTCTTTTGATGCGAACAGATCTACCGCGGCTCGGCCGTAACGCACCCACAGCTGGCTCACAATCATTGGATGTAGAGTCCAGTCTGCATATAGTGGTACACCTCTGGACAGCAGGTCTGCACCGAGGTTCATCACACCCGGTACGTGCGTCGCTCTCAGAGAGAGGAGACGGCCGCAGCTCCACAAGATCAGTTTGCGTGCCAGCATGTGTAACTGGAGAGAGCGCAAACCCCCTTGTCGGTTTATATACGATATTGTGGTCGTATTGTCCGTCCTCACAAGGACATGGTGTCCTCTGAGAAAAGGCAGAAAGCGTTTTAGGGTGAGGAACACCGCTAAAAGCTCCAGGTAATTTATGTGCGACCGCTGGAGGTCTCTGCTCCAGAGACCCCTCACCGGACGACCTTCGTAAATACCTCCCCAGCCTGTCAGTCATGCGTCTGTGGTGACCACCTTCCGTGAAAGGACAGCACCCATAGGCACGCCCCGTACCAGAAAAGTCGGGTGCAGCCAGTGGCGCAGTGCCATTACGCATTTCACAGTAACCATCACTCTCCGTGCTCCATGACGCGCGGGGTTTAGTTTTAGAGCGGCTACCCAGCGCTGAAACTCCCTCATGTGTAACCGTCCCAGCCGTACAACCAGGATGGCTGACGCCATGAGCCCCAGTAACCGCAGGCATGATCTGAAAAGAACATGTTTGCGCAGCTGGAAATGAGCGAGGCAAGCTCTGAAAGCTTTCACTCTTTCCGCTGACAGGCGGGCTGGGCACCGAGTTCAGGTGTAAACCCAGGAAGAGTACAGTCTGTGCCGGGCACAACATGCTCTTTTCTGTGTTTATTATGAAACCCAGGTTGAGCAGGTGCTTTACGAGGACATTTGTCTGCGTAATAGTCTCCTGTTCCGACTGTGCGAGAAGCAGCCAGTCGTCTAGGTAGGTTGCCAGGCGAATACCCTGTTGTCTTAACGGGCTATCGCGGCTTCCGTACATCGTACAAACACTCTTGGACTGAGAGACAGACCGAAGGGAAGTACTCTGTATTCGTAACAGATCCCCTGAAATGCGAACCTCAGATATTTCCTGTGTGGGTAATATACTGGGATGTGGAAATACGCATCTTTCAGGTTGACTGATGTAAACCAGTCGTTTTGTCGCACGAGACGCAGCAGAGATGTGTGAGTGAGCATTCTGAATTTGTATCTTCTTAGATATTGTTCAGAGCCCTCAAATCTAGTATTGGCCGAATTCCGTTCCCTCCCCGTTTGGGAACGAGGAAATACTTGGAATAAAAGCCGCTCTGACTCTGCTCGGCGGGTATTATAGATATAGCCTCCTTTTCTAGAAGTGAGAGAATCTCTCTTTCTATAATGTGGGCTGACTCCCCTCGGGCCTGTGAATACAGAACGCCCGAGAAGCAAGGGGGGGTGACAGCGAATTGGAGTCTGTAACCCCGTGTAACTGTCTTGAACACCCAAGCAGACGTTGTGAGCATCTTCCACTGTTCGCTCCTTAGAGCCAGCGGAGATGTCACGTCTTTTGCCCTCTGAGTCTCTATTTGTTGTGTTATGGGGCCCTCTAGTGTCTGAACACGGTGGTACCCCGATTTGACAGTCCCCACCGACACTGCGCATGCGCGTGACGGAGGTGCCTTCACAACCCCAGCCGGCACTGTGCCTGCACGTGACGGTGGTAGCCTCACAGCCCCAGTCGTTACTGCGCATGCGCGTGGCGGCGGTGCCTTCACAGACCCGTTCATCATCCGCCTTTTGAGAGAGGCCGTAGCTGCTCTCAAAAGGGGAACAAATGTGGGGCTGTTTATTGGTTTTATTGTTTTCTCTTTCATTTTTCTGAGCTGCGCCCTCAGCCTGAGGCCTGGATGCGTCAGCGGAAAATGCTTTATCCGAGAAAACAGAGCAATATTGTGACATGTGTTTTGGTGCACTTGAGGATGGCTTTGAGGCATCTCTCGAGGCAGCGGGAACACATCTGGAGCTGGGGAACCTTCCAGCTCCGTCACCGAGGGAAGAAGAGGAGGCTGTCAGGCCGCCAGCTTCTTCTTCCTCGCCTGCTGGCCGAAATTCCGGGTTGGCTGCGCCTGGGCTGCAGCCGGAACCGGAGACTTTCTGGGCCAATTCGCCCTCGTCTCCTGCCTGGGCTGGGGACTCGGGGCGGGCCGTGACCTCTGCTGTTTCGGTACTTTAAACCGAGCAGCTGAGGTAGCTTGGGCGAGGGACTGCCGCTGTGAAGGCAGCGGCTCGACCCATCGAGGAAGACAGAGGTGGAGGGCCTCGTCTTCCTTCTTCTTGGACTCGCATCTCTTCTGCATAGAAGCGAGCGCAGATCCAAAAATCCCCTCGGGAACGATGGGCATGTCCAGCACATCCTCTCTTTCCCGGTTTTGGGAGGTTGGTGAGGTTGAGCCATCTAGCTCTTTCCTGCACCACCATAATTCCCATTGCCTTTCCCGTGGCCTGGACGGCGCAGCGTTGAACGCGGAGACAGATGTCCGTGATCGCGGCTATCTCGTCCAGTACTGCCGGTCCAGGATTACTCGATAGATCCTCGCAGAGCTCCGCTTGGTAAGCGGTTAGCAGCGAGGAAATGTTCAAAGCCCTGGCAGACAATGCTGCGGCTCTGTAGGACCGTTCAGTCATGGTTGACTGGAACCGGTCCGCCTTTGCCGGTAGCGTGGGGTTCCTGCTCGGTGTAGTCGCCATCCTCGGGAGGAGGTGAGCTGCCACCAGCGGTTCCATCGGCGGTATGCGGAGCAGGCCGAGCCTCTCCATACCGTCGCAGTCTAGGGGAGGAGGCACCCTGGATTGGGGCCTTGTTGCTGAAGGGCCGGTCTCTCCACGAGACCGACACCTCATCCAACATCTCCGGGAAGACCGGCAGGAGTTGCCTCTTTGTCCTCGTTGCTTGGGGCAAATTTTTCCCCTCGTAACGGGACCTGTAGGTCTCCTTGGCCATTTCGGGCCATGGGATGTCTAGGCTGGCTGCGGCACGCTGACACACGGCCTGCAGGTCTATACTCAGACAGGGCAAAGCTGGTGTGCTATCGCCCGGGAGAGCAGCCATCGCTCCCGGCTTTGCAGCCTGAGCTGATGACACGAAGACATCATCGTCTTGCTCATCAGAGTCGGACAGGAGGAATCCAGAGGTTTCATCCTCTTCGTCCTCCATGTAGTCCAACTCCGGGACATCATCCGCGGGCGAGACCATGGTGAGGTCCAGTTGGGAGCCCCAGCTTGACACAGCGCGGGGCTCCGCTCGCACGTCCCTCGCTGCCACCGAGTCCCAGCCTGACACGGCGCGGGACTCCGGTTCTGCAGCTGCCACTACTGATGAGCCCCAGACCGACACAGTGCGGGGCTCCATCTCTGTGGTGGACGCCCCCGTGTCCTGATTTCCGTCCGGTAAATCAGAGGACATGAGGGAGTCCTGACCCGACAAGCTAGCTTGGCGTGCTAGCCGTCGGCGGAGGCTCTTGATGGTGAAGCGGGCACAATGTCCGCACGAGCCGGGGTTGTCGATAGCCTCCTGGGCGTGTTCCAGCCCGAGACAGGACGAGCAGACCTGGTGTGAGTCTGTGCCTGATATCTTCAACCCGCAGCCACAGAGCCGAGCCTCCGAGTCCCTGACTCCTCTGGTGTGAGGGAGAGAAGCGTCCATCTCGGTCGCCGT
Organism: Notothenia rossii; assembly: GCF_949606895.1. Classification (NCBI taxonomy): domain Eukaryota; kingdom Metazoa; phylum Chordata; class Actinopteri; order Perciformes; family Nototheniidae; genus Notothenia; species Notothenia rossii. The sequence goes on along the minus strand of NC_136908.1, from coordinate 3,838,107 downwards.
GGTGACGGCGTGGAGAGGACCCGCTCGTAACAGGTACGTTGCTGAGAAAAAATACTTCCCCAACTGTCGTTAATCCGGAGAAAAAACGACGGTGTAGAATTTTATTCTCAAAGAATATTAACTGGTGTGTTAATACCCTTTTTATCTTCCCCTCCTCTGGTGTGAGAGAGAAAAAGAAAAAACGTCCTCGCTACCGTGGTGTCGGTAGTGAGGGAAGACAAGCTAGCAACACGTGTGTTGCTAGCTTGAAAAAATCAAAACCTTACCTTTATTCCCGAGGAGAAAACGGCGAGGTCGATTTGCAATACTAACTGGTGTGTTGGTATTAACAGTCTTCTTGCAGAAGTATATATAGAAGTAGCCGGCGAGCGCCCGTCGACCGAAGGTTAGCTTCGTAAATCAGTCTGTGGACCGTTAAGCTAGCTAGCTACTGATCTTTCTCGAGATGTGCTCTGAAGCGAGAAGAGGTGTTTGAATGACGCATGCGGCGTAGCGCAAGCTACTTATAGGGGGTGGATTCCCTGACGCTGACGTCAAGATCACCAGCCAATCAGGATTGGCGTAATGAGATTAATGCTTCTGTTTGCTCCGCGATGAGGCGCATCCCATAGTGAGACATCGAACGGAGTGTTATGAATGAGAACTCTCAGCCTATACGGCGCTGGAGCAGAGCATTACAATACAAAATGGCAGGAACACACCAAAAAGTAATCTTCAAATCCAACCCCACAGCGCCACCTAGAGTAAAGAGGATGATGATGTTCTAGGAGTGAAAAAGATGAATTTTGTGGTATTCATATGCCATACTGTAAATGTTGCATTACAGTTAAAAAAGAAAAGTGATAGAATCAAAGCCATTGTGTAGGCGCTGGAAAATTCCTAGACATGAAAGATATTAAAGCAGATCAGATACATGCAATGTTAGCTCTAAATGGAGCTGGGGAAAATGAAAATCAGGATGAGGGTTAGATCCTTAATCATGGTTCTGCACATACTACAGTGGAACGCAAGAAGCCTCATAGCTAATGGTCAAGAATTTAAGAAATATATATATGAGCTAGAGGTGGTCCCTGAGGTAAGATGTGTGCAAGAAACCTGGTTACGACCTCAATTAGACTTTGTCATTCCAGGATTTAGCTGTATAAGGCATGATAGAGCTAATAGTCAAAATGGTGGAGGGTGTGCCACGTTTCTCAAAGATGGTGTGGTATATAGGGAGGTGCAATCTCCTGATGATATAGACTGTATTATAGTGGAAATTTGCAACCCTAGGAAACAAGATAACATTAGGATAATCAATTTATACAACCCATGTAAAAACCTAACCTCTGATATATTTAAAGAAATAGCAGGCAATAAACATAGGAAGGAAGTTTGGTGTGGTGATTTCAATGCACACAACAGTCTATGGGGCAGCAACCATACAGATAGTAACGGAAATATAGTGGAAGAAATGCTGGAGGAAAGAACACTAGTATGCCTTAATGATGGACATGGCACAAGAGTAGATGTACACAGGGGGAAAGTCTCATGCCTGGATCTGACATTAGTGTCAAACTGTTTGGTGCATACATGCGAATGGTTTGTTTTGAATAGCTCCACTGTAGGAAGGGACCATTATCCAGTGCTTACTAAAATGAATACTAATGTATATATGCAGGAAGGAGGTGTAATAACCAGGTGGTGCTTTGCTAAAGCTGATTGGGGGAAATTTAGGATATGGTGTGAGGAGTCGGTACACCTGCTAACATCAGAGGGAAGCATAGAGGTCATTACAAGCCAAATAACGCAACATATACTGAATGCAACAGAGAACAGTATACCCAAAACAACAATCAAGGGTAGGAAGAAAGTGGTGCCATGGTGGAATGAGGAATGCAGCAGGGCTATTAAAGAGCGAAATAATGCATTTAGAGAATTAAGGAAAAACATGACGCAAAATAATGTCATAGAGTTTCAAAGGAAAAGGGCATCTGCTCGAAGGACAATTAAATATACAAAAAGGAGAACATGGAGAGAATTTTGTTCTACCATTGGCAGAGGAGTTAAATTAGGTGATGTCTGGTCCATGTTTAAGCAGATGAGTGGGAAAAGGAAATCCATTAAAATGCCAGCCTTGGTGGATGGGGAGAGGCGGGCAGTGACAGATAAAGAGAAGGCAGATATGTTAGGAAGGACACTTGCAGCAGTACATAGTGGGGAGCATCTCAGTGATATGCATAGGCAGCAAAAACAGCAGTTACTAGCAGAGAATGAAAACGTGAAGGAGAAGAGACAGGATAATAGGTCGGCTCTGGACGTGGAATTTACAATGTCAGAACTCAAAATAGCCTTACAAGGTACAGGATATACAGCCCCAGGACAAGACCAGCTATGCTATGCTATGTTTAGACAATTACCTATGGAAACTATGAAAATGGTGTTGAGCCTTTTCAATACATTCTGGAGAGAAGGAGATATGCCAAGTGTGTGGAAAACAGCAATCGTGCTACCATTCAATAAGCCAGGGAAAGATACAGCTAACCCCAGTAACTACAGACCAATAGCTCTTACATCACACCTATGTAAATGGATGGAAAAGAATGTACAATTGGGTAAGGGCCTTTTTAACAGACAGGACATTTAGAGTAAAGGTTGGAGCAGATATTTCCAACTATTTTGAAATAGAAAATGGTATTCCCCAAGGGAGTGCAGTCAGTCCAATATTATTTAACATCATGATTAATGATATATTTACATGCTTAGACACATGCATACAATCGGCTCTGTACGCAGATGATGGGGCTATTTGGATGAGGGGAAGAAATGCCCCATACGTAATGGAGAAGCTAGAGCGATTACAAAAGTGGAGAGGTGGTCATATAACTGGGGATTCAAAATGTCAGAAAGCAAGTCATGCTACATGGTATTTACAAACAAACGCAAGATTGATGGCCAACAGCTAACACTATATGAGCGTCCAATGACAAAGGTGAATTAGTTCAAATACATAGGACTGTGGTTTGATAGCAGATACACATGGAACATGCATATTAATCAAGTGGAAACAAAATGCAAAAAAGTATTAAATTTATTGCGAGCTGTAGCCGGATGCAACTGGGACGCAGACAAACAAGCATTAATAGACATTTACAGATCAATTATGAGGTCCACAATAGACTACGGTTGTATAGTATATGGAGCAGCAGCAAAAACATCGCTTTTAAAAATGGATAGAATACAATATAAAGCATTGCGGCTGTGTATTGGAGCAATAAAGTCATCCCCTATTAATGCAGTTCTGATAGAAGCAGGAGAGACACCTCTGGAGATCAGAAGAGAGAAACTTGCTCTGTCATACTGGGTCAGACTACAAGGTAGTGGAGAAGGAAATATTCCAAACAGAATATTACAGGATTGCTGGGAATATGCAAAATTCCAGGGACGTGGGTTTGGCTGGACGAGTAATGAGAGAACGAGGGCATATGGAGTGGAGAATATCCCGTTTACCAAAGCAACTCCATTTAGCAGTGTTCCCCCATGGCTGTTCCCAGAAGCTAACATAGATATGAATATCATAGAAAGGAAAAAAGAGTGGCAAATAAATGAAGTGGGAATTAAAACAAGTATGTATCTGAACGAAAAGTACTACAATTACCTACAAATGTATACAGATGGCTCTAAGAACAAGGAAGAGCGTGTTGGAGTTGGCATATACATCCCAGACTTTAAAATATCTATTTCAAAAAGAACATCTGATCAACTATCAGTGTATACAGCAGAAATGCTTGCTGTAATAATAGGATTGCAGTGGGTTGAAGAGGTCAGACCAGATAGGGTGGTTATATGTACAGATTCATTGTCCATATTACAAAGCATACAATCAACAACAACTACTAGAGAAGACATTCTCATAGAACTGAATCATAGCCTGTTAAGACTGCACAGAAGCAGCATAGATCTGCAGTTCTGCTGGGTGCCTGCACATGAGGGGGTGAAAGGGAACGAGTGTGCTGATAGATTAGCAAAAACTGCACTACAAAAGCAAATAACATTACCAGTTCAACTTGGTAAAGGAGAAGGAAAAGCAGTCATTAAGAAGAAAGGGATGGAGATCTGGCAGAAAAGGTGGGAGAAAGACCAGAAAGGCAAGGACTATCACGAAGTACAAAATAAAATTACAATTAATATTCATAAAGAAAGAAACAGAAGGGAGGAAATCATGATGGCTAGACTCCGAATAAATCACACGGCTTTGAACAGTACGCTGTATATCATGGGGAAAAGTGACAGTAACAAGTGTGGGAACTGTGCAGTAAAAGAAGATGTAGAACATATATTGTTACACTGTGACATATATAAAGCGGAAAGAGAACAATTAAAGGCTAAAGTCTTAGAGGCAGAGAGGGAGTGGAGTGTGGTTGGTGTTTTGGGAACAAAAGGAGAGGGAGTAAGAGCTACCAGAAAGGCACTGTTTAAATTCTTGATTGAAACTGGGGTAGGAAAAAGAATCTAACATTAGGTCAGGAAAGAACATAGATTTGTTTTGTTTTGTTTTATTTATTTAATGGTTTTATTAATTTATTTTAATTTTATTTTGATTAGAACATAGGTTAATGAGTTGGAATGATGTGATGATGCATACTCATGTACAGTAGGTGGCGGTATGCACCTTTTAAGTTGTTTGCAATCCGCCAAAAGCAAGAGAAGAAGAAGAAGAAGAACACAATCAGACAATCAGACACACCAGGGAAACTAACGACAGGGGAAAAACACAGAGAGAGGGACCAGACAATATACACGGAGGAAAACACCCATAACCAGACATACAGTACAAAACTACAAACGTGACATAACATGAGAATCCTGACAGCTACGTTACCTCAGTGTTTACAAAACATTTGCAGTTACATTTTTACTTGCCTTATTAAGGATTCTTTGTTAAAAGTACTAAAGGTTGGTTATTCTATTCCTGTGCAAATATGCTTTAAAACAAATTGTACACTCCATGAAATCCTCATATAATTGTCCTCAAACTATGTTTTTTTAAGAATGAACCACGGCCGTACCAAAGGATTTGAAGAAGATGTTGGGACCAGATCAACTCATCATATACTCTATCCAGAGAGTGCCATTGATGTGCCAGACAACACTAGTCTTGTGCTGTTTCCATTCAAAAATCAAGATTTACTCTGGCTTATAAACAAGTTCAAACCAAGGTGGGTGGTAATTTTAAAACAATACCTGATGTGTAGTTCAATTAAAGCTAGGAACGCAAAGATAAATGCATTGAATGGATGAGTTTGCATGAAGTATAAGGAAGGTTTGTAGAGGATTGAGCAGGAAAAGTCTACTTTATGTGGTCTTTACAGCGAGAACATGTTTCTCTTTTGAGCAATCATTGAAATCAATATACATTTTAAATTGCAATCCAAATATAGCCAAGCTGGAAAACTGCTTTATATATTCAAATAATCCGATATAAAGACAGACAGACAGACAGACAGACAGACAGACAGACAGACAGACAGACAGACAGACAGAGAGAGAGAGAGAGAGAGAGAGACAGACAGACAGACAGACAGACAGACAGACAGACAGAGAGAGAGAGAGAGAGAGAGAGAGACAGACAGACAGACACACAGACAGAAAGACAGACAGACAGACAGATAGACCGACAGACAGAGAGAGAGAGACAGACAGATAGACAGACAGACAGAAAGACAGACAGAGAGAGAGAGAGAGAGACAGACAGATAGACAGACAGACAGATAGACAGACAGACAGACAGACAGACAGACAGACAGACAGACAGACAGACAGACAGACAGACAGACAGACAGACAGACAGACAGACAGACAGACAGACAGACAGAGAGACAGACAGACAGACAGAGAGACAGACAGACAGACAGACAGAGAGACAGACAGACAGACAGACAGACAGACAGACAGACAGACAGACAGACAGACAGACAGACAGATAGACAGACAGACAGACAGACAGACAGACAGATAGACAGACAGACAGACAGACAGACAGACAGACAGATAGACAGACAGACAGAGAGACAGATAGACAGACAGAGAGACAGACAGAGAGACAGACAGACAGACAGACAGACAGACAGACAGACAGACAGACAGACAGACAGATAGACAGACAGACAGAGAGACAGATAGACAGACAGAGAGACAGACAGAGAGACAGACAGATAGACAGACAGACAGACAGACAGACAGACAGACAGACAGACAGACAGACAGACAGACAGACAGATAGACAGACAGACAGACAGACAGACAGACAGACAGATAGACAGACAGACAGACAGACAGACAGACAGACAGACAGACAGAGAGACAGACAGACAGACAGACAGACAGGTGGATAGATGGATAAATAGATAGAAAGGTACTTTATTGATCCCAAATAGGGAAATCTTAGCGTTGCAGCAGCATACAAAACACAAGGCAATGTACATAAGAGAAAGAGAAACTAAGACAAAAGAAATAAACAGTCCAAAATATTTCAGAAATAGAAATAAAATAGAATATAAATAATATCAAATTTAAAAAATAAGCGTTGGCAGTCTGTACGCTCTTGAATGACCTGATTTGTGGTAATAATAATTAAATATAGGCCCTTACCAATTTACTAGCTATGGATTTTAAATCTGACAGATAGTGTTATATAATTCTTACTAAATAGCACTTTTGTAAGTTTTTTACTGAATTGAACAATGTTTCCTCCAACAGTGAAGGAGCTGCTGGAAACACAAAGAGAATCGCTAACAAGGATTTGGTGAGTATTCAAATGGTTTTTGCATGAAACAAGTAATACATGTTTGAATAACTTATATTGTTTTATTCGGACGACCCCCAAATATACCCCAAAAATAAAACACCAGCTCTCTGATGCCCCCGGTTGCCTGTCTTAATGACATAAAGACCTGGATCACGCTAAACTTTTTAAATATAAATGAGAGCAAAAGGGAGGTCATTGTATTTGGACCAAATGGTGATGTCCCTTCCATTGACCTGGGTTCCCTGCAACCATATGCAAAACCCATGGTCACAAATCTGGGCGTCAAAATCGACAGTGTTTTTAAACAGATAAACTCTGTGGTTGTTGTTATCACCTGTCCTTTTTGTTGTTCTGTTTATGTTTCTATGTTTCATGTGGAACCTACTTGAGCAGGTCTCCCTTGAAAAAGAGATCAATGATCTCAATGGGATACACCTGGATAAATAAAGGTTTGAAATGAAATGAAATGACCTGAGGATCCTGTCCAAAATTAAACCGGTTTGATCCTTTTTAGACTTTGAGCTTGTTATTCATGCCTTGGTTTCTACTCGTCTAGATTATTGTAATGCACTTTATGCTGGCCTAAACAAGACCTCGCTGGCACACCTGCAGCTGGTACAAAACGCTGCGGCTCGGCTGCTTACAGGAACACGCAAGCATGAACACACCACACCTATTCTGGCTTCCCTCCACTGGCTTCCCTCCTGGCTTCCTGTCCATTTTAGAGTTCATTTTAAGATGTTATTGTCTGTTTTTAAATGGCTTAATGGGCTGGCCCCTCAGTACATCTCCGACCTCCTAAAGGTGTACACCCCCTCAAGGGCTGATCAGCTGCGGCTGGTAGTCCCTAAAACAGAGGTGTCAAACTCAATTTCATTGCGGGCTACATTTGCATAAAGGTTGCTCTCAAAGGGGCGGTTGTAACTATATAAATATATTATATATATATATATATATATATAAAATAATGTATTATTATTACATTATTGCCTCTGAATTGGATTATTATCGGATAGGATAATAACTTAGTAATTAACTATGTCTGAAAGCAGAAGTCTAGGGTAAATAATTGCAAGTCTCTTCAGTGTGCATCTCACACAACAAGATGCATTGTGGGACATGTAGTTTATGGGCAAGTGCTTCTGTAAAGTGGCATGCAACCGTATAATAAACGTATTATATTCTTTGCAAGCTCTTGCGGGACCACATAAAGTGGAGTCGCGGGTCGGATTTGGCCCCCAGGCCTTGAGTTTGAGACCCCTGCCCTAAAACCAAGAAAAAGACCAGGGGAGACCGAGCCTTCTCAGCGGTAGCCCCCGGCTCTGGAACGACCCGTGTCAAATTGTCGCCCACCCTTCAAACTTTTAAGTCCCGCCTAAAGACCCACCTCTTTCCCCTCGCTTTCGAGTCAGTCTGAGCTGTTTTATCGATTTGTATGCTTTTATTGTCTGTCCATAGCCTTTATGTACCTTTTATCTATTCTTATGTGTGCCTTTTATCTATTATTGTAATATTATATTTTATTATAATGTTGTGTTTGCTGTGAAGCACTTCGATAAACCCTCTGTTTTTAATATGTGCTATATAAATAAAGTGGATTGGATTAGATATTGTAAAAATGACAAGGAATTGGCAAAAAAGGTAATAACTTAGTAAACTCCTTGTAATGCATTGACTGGTGATAGGAATGGTTTGTACCAATATCAGTTCAATAAGGTCTAAGTCTGATTGATTACAGGTGATGATCCTCAATCCAGCGTTCATGAAGCATGTCCATGAAAACTGGCTGGAAAATAAAGGCAACTCTACATCCACTGGCTTCATGACTGTAATTCTCAGCCTGTTCATGTGTGATCAGGGTTCAAATTGATCATTGTCAACATTTAAAAGTTATTTTTTAAACAAATTGACAGTGATGGTTGCAATACGCCCAGAAAAGATGATGTGCTGGGTCTCGTTCTTTCCTATGAGAGCTGCTCATTGGCGCATGAAGACAAAATGGCTCAACTTTTGAGAGAGCGAAACATCACAGATTACCCATCATGCCTGGCTGTCGGAGCAGAAGAACCCGTATGTGCGCTCACAGAGCATGCACCCCTTAAAAACGCACCTATTTGCCGCTGCTTTTAATTGAGCTGCACATACTCACACTACAGTATGCCTTTTTAGTCATGTGTTCTGTACCTGCTGTGTTTATTTATTTATTTTTATTTCATTACCTTTGCTTATTATGCCTGTTTTTAAATGCCTTTTTAATAATGTATTTATGCTGTATTTGTTCTTAAATGTCTTTTCCTTTTAATCTGTAAAGAACTTTGAATCGCCAAGTGCTGAAAAGTGCTCTATAAATAAAATTGCCTTGCCTTGCCTTAAGCCCCGCCCCTCGAGCTCCCACTCTCGGCTCAGTAGAATGAATGGAGAGAGAAATAAATCTAGATTCGGCTTTTAGTGCATTTTACAACTTTAACGACCAAATGATTCTAATAAGGGCTATAAAATAGTTCATACTTGATAGTTTATTTAGTTTTTTTTTAATTATCCGCTGATTTACAGACGTCTCTTTACCCATATTAGTCAATGGGGAAAAGTATTTCTGGGCCGGGTGACGTCATGGACTGATACGGAAATTGCAGTACCGCCATTTGGCCACTACGAATTTGTTCCTCACCCCTCGATTTCACCGGTTCCATCTGCGTTGCGTTACCGCTGCGCCGCGGTTTTGTTCCGGTGTTACCGGATAAGATGTAGGCCGAACAACTGGTGATATTCTTTAATGGTAAAGGCAGATGTATCAGGGGCGTGGCCTTTGTCGAATAACCAGGAAATATACATTTCGTTCGCTTCTTCTGTCGCTTACATACATCTTTTGGTATATTTGGCTCCATAGGAACACTTTGATGCACATTCAGTACCAGTGTGTGAGGTTGTGGTTGCGATGCCGATATGCGGACGCGTACAGCGAGGACTACAAAAAGACACATGAGGTGAATGGCGATGTGTGTTCAAAACATTGCAAGCTTGAATAAATCATTTAAACCATTTTTTTTTGCCAGACTTATGACTGAATATCATTCTTAATGTGATACCAAGTCCATATGAGACCTGTGTATACCTTCAGACAGCCTACAAGTGAAGCACGCGTTGTTTACTCACAGTTTGAAAGCAGCGTGGAGAAGTCTTCAGCTGTGGAGCTGTGATCCGCCCAGGATAACTTGTGATATGACTTCTGTGGCTTGTTCTTGTTGTCAGTCTTATATTTGTATCGTGTATCGTTATTAATATGATGTCGAGTTGATTTGAGACCCGTTTATACTTTCATACCGTCTGTTAGTAAAATATACAGTCTGTCTGAGTTGTTTACACCCATCTCCAACGCAGCGTGGAGAGCTGTGGTAAACTGTGATCCACTCAGATTAAACTGTGATACGAGTTCTGTGGTTATCAACCAGCGATCATGTTTAATATTAAAGACTACACACATGTATCCCTTATCAAAACGGTATTCTGCACTTTGCCGCACAAAATGTATATTTCCTGGTTATTCGACAAAGGCCACGCCCCTGATACATCTGCCTTTACCGTTATAGAATATCACCAGTTGTTCGGCCTACATCTTATTCGGTAACACCGGCCTCCTCCGGCATCATACCCTACCGGGCGCGTTTCAGAAGCATTTCAGAAGCGGACAGGGGCGGCGGATACTGTAGGCTAGGGAAAGCTAAGCCTTCCCAAATATTTGTGTCACTGCATCCCAGGCCCGGACTGGCCATCGGGAGGACGGGGAGGTTTCCCGATGGCCTGGCCTGTTAAGTGGCCTGCTGGCCTGAGGATTTTTTTTTATGAACACAAATGCTGCGCAAATGTGGGTCTGACTCTGCCTCACAGAGGAGGACTGGCTGTCTACATGATGTGGCCTGCCGACATGGCCACTTTCATACAGATCATACACTAATGCCCTCGATTGGTCTCTGTGTGTAATTCAAGCTCGGTAGGGTGTGTGTGTGTATTAGAGATGTTAAGATTCACCGATTCGCATCGGTGCACCGGCATAAACGTTCAAGATGCGAGTGCACCGGTTGAAAGAGTGCACATCGGCTACAGTTTGGGTTGAACCGGGTTGAACTCGCAATGCATCGATTGCCTAGCGTCTTTGCATCGGTAAAAAAACGATTCATTCATATAAAATCCCCTCATCTTGTCAACGCTCAGCAGAGACGATCTTTGATATTTGCTTCGCCACTACGGAGAACGAGAGTCTCAGTTATCGACACACACGGAAGTTGAGGAGAAAGAGAAACACGGCGCACCGAAAAATACCTACAAATCAAACGTTTGGCAACACTTCGGATTGTTCGAGAAAGACGGTGTAATAGTCATTTATGCTATATAGTTGACCGCAGGTCATGGAGAGTAATAAGGTATCCGTAGACCTTTGTATGAGGTATCTTTATTACTTAACAGGTCTACAGCCATGATACATAAATCCGTCCTAGATGCGGACTTGCATACACACAGTATCACTCCGCAGCCGCACCCCATCAGCAACGTCCTGATGGTATATGTGCGCGGCACTATTACTACAGACGGTCAACTTGAAAAATCACTCGCAAATTGTTAACGATGCCGAGCCGCTTTAAAGTACACAAGTAGTACGAGGAACTTAGCGACGCACATAAAGAGGCGACGTGGGGTCTGCGGCTGAAAAGAGAAACCTGAAAGTGAGACATATGAGTTAAATCACTCAGTGAGGTGTTCTGTCAGAGAGAGGTGTTTAGCTTACAGCAGCCTGTGACGGCCAATAATAATTGAAATGTCTTCCTTACTGTAAGCAGTTATGAAATACCTGTTTGTGAAAGGTTATTTGTTTTCTTTATTGTTCAGATAGAAACCAATGCTTTCTGCTCACTGGTGTGTTAGCCTCTGAGTGTTAAGCACATCAGGCTGGCAGCTGTATGGGCATTGCTCTATGGTAGCTGTTATTTGCACATTGTTAATCATGAGCAATGCATCCTTACATTGTTTAACTGTGAGGTGTTATTGTACTCTGGAGAGCTTTTAAAGGTAAAAAAATAAACGGCATGATGGGATGTGCAGTACCAAATATGTAAAGCACTTTTTTGTTAATGTATGATTTGCTGCATATAAGGAATAAAACAAAAATCCTCTGTCGTACCATATTGAAGTATCATTATTTTTGCATCGTGTTGAATCGCATCGTATCGCCCCGAATCGCATAACGTTGAATCAAATCGTATCGAACTGTATCGCAACAGGGGTGAATCGTATCGTATCTATCGCATCGCCTGGTGTTTCAAATGTATCGTTAATGTATCGTATCGTGGCAACGTATCGAGATGCGCATCGCATCGGCCTCAGTGATGGAGATGCACATCCCTATTGTGTATGTGTGGCGCGAGCGAGAGAGAGAAAGCGTGCGCAACGGTCACATGTATTGTTGTTGTTAGCATCTGGTGCTAGCTAGCTGCGCTAACGGATATAAGGAGCTGTTTCAACAACAAGGTGGAGGAGAGTCCTCTGCTGTCAGACTGAGAGGCTGATAACATCAGCTCAGGTGAGGTAAAGGACTCTCTGAGTCTTTAGATAGTTAACTTAGTTTAAGTTATCTCAGTGGGTCTCAAACGGTTCGGTCACCATATGTAAACATATATTTCCATTTGAGGGGGGAGTGATTAGTAAAATATGCATGAATAATACAAATAAAATGTTAACTAGGTGAAAAAAGGTAAGATAAACTTTTAAAACTTGTTGAGAGCTAAAACTATTCTTTGCTGCTGCCTCAAAGAGGAGCAGGGGGGAGAGGGGGGAGAGGCTGGTTCAGGAGCACAGACACACTCACACATATAAATGAACCGAAAACAAATAAATAAACAAGTTTCAATGTTTTTTCATATTGGATATGGTGTGTTATTGGTTATGGCCATGTTCTTATGATTTTATGATTATTTAAATGTATACAGTTCTGTTTCATATGGGTGTAGTCTCTTTATTTCCCCCTCAAAGTGCAACAGATTGATGCATTCAAGCCCAACATTTAAAAAATAAATCTTACCGGGGGAGCATGCCCCCGGACCCCCCATAGGATTTGAGGTCCACCCCCACTTCAAATATGTTCACATGATTAGGTTCCTAAATAGATTTGCACATTTTTTTAAATAGTAACCCATCTCCATATGTTTATTTTTGGGTAGTAGATTTCAACTAGAGGGCTATCACTATGGGCAGCAACGCTGTAAATATTGACAAATAAATCCAGCAAAATGGCGCAAAAAACTGGTAGTGGCCAGGCTGGGCATATAATACCCGGCCTGACTTATTGTCCCAGTCCGGCCCTGACTCTAGAGCAGCACCAAATATGAAGGTTTTCTAATTAACACTCCTACCTTACTCTTGACAAGAAAGACATTCTGTATTTTTCCAAAATGCTGAAGACATCATTAATGGTTGTGGATGATAGAATGTCCAAAAGGCTAATTGGTTACTACAACCCAAGTTAATGTAACATAGAAAATGGAGAAAGGTTAATGTATATTCAACTTTATGGAGCATTTATTCAAAATAATACATTAAACAAAAACATTTGTTGACAGCAATGCTCAATTCAGCTGGGATTCACAGAACAATTCTTGTTTTCCCAGGTCAGTGTTTTTGGGTTCGGAGTGGACAGCAAAGTAAACTGGAACCATTACTTTGAGATTCTCACAAACCATAATCTGAGAACTGGAGCTCATCCTGGAGGTCAGGAATATGGAGTTCTGCAGGAACTAAACACGAAGAAGAAGATCAGTTTTTATACTGGATTTTAAAGTTTTTAAAAATGTTTATTCATCCATTTGTTAATTTCATAAACATGAACCGAAAAATTGTAAATATGTGAGGTGAGGGGTTTATAGATCCAGTCTTAATAGTTTACAATAGTGAACATATGTAAATAAGTTGTATCAGTACAGTAGTAATTGAAAATAACATCAATTGAAAGTGATGGTTTAGTTGCAGAAGGAAGTTACATTTTAGAAACTGTGGCTGCTATCCTTTAAATAAGTTAATCAAATGTGTCTTTGTTTTCTCGTTCTACCAGAATTCAGTTTCTTCTTCTTTCCTTATTGAGGTTAAACTTTGTGGCTGTGTTGTTTATGAATATGCAAAGATGTGTCACAGGTGTTGCTGATAAAAATCATAGTGGCTGTGTTTTGTTTTTGGGCTTGTCAATGTGATCATAGTTCCTGTCAGATAGTTCCTGTTATCAATGCTACTGTAGGTCAGACTGTGTGTTGTGCACCTGGGGACAGATAAGTAAACACCTCCTTTACTCAAGTAGAAGTACAGATACTCGTGTTTAAAAATACTCTGATAAAAGTAGAAGTACCGTGGCCACATGCGTGGACAGCACTTTTTTAGCTCTTATGTCCACAATGGTGTACACTGCTGAATTGGGGTCTTATAGCCACATATGTGGACACTTATACTGCCATCTGGTGGTGTCAGAAGAGTATAACATACAATGGTAAAAATTCAAGATGGCGGCAAATACGAGGGATGATTCAAGTGGCCACTCCAGACACAAACATCGATCAGGTAAGAAGTCCTGCCATATTTCATGGCTTATTCTTATTTAGATATTTATATAAGCGTTGGATATTTGTCATGACAAGCAAATTTGGAAAAAAAAGTGTAAAAATAAGAACGTAACATGTCGCTAAACATGAAGTACACGTTTGTGTACTTATGGACTGAAGCTCGTCGAAACAGCTAATATACTAGTAAACATGCACACATGTAAAATGAGAAAACAAGTATATCTGGTGCAGCTAAAAGGCTGTACATTGTCTAAATGTAATACATAACAATTCAATCACTAAATAGTAAATACATATATACATACATAAATTAGTTGGATTAAAACGTTGTACAGTACCATTGAAATCCATTGTTTTTATTTCCAGAGCGTTTTTCTTTACACCAAGCTATGCAGCTACTTGGCTTGATTGATGAAGACAACTCAGATTTAGACCTATCTGACAATGATGATCCCATCCTGGATACAAATTACCAACCATCACCACAGGAGGAAAGCAGCAGTGAGGATGAGGGTGACAGTAGTGACAATGAGGACCCCATTCCTGAGCCCACAGAGCACAGCAGAGGACATAAACGTCGCCGTGGTGCAGATAATGGTTAGTCAAGACCCAGTAGATTTGTGTTTATGTTATGTAGTTAGGCCCTCAGGGCTACGTGAAGGATTGGAGGCAGAATGCTTATTTACATTGACAGGGACAGAGAGTACAGGGACAGGTTCATCCCACACTCCCAGACGTCGATGTCGAACTGTACCGATTGAGACTGATCGTGCAGAAGATGACTCTGAGGAGCCAACACCAGGACCAAGCCAAACCAAAAAAAATAAAAAGGGAGAGTCCAAACAAGGTAATTGTTATTATTTTAGCATGCCTTGAGGGTAAATCTTCAAATTTCATGTAAACGTCCACACAGATTCAAGTTTTTTTGCTTACATAGATAAAATGTAACTTACTGCAATAAATACTATACATACTAAATACTATTTTATTCTGATTCTGGTTGTGCAGGACGTGGAATACGCTGGAAGGCTACTCCATTGACGCCAAACCTTGCGGAGTATCAGCATCAGGACGAAAGCGATCTGGACAGACATGGCTGGACCCCACTAGATTATTTTGACCAGTACATCGATAGAGATCTGATGACACTGATTTCAGAATGTTCTAATGCCATGTCACTGTCTAGGAGTGGGGACCCACTCAACATGTCAGTCGATGAGGTCTACCACTTTTTTGGTGCCTGTATTTTAATGTCCTGCATCCGATACCCAGCCATTAGGATGTATTGGTCCAAAGCCTTTAAAATCACTGCCATCACTGACAGATTCACGCGTGCCAGATTCTTCAAACTGAGGGGAGCAATAAAAGTGGTAATTGATGATGATGTGCCTGAAGATCTGAAGATGTCTGACAAATTCTGGAAGGTGGGGCCTTTTCTGGAGCGGATTCTGCGAGGCTGCAAGTCTCTGAATCGACCTGATTGCACATCTATTGATGAGCAAATGATACCCTTCACGGGAGCCTGTCCGTACAGACAATATCTGCCAAGGAAGCCCAACCCAGTTGGCATTAAGAACTTTGTGTGTGCTACTGCAGATGGCATTGTGCTTGACTTTGAGCTCTATCAAGGTACACAATCACTGATCGAGAAGGTCGAAGAACCCGAGGGCCTGGGCTTGGGAAGCTTAGTCATCGAGCGTCTTTGTCAAACCCTGAAACGCGGCACAAAAGTGTATTGTGACCGGTTCTTCACCACCATCAAAGGTGCGCAACAAATGATGGAGAAGGAGCTGTACATAACTGGTACAATAATGAAGAACCGACTCGCTGGAGCGAACGACAAGTTACCCAGTGACAAAGCCATGAAAAGCGCAGGAAGAGGTACCTCATCAGAAGTGTCCGCTGAAGATGGAAAACTGTGTGTAGTGAAGTGGTATGACAACAAGCCAGTATTGCTGATGTCTATTGTTCATGGTACACAGCCTGAGGACACCTGCCAGTGCTGGGACAAGAGGTTGAAACAATATGTCACTGTTTCGCGACCAAGCATTGTCCGTGAGTACAATACCAAGATGGGTGGAGTTGACTTGATCGATAGAATGATCAGTTACTATCGCATGAGCACCCGTACTAAGAAGTGGACAATGCGGATGGTCATGCACTTCACGGATCTGGCTTTAGCCAACAGCTGGCTACTCTACCGCAAAGACCATGCAATATGTGCTGGACCAAAGACAAAACCCATCCAGTTCCTTGAGTTCCGTATGGAAGTGGCAAAGATCCTCTTGGCCCAGCATCACGGTGCAGATGCTGACCTATCGGAACAATCAGAGGAAGAAGATGCACAACAAGGGGTAAAACGTCATGTGACAGAGGTGCCCCATGTCTCGGTCCGCAGGAGGGCTAATGCCCACCTCCCAGAGATGATGGGCCTGAAGAATGCCATGCGCTGCAGACAACCAGGCTGCACTGGAAGAACCCGAGTGCGCTGTGTGACCTGCAAAGTGTTCTTGTGCATGCAAACCGAACGCAATTGTTACTTAGCCTTTCACACATACAGGACTGTCTCAGAAAATTTGAATATTGTGATAAAGTTCTTTATTTTCTGTAATGCAATTAAAAAAACAAAAATGTCATACATTCTGGATTCATTACAAATCAACTGAAATATTGCAAGCCTTTTATTATTTTAATATTGCTGATTATGGCATACAGCTTAAGAAAACTCAAATATCCTATCTCTAAATATTAGAATATCATGAAAAAGTATACTAGTAGGGTGTTCAACGAATCACTTGAATCGTCTAATTAACTCGAAACACCTGCAAGGGTTTCCTGAGCCTTGAAAAACACTCAGCTTGGTTCAGTAAACTAAATCACAAGTATGGGGAAGACTGCTGATCTGACTGCTGTCCAGAGGACCGTCATTGACACCCTCCATCAGGAGGGTAAGACACAAAAAGACATTTCTCAAAGAGCAAGCTGTTCACAGAGTGCAGTTTCAAAGCACATCCACAAAAAGTCTGTTGGAAGGGGGAAATGTGGCAGGAAACGCTGCACAACCAAGAGAGATGACCGCAGCCTTAACAGCATTGTGAAGAAGAGTCGCTTCCAGAATTTGGGGGAGCTTCAAAGACAGTGGACTGAAGCTGGAGTCCAGGTATCAAAAGTCACTGTTCACAGACGTGTCCGGGAAATGGGCTACAATAGCCGTATTCCCATGGTCAAGCCACTTCTGAACTCAAGACAACGGAAGAGGCGTCTGACTTGGGCTAAGGAAAAGAAGCACTGGACAGTTGCACAGTGGTCCAAAGTCCTCTTTTCAGACGAAAGCAAGTTTTGTATTTCATTTGGAAGTCAAGGCGCCAGAGTCTGGAGAAAGGCTGGAGAGGAGCAAAATCCAAGTTGCTTGAAATCCAGTGTGAAGTTCCCACAGTCAGCGATGGTTTGGGGAGCCATGTCAGCTGCTGGTGTTGGTCCACTGTGTTTCATCAAGCCCAGAGTAAATGCAACTGTGTACCAAGAGATTTTAGAGCACTACATGCTTCCGTCTGCTGAAAAGCTCTATGGAGATGAGGAATTCATTTTCCAGCATGATCTGGCACCTGCCCACAGTGCCAAAACCACCAGTAACTGGTGTACTGACCATGGCATTACTGTCCTCGATTGGCCTGCAAATTCCCCTGACCTGAACCCCATAGAGAATATGTGGGGTATTGTGAAGAAGAAGCTGAAAGACACCAGACCCAACAATGCTAATGAGCTAAAGGCCGCTATTGAAGCATCCTGGGCATCCATAACACCTCAGCAATGCCACAGGCTGATTGCCTCCATGCCACGCCGCATTGATGCAGTAATCCGTGCAAAAGGATTCCCAACCAAGTACTGAGTGCATTAATGGACATTTTCAAATGTTTGATTGTGTTTTGCTGTTATAAATCTTTTTTTTTTACTTGGTCTGAGGAACTATTCTAATTTTTTGAGATAGGATTTTTGAGTTTTCTTAAGCTGTATGCCATAATCAGCAATATTAAAATAATAAAAGGCTTGCAATATTTCAGTTGATTTGTAATGAATCCAGAATGTATGAGATTTTTGTTTTTTTAATTGCATTACAGAAAATAAAGAACTTTATCACAATATTCTAATTTTCTGAGACAGTCCTGTAGGTGATGGCAGTGTGATGGCAGAGATTCTGTGAAGGTCATCAGGTGACCCCTGGGCCTCCGTAAGCAGGCCGGGTCCTTCTGTCCTCAATGTTCCCACCCTTTCACATATCCTATTTTTTACATTACGAATGCAACATTTCACATGAGCCATACTGTGACTGTCAAAAAGGGGCAACATTTATTTATTTATTTTTTCACTATGACGTTCCGTCATTTGTTGTACGTACCGTGTACGTAACGTGACAATTTAAAAAATGATTTGAATGTTTTATATTTTGTTACAGGCATACAATGTCATCCTGCAATTACTGTTTGCACTGTTGCAGCTTTTCAAATGATCCATGCATTAGTTTTAACTGTCCAAAGGGGCAAAAGTGCAATGTTTCCATGTTGTTTTTACTCTGATATTCAAAACATGTTCAAAAATATGTGTGTATGTGTTATTAATACATGCAAAAGCAGTCAGGAAAAACACTGCTGTGTTCAAGGTGGAAATAAAGAGTTTTTCATTCTATTACTCAATGGTGACTTAATTGGGTTTTATGGAAATTCGGACCAAGAATCCACATATGTGGACATCATTTTTCTCTAAAAGTACATCATATCAAAAGATGATTCTTAGTTTTTATTCTAATTAGGGTCCAATAAGCCCAAATAGCAAAGAGAAATAAAAAATGCATGTAAAAAAACAGCTTGGGCCTTAGGAGGTTAAACAATACACGAAAGAGCAATAAAAGTCTTAGAATTCTTTAATTTCATACTGAACAAAATCAATATCCATACACGTAAAAGTTATTTCCAACACATGAAGTTTAGCTAAAACAGAGACACATTTATGGAAGAAAAACCTACTTTTCCCCATTTAACACTCTGAGCAATGCTTTAGGTCTGTCTGTCTTACATTCCTCACATTTACTCAAACAGCTGATGACAAAGTTTACAAAAAGTTACAAATGAAAAATGTATGTTCAAATATCGGTCAGGAAATTCTCCTCGGTTTCATTGTTGCTTTCAGTCTCTGTTTGAACTTCACCATAGTTGTGCAGCACAAATAAAGCATTTTACCAAAGACATTATACAATTCATCAGCTGCTAGCATAGAAAACAATGTCAGCAACACCTGTCATTTTCAACCATTAGTAGTGTATCTTTTGTTACGTAAATGTGTCCTATCATGGTGTAGGCCGAGCCATCAAGCAGGAAATGGATTTTAAAGTACAAAAACGTTGCTATAAGGAAGTAGTGCTGGTTTGTTTATTACTGTGGTTCAATTAAGTTTTTTATTGTATGTATTTTTGCCTAATATCTACCCTAGCAATGATTAAAGGTGGGGTAAGTTTGAGAAACCGGCTCGAGACACACTTTTTGTTATATTCCATGGAATGCTCTTAACATCCCGATAGCAATGAATATCTGAAGTGCTTTGACAAAAAATCCCCAAAAAATAGTGTTTCAAGTCATCATGTCACTTGCAAGTCGCATGCTGAACTGTGATTGGTTTTCAATGTATTTGTTGATGTGGGCGTCAGTAAATAACGTTTTCATCTCAAGGTTGAGCCCAAGCTTTTAGGTTCAGATTAATATAAAACCAGTGAAGGTAAAACACCGCAAGCGTTTTTTTTAACGCATCCAAAAAAAAAATCCGTAATCCAATTTCATTTCAGAGCTGGAAAATCTGATAATATTCTGTTGTCAAATTAAAGTGGGACAAACATTCATCCCTAAGGGAAATTAATTTAAACCCTATTCAATATTTGTCTCAATGTCAGTAGGTTTCCCACATGAATATTCCCAAATGTTTTATTCTCGAAAAAACTCAAAAAAGCCGCCTGTGGGATAAATCTGACCCTGACCCTGAACAGAACATTATAAAATAATATAATTAATGCTGTCAAAATTAGCGCATTAACGGCGGAAATTAATTTTTTGAAAATATTTAACGCATTTAACGCATGTGCAGAATGGCCTGCCCCATACATCCCACCAGTGGCAACGCTGGGGTAGGCTACACCCATACCAAGAAATGGCTTAGCCCCACCTTAGCCCCACCATGAAAAATGATGTTAAAGTAAGAAAAATAAAGTCCGCCAACTCGCGGAGTAAATTGCAGACAGCAGTTAGCAAGATTGATTTCAGCAGTCACTTGTCTGGAAATACCGAAGACTAGAAACGGTTTTGAAAACTTTTGTCACGTAGTGATCGTCTTCTCAATAGAACATCTTTGATAATGTCTTCTGGCCAATCAGAATCAAGATAACTGCGTGCAGGAAGTCCCGACGGAGAATACTTTTGCTGTAGTGCATCTCTATATAGGCCTATATCGATACAACATTACGTGTTGATAGAAATCAACACGTAATGAAATAAGACCCCACAGTTTGATGATTGATAGGTGTGTGAGCTGTCTTTCATTTTGACACACATAACAATGTTATAATAAACATACTGTATGTTAAATGGATATATCCGCCTTCTTTCATTTATCTTTCCATTCCCACAACAATAGAGAGGCGAAGTCACGCCCATCTACTTCCGGTCCATGGGACCCCGGAAGCGAAAAATTATACATTGAATTCAATGGAGAGAGAAAACGTATCTTTTGATCCCGTTTGAATTGTGCCACGAACTACACATATGATGTTTGTCAATCTTAAACAATCATTTCCATGTCAAAAAAGTCACATTTTGTCGTAATACTGTTGAAATATAAGACTATGAAAAATACGCGACTACAAAGACTACAAATCCCAAATCCCATTCTGGGTCGCGCATGTGATGTCACAGGCGATAATGCTCCAAGTGGTTGCGACTCGTAATTAAAGCGAAGAAGAAGATTTCATAACTGATTTATTCCCTCCAATAAATATAAGAGATTGCTCCAATAAATTCACTTTTATAAGATGCCTGTGTGCTTTGTACCATGTTGTAATCACAAAAGTGATCATACCACTTGCTCGTTCTATCGCTTCCCGTCTTATGAAAGGACCAGGAGTCGCTGGATCAGACATATCAGGTAATATCATAGGTAATATACATGTTGTGCATGGAACATAGTCAAGTTAGCTACCTAGCTAGTAGCGACGAGTAGCGAGCACGTTAGTTAGCATTACATTACTTAGCCTTGTCATTTTTAGTAGCCTTACCATTAAGTTATTATTTTATTACATGAAGTAAACCAAAATGTTAAACAGTAAGAGTAGTCATCATGGTAAGTATTTCGTGAAACATTTGAAGAGTGGCCTGCTGCGCCCTCCACCGGGTGCTAAGGAAGCAGTTCAGGGAGAGTCGAAGGAAGACAGGCAGGCAGGCAGCTTTGCATGACATTCTTCTGGACGTGTTTCATTGTGATGATAGTGAGAGTGAGTCAATCTGTTTGTTGGAAAGACAGTAGTTGAGTGATTACTGAGAGAAAATTATTAAAAGAGATAATTATTCAGTGTTGTTACTTTAAAGTGTTGTTACTGACCTGTTTCTCTTTTATTGTCTTTACCTCACCTGTAACTGCTGAGACCCTGAGGAACAAGCACACTGACCTGCTCTGGCAACCTGATTTCCACTGTACGTGATAGTATTTGGTTATGGTATATTATTTATATACATCAAAGGCACAATGCACCCCCCAGAGAGACACATGTATTGAGTGATATTTTGCATAGGTCATGTGAAATCATCTTTACATACTAGAAAACTGTAGGAGTGGCAACTTGTTTTGAAATTGAATTTTTAATATCCGATAATAAAGTTGATCTGTTTTCTTTATTCTTCTCTCTCCCCAGCTCCATCCATCACCGTTCTCTGTTCCTGCAGGTCCTGCTTGCTAATCAATGCTCATATGTTTTTACACAATTACAAATAAAGTCAATGTATTGTATGACATGAAGTTGTGCTTCATTCTGAGTCAATAATAAATTCATTCTGCTTTCAACTGCAAAATGATTGTGGACTGCACCGACATCCATGTAGCTGCCCCCCCCCCCACCCAGTAAGATGAACCAAGCAAAGCTGACACTCAACATACAGCTGTGCTCTTAAGTTTACATGAAGAATTTGTGAAATATTGGTCATTATTTGGAAAAAATGACTGACGATGCAGAAAACTTTTTTTATTTAGGAACAGTGGTCAGGTGAAGCATTTATCACTACATATGTGTCACACTTAAAAGGCCAAACACACTGGCCAAACACACCTCGTTTACAACTTCCCAGTTGACAGCCATGACTCCGTCTAAATTGTACCCCCCTAGCACCCTCTTCATGAGGGACGCGCATGGAGTGGATGAAAGTCCCGACCTCAGCACAGCACCAAAATTGCTGGCTGTCAACCTGCCCTGCCTGTGTAACTGCCACTGAGGATTTGTCCGCTGTCCTACGGTGGCTGTCTGGATGGCAGCTTGTTGGTCTCTGCTCAGTCGCATTGAGGCAAGAATTGCCTCAAGCCCCCGACCCCCACGCTCCTTCACCAGCTCCGGCACGTTGAAAATGGCCTGATGTTGAGGCTGCAGCTCCGGCTCAGGTGACAAAAGCCATGCCATGCCACGCTGCGCCCCTCAGTGGAGACCTGAACAAGTCTACTTCCTCAGTGGCGATGTCTCTGGCCAGTGGGTTGTATGTCTCCTCTTGTTGTTGGTAGAGTTGAGACACCGGCTGGACTACTTTTGAAGTGCCAGGCTTCCTCCACTGGCACTCAACTTCTGTGGAGCTGATCTGCCACATGGCAAATATTGCCAATGCTGCAGCGTGGCTGCATTTGTACATCCTCCGGGCACAACCACAGACAGCGCTCTGCATCGCGCCATCCTCTCCCATGTAGATCTGTACAAATAAAGTAAGTACCATGTTTGTTAACATGCTATAATAGATTGAATGAGCAATACAAGGATGGTCCAGATCTGGGGGTGGGAGGGTTTATTTTTCCATAGTTTTGTCCTCTTGTCTGATTGTTGTTGTTTGTTTTTTCTGAATTTTTTGTAATTTGTGTTGTATTGGTTGTGATTGTACATTGTATTTTTTTAAATGTGTATTACATTTTTGAAAAACATTTGATCAACAAAAAAGGATTTGGTCAGGGTCTAGACTCAGTGTGTAGTTTATGAATTAATCAATGCTCTCTACATTAGGAAAACATACCAGTGTACCAGAGGGAGTCACACACAGCTGTGCCTAGATAACCAAACAAATTGACAAGATAACCAAAATCCTTGAATCTACACACAGCAAATAAACTGAAATGACACAACGAGATGTAAAAAGGAGATCAAACATATAGTCAATATAAAACTGGCCGCTTCAATCTGAAGAGCAACTAAAACAAAACACGGGAGTGTACCTTGTTCTTGTGAACACTAATGTTATCCACAGCATACAAACCCGTATACAGTACACCCGTTCTAGGTTCTGATTGGCTCTCTAGGTTGGCATTCTAGCTTCTGACTGGCTGTCCAGGTTGTCAATCACAGCCGTGGTTCATATTATGCTTGTCGACTCGTAACATCGCTAAACTTTTTTTCTTGACGGTTTTCTCAGTCAACTAATGCTATTGATAACAGTAACATAAATTAACACAGCCCTGCACACTGCAGTCATTATATGCCGGGTCTGTGGTTCATCATCTTCTTTTTCATTCTCCTCCTTATTGACTGACATTAACCCGTTAACATTGCACTCATATTACTCACCGAAACCTTGTAAAGCCGGTCCCGCATGCTGGCTCTTACAGAACCGACTAACTCCCCTTTCGTGTATGTACAGCTCTCAACGTGCCCGGACTTGTAGTGATTTTCACCTCGTTTTATACTTTTATTCTCATTCTGAAAGAATGAGGTTAAATGTGCCAACGTGACGGCCATCTTTGTGTTGGTGACGCGTATTGTGCGGGACCAGAGAGATGTAGTTCACTGAGCGGCTTAACACAAAAAAATGTGTTACTTCACAGTTTTACGACACATTTAAATTTTTTTGACTTGCAAAATGTTCTTTTAAATTGACAAACATCATATGTGTCATTCGTGGCACAATTCAAACGGGATCAAAAGATACGTTTTCTCTCTCCATTGAATTCAATGTATAATTTTCCGCTTCCGGGGTCCCATGGAGGCTCCCGGAAGGGGAGGGACTTCGCCTCTCTATATACATAAAGAAATGGCATATTTTGGACATAGTTTGAATGGTGATTAATCATGATTAATTAATTTTTAAGCTGTGATTAATCTGATTAAAAATGTTAATCGTTTGACAGCCCTAAATATAATACTTGTTTTTTTTACATCTGTACACACTAGTCGCCCAACTCTTTGTGTACAGGGATGATCTCATTATCATTCATCACAGAGACATCATGAAGACAATAAAATGGTATTTTCCCAGGAGCCTCTTTCTCGTCGTTAAACAGGTTTGTCTTCTTCTTTGTCTTCCAAAGGAATTTGACTATGTTAGCTTTGTTCATTATTCTCGCGTCCAGGAGAGAAGCCTTAAAAAAGGAGACTAATGGAGTCTCTGAGAAGGTTCAAATACTTGAATTAAAATGGCGCGGTAATGTTACAAGCAGAAGATGTTTCAGAGAGAAGGATGTAAAAAGCTCCCTCTTTGTGGTCGGCCGAGCAGAAGAGACTCTCCACACCTTTGTCTTTCCCGCTTGCTGGCTGTTCGCCCCTCCTCTCTGGGGGCTGTAGTGACGTAGGCAACACACTCTCACTCCATAATCGTCCAGGAGCAACGTTTGGTCAGGGTCCCGTGGCGTGCAGTTGTGACGCTCCATGGCTCATTCAGCTTCATAAAGGGACGCAAATAGCTTTCAACTGATTGCAATGTAATCCCATCTGCGGCGGGATTTGACGCTCATGGAAGCACGACATTCATTTGTGTCGGCTGCCCTTAAAGGCAATGTGAGCGTCCATTCCCATTGGATAACGGAGAATTGTACACCCGGAAGTAAGTATTCCCCTTACTGTCGATTGATTTTACAGTGATATCTGCACTACTCATCGACTAAAAAAAACCAGATTATCCTTGTTCCTTACACAACATTGATTAGTTTAAATTGTGTGCAATGCTTTTGTATTTTTCCCCTTCGATTCGGAGAAACAAATATTTTTTCGGAGTAAAGGATGGCAGAAGACACTTACTACCCAGAATCCCCAGCTATCGTTTATGACTACACCATGTGCTCTGTTTGACAAACCCCGTGATTAGTTCTCAAGCTCTGTGATTGGTTGACCTCCAACTGCATTCCATTCATTCCAATGGCTGGCGTCTATGTCACGTGATCTTCAAATTTCTCCCTGCAGAAAAAAAAAACATGGCCTAACTTCGTTTTATTCTCGGTGGAAAATGCCTATTTTAAAGTTAGTTTGGCCATTAAAATGCGTTTTGATGTCATTTGATGCGAGAAATATGAGCTGTTATGTCAGATTATGTGTGCAGTGGATGTACATGATCTTTAGTTTGCTAGTTATTACGAAGATTAGTTCAGGAAATTGTGTCCATACAACGTTTTCATTGTTACGAAGGTGGTTGCTAGGGACGCTGCTATCGATATTATTTCTGTTATGTTGTGTAACTGTTTAATGGTGTTATCTTTATTGCTGCCCCCTTCCCCGTCAATCTATAGTGTTGGTCCACAGCGCAAACTTATTAGTTTAACAAAATCTGCATCTAAAATTGTAGCATAGATACGTTATTTCCCCCAGGTTGATCATCTGCTGGAATCAGTCCTCTTGTTTGCCACTGTTCCAACAGTTTCTCTATTTGGTTCCATGTCTTCTGTCTTTTACTTGGAAAGGTTAAAACATCTGATCTGATTTTTACCCTTTCCTTGATATCTGCAGTTGAGCCTGGCTCTGCGTCTGGTCTCAACTTAGTTTATTTCGGTTACATATTTCTTAAATACTCGAATGGAATTATTAAATTATTATTATTATCAAAGATGGAGCACTAATCCTCTGACTATTTTTAAGTTTAATAATAAAAAAATATTAGGATTTAATTTTTTTAGAAAAAAAATAAAGTAAATTAAAAGATACAAATTATGCAAATTTTAAAATCAGAAATGTTAAAAATAAAAATTGTACAGTGTATGGTTTTGACTTTTGAAATATGAAAATATAAATCTGGTGAAAATATAAATCTAGTGTGTACTGTGTATACTGAAGTGTATGGTTTTATGCAAATGTCATAACTTGTGTTAGCTTCAATACATTTGTTTGAATATTCTACAGTCTTTTTTGAAAGACTATTATGTAAAGTTTCTTATCTTATAATTATAAACCACTTGCAATTCTATCTCGGCGATGAAGCATGTGTTCATTTATAACACTCAACATTAAGCTTCAGAATGTTATTGCTATCTTTCCCTAAGGTGTTTCCTCTATCTGTGTAATAATTCTGTACTACCAGCAGAGTGCGCCGTTGTAATTTCCAGCTCAATCCACTATGGATAGCTGTTGCAAAACTGACCTATTTAACAAGAAGAAGCTTATTTTCCTTCTTAAAATGGGAAGAAAATTACATTATGGTTAAACAACACAGCACATAACTGCCAAAACACATTTGCAAACAGGAATATTTTTTTAACGCCAATACACACTTGCAAGCAGAAAAACTTCCAAAATCAGATTGGGTTTTTAGGAAATACAATATTCCTTCCCTACAAATACCAAACTTCCAACGCTAAGATAACCTGACTATTTTCTAGTTCGAACTCTGCCAAGAAATATGATTTGTCCTTCTCAAGATGGAGTGCCTAGCCTCATGTGAGTGGTACTGGGTGTATTAAAACAAGCAGAGTACTTTCAATTAGCATTTCACGAAATGGTGACTGCCGTGTGGCTGATTGTCAATCAGTCAATCAATCCTTGGAGCGTCACAAGTGCACGCCACGGGACCCTGACCAAACGTTGCTCCTGGACGATTATGGAGTGAGAGTGTGTTGCCTACGTCACTACAGCTCAACCTTGAGATGAAAACGTTATTTACTGACGCCCGCATCAACAAATACATTGAAAACCAATCACAGTTCAGCATGCGACTTGCAAGTGACATGATGACTTGAAACACGAATGGACTTTGATATAAATGAAGTCCTTTCAGGAAGACTGGGTATATATATACATTCACTCCGCAGCTGCTTAAAATCCGCTCATCACGGGCGTTCTCTTTAACCCATTACATTTCACCTCATTCTCCAGCAGCCAATCACTGTGCTGCAGCCAAACTTTAAAATGGTTCTCCTCTCTCCTGCAGTCAGCTGTGATTTCAGGTGTTCATGCTGACGCCCGCCACCTCCCGATCCACCTCCTTTCATCATATCCAGTGCCAGGAGAGCTAATCCAAAGACCTCATCACACCTCCTCTTCATCCCATCTCCTCATCAAATCCAGATCTTCAGCATCATCACTCATTGTTACAGATGCAAGTTCAAAGGTCATCATTTGCGTCATGACGTAACCGTTTATGTGCCTTCTTATGAACCACACAGTGTTTTACGTCGCTGATTTTCTCCGCAACACCGCTCACAACAACATCAATAGAGGACTGCGTCGGGTAGTTTTTAATCATACGAAGCCAGATTAAATTAAAGAACTACTTCTCCAACCTTATACCTTTCTCCAGAGTGCCGTGGTTCATTGTTTATTAATGTGGTTCAGCGGGACTATTGCCCACTGCAGTGCTGCTCGTGCACCGGAGTTTATTATACTGTTAACTCACGTGACGTATTTGGTTCTTAGATCTAGCCGGGTTGCCGACTCCAGCAAAGGTAATTTGTGTCTAGAGTGCGCCATCTAGTGGGATCAACTGAAATGCCGGTTATTGCAGGAAAAAGGCAAAATGAATGCGGTCTTTACTGTCATTTGGACCATTTTGTTCCAATATTCGGCGGGCCGGAATAAAAAGGCCAACGGGCTGTATATGGCCCGCGGCCCTTATTTTGCCCTGCCTGGTCTAGACCCCGGGGGGGGGTTCCCTATATGCTCACGGCTGCATTTCCCCCTTTTAGATATACGATTTCAGGATCGGGGTCTAATCGCCAAAGACTTAACATTTATCATATGGCATGTGTCAATAAATGTTCTTTAAACAAAATGAAGTCTCTCCTGATTGAAATAGATAAAAAGGAATTTGGAGGGGCTCGTTAAGATCAATTTAAAGAGAGATGTCATTGTCCAGATAAAAATAAATATTTACACACACCATACAACATAAATACATCTGTACAGAAAACAGTGTGTTAGTGTGGCATTAAAGGTGGGGTAGGTCATTTTGGAGAAACCAGCTCGAGTGCGCTAGAATTTGAAAATACACAGCCGGAAAAAATCTGCCACTTCCTTCAGACTTCCTCACAGAGCCCCTCCTCCAACACACACACGAACGCGCACATGACCAATGAGGGCACGAGATAAGTTTGTGCACAGATGGAAGGCTGACAGGCAGGTAGGCCATCCAGTTATTTTAGCCGGGCCGGCTCAGATGATTGGTCGTGCTTTTTACAGTACCACGGCTTCCACAGATGACATTTTTTATGGATTTATTGTCAAAGCACTTCAGATATTCATTGCTATCGGGATGTTAGAGCATTCCATGGAATATAACAAAAAGTGTATCTCGAGCCGGTTTCTCAAACTTACCCCACCTTTAAGCATTGCTAGGGTAGATATTAGGCAAACAAACATACAATAAAAAACATAATTGAACCACAGTAATAAACAAACCAGCACTACTTCCTTATAGCACCGTTTTTGTACTTTAAAATCCATTTCCTGCTTGATGGCTCGGCCTACACCATGATAGGACACATTTACGTAAGAAAAGATACACTACTAATGGTTGAAAATGACAGGTGTTGCTGACATTATTTTCTATTTATAGCAGCTGATGAATTTTATAATGTCTTTGGTAAAATGCTTTACTTGTGCTGCACAACTATGGTGAAGTTCAAACAGAGACTGAAGGCAACAATGAAACCGAGGAGAATTTCCTGACCAATATTTGAACATACATTTTTCATTTGTAACTTTTTTAAGGTACTTCTACTTTTATCAGAGTATTTTTAAACACGAGTATCTGTACTTCTACTTGAGTAAAGGAGGTGTGTACTTATCTGTCCCCAGGTGCACAACACACAGTCTGACCTACAGTAGCATTGATAACAGGAACTATCTGACAGGAACTATGATCACATTGACAAGCCCAAAAACAAAACACAGCCACTATGATTTTTATCAGCAACACCTGTGACACATCTTTGCATATTCATAAACATCACAGCCACAAAGTTTAACTTCAATAAGGAAAGAAGAAGAAACTGAATTCTGGTAGAACGAGAAAACAAAGACACATTTGATTAACTTATTTAAAGGATAGCAGCCACAGTTTCTAAAATGTAACTTCCTTCTACAACTAAACCATCACTTTCAATTGATGTTATTTTAAATTACTACTGTACTGATACAACTTATATGTTCAATATTGTAAACTATTAAGACTGGATCTATAAACCCCTCACCTCACATATTTACAATTTTTCGGTTCATGTTTATGAAATTAACAAATGGATGAATAAATATTTTAAAAAACTTTAAAATCCAGTATAAAAACTGATCTTCTTCTTCGTGTTTAGTTCCTGCAGAACTCCATATTCCTGAGCTCCAGGATGAGGTCCAGTTCTCAGATTATGGTTTGTGAGAATCTCAAAGTAATGGTTCCAGTTTCCTTTGCTGTCCGCTCCGAACCCAAAAACACTGATCTGGGAAAACAAGAATTGTTCTGTGAATCCCAGCTGAATTGAGCATTGCTGTCAACAAATGTTTTTGTTTAATGTATTATTTTTGAATAAATGCTTCATAAAGTTGAATATACATTAACCTTCTCCATTTTCTATGTTACATTAACTTGGGTTGTAGTAACCAATTAGCCTTTTGGACATTTTATCGTTCATAACCATTAATGATGATGATGGAAAAATACACATTGTCTTTCTTGTCAAGAATAAGGTAGGAGTGTTAGTTAGAAAACCTTCATATTTGGTGCTGCTCTAGAATCTAGACCAGGGGTGCCCAACCAGTCGATTGCGAGATGTGTCTAAAAATAGAACAACAATATTCTGTTTTATCGTTAATGTCCTGACCTATAACATAATCTTCCTGTGCCAGAATAATGCACTTGAACGCATCAAAGCTTTGATTGGCGTGACCCCTTGTGTCGGGGGGCGTGGCTGGTGGGCAGTGTGCACTAGTTAGCTGACGTTGTCCGTGTCAACAGGAGTGACAGCAGTCCGCTCACACACAAGATCGCAATTGTGGCAGAAGCAAAAAAGCCCAAAATATATAATTTTTACTCCGAGTGGGAGGAAGATTTTTTATTTTTGTATTGCAATTCAAAGTCCATCTGTCTCATCTGCAATGCGAGCGTGGCTTTACCGAAGAAGGGTAATTTAGAGCGACATTTCAAAACGGTGCACAAACGAGACGGAATTCCCTCCTAATTCTGCTGCCCTACGCTCTGCTGCTCGTTGCGTGCATATGTAACAGAGTTAAACATGTGAATACATAATTATAAGTTTGTCAATGTTTAATTCATGATAAATTGTGAATTTTAAGAGATGAGATTGTGTTGTTTCCCGTGGGAGCACCGTCCTGTTGCACGTCTTTTTTTACTTCCGGTATGTATTTTCCACCCCACTGGCCATCTGTAGAATCTGGAGAATCACTGAAAGGCCGGTCGTCAAGGGCCGGCTCGATTCGCTGACGGCCGTCACCGCCCTTAATTTTTAATGTTTTAAAAAGGCATAATTGAAGTTGCACCGACAGAGTTCTGCCGTTTGCCCGCAGCGAGGCTCCCCCCAGTTGACAGTTCGCTAGACCCCCAGCCCATACTTGCCAACCCTCCCGATTTTTGCGGGAGACTCCCGATGTCATTGCCCTCTCCCGGTTTCCTCCCGGGGTCATATTTCTCCCGCATTTCTCACGATTTCTGACAAAATCAGATTTACTTGTTTCCACTCTGACTTTAATACAGCTACACCATTGTTTGGTTTCCATGGTAACGCGTCTCTTTAGTAGCGCAAAACTGAAAGTCTGAGATATATCACAGAAAACAGAACAAGAATCGACAACTCTACCCTCTGCTCACTCCTTTCCTGTAAAATAAAGGTCCAGGCCAGCCCACACATATGCTCCATCAAGGATTGTGCTACAGGCCACTTAGAACTACAATAAGCATGTTAATGTTAATCTAATACAGCTCCGGCGATCCACTAGCTCCCCCCCCCCCCCCCCCCGCGGTGGTTTT
The DNA here is from genome assembly GCF_949606895.1 of Notothenia rossii. Classification (NCBI taxonomy): domain Eukaryota; kingdom Metazoa; phylum Chordata; class Actinopteri; order Perciformes; family Nototheniidae; genus Notothenia; species Notothenia rossii. The sequence continues at coordinate 3,806,275 of NC_136908.1, read as the reverse complement.
GAAATGCTCCCGATTTCTGAGGTCTCAAGGTTGGCAAGTATGCCCCAGCCACTATATAAGCCACTATATAAGCTTCTTATAGTGCAATAAGAAGCTACAGGGACGTTAATCTAACGTCGGTAATATTAACTTTATTTAATACAACATTTACGGTACAAGATTTAATCATACAGCCCATGTATTATAATAATGAATTACAGCAAACATGTGCAATATATCCATTATTACAGCTCCGTGGGATGGCAGTAAGACGATATGGGTCCGTTCTTATTGTGCATCCATGGGTAAAGATAAACGCAACTCACATTGGTTTCTCATACAGCATCTCTGTAAACTACGTGCATTCACTGAATTTCACTCTGTCTTTAACGGCTCGTTGTAGCTCCAATAGCTCCAGCCCCCTCCCTCCCTCCCTGTGAGCAGTGTGCTCTGATTGGTCGGGACCTGCTGAACACGTAACATGAACGTGCCAGGCGGCGCGGTCTCATGGGTTAGATACGCGTTCATAATGCAGAGGGAAATAACTCTCAGAATAACGTTATTAGCACATTTTTACAACTTGAGGAACGAATGTTTTTAATAAGGGCTATACAAGTGTTCATACTGGGTGGTTTATTTAGTTTAAAAAAAAGTATCCAACGATTTACAGACCACTCTTTCCCCATGTAAGTCAATGGGAAAAAGTGTTTCCGGGCCTGGCAACCAAATGGAAGTGTAGTACCGCCGTTTGGCCACCACGAATATTTTCATATGAGTCCAGCGCACTTATGGGGGCTTGAGTAGAACAGACCGCTGTCAAGGACTGAAATGACCGTTGCTAAGGAGGATCAAGTAAGGAAAAGGAAAGGGGTTCAAATTAAAAAATGTTTCTTAATAATGAAATGTTTCCACACAAATCATAATGTTTTGCAAATGATTTGGTGGCCCACGTGCAATGTCTTCCCGCTGGTCTAGACCAGTGCTTCTCAAAGTGTGGTCCGTGGACCACTTGTGGTCCGTGAGTGCCCCCTAGTGGTCCTTGAGTATATTGGTAAAATTTCACATTTGAAATAAATGTATAAAGTTATAATAAAGTTTTCCGCACTCTCGCTGGAATATCTCCGCAATGGAGCGAGCTTAAGTTTAACGTTTGATTGCATGATAGCCCAGATAAACACCTTCATCACACATGTTGCCACTTGTTTGTACCATTTTCAGGCAATTTGTAAAAAACGATGTGTTTTTGGATATTTGTGGAATTAGGTGGTCCGCGAGTGTTTTCTTATTGGTTAAGTGGTCCTTGGTATGAAAAAGTTTGAGAAACACTGATCTAGACTATTCGTTGTAATATGCAACCAGAGGATAGAAGTCGATGAACCAAATCTGCAAACTTCACACCTAAGTAAACACTTTCCTGATGTGTTTCTGTGAATGTTGGTATGTTTGTATGAAAACTTGTCATCTTTGGACAGAGCCAGACTAGCTCCTCATTTCAAGCAAGCCCCCAGGAAGTGCGCCAGACTCTGAGCCCTAGATACCACTGGGTCCGTCTGCATCGCGTTACGGCCGCGTTACGGCCGCGTTACAGCTGCGCTGCGGCGTTCGCAAAAGACGCGGCCACTTTAGTCAATGGATGCTATTCCACCAGACGCACCGCGTTACGGCTCAGAAGCGTCCCAGAAGCGTCTCTGCGCTGGGCTCCGCTAAAAATAGGATGCAAGCAGGGCAGGAAGTGAACCGGTCAGAGCATCCAGTCAATCCCCAAAATAAACTAATTTTGCAGACCCTATCCCTCCGTAGTCTTTCAAGTATGAGGAGAAATGCGAGCGTTCTCCTCCGGTTTACAGGCACTGTGTAAATTATATAGAATAATTATGATGATGAATGCATTTTTTTACCACTAAAATGGAGCAACACATCTTTGATTCATGTTGTTTATAACTGGAGTATTACAATTATTATTAACTTTGTCTGTAAAAAGTAGCCTGTCCAGGAACTATGCCCAAATCGACAAACTGCGAGCTGGCACGCAAGACGCTCCGCTTCTGAAATGCTTCTGAAATGCTTCTGAAACGTGCCCGGTAGGGTATGATGCCGGAGGAGGCCGGAACAAAACCGCGGCGCAGCCGTGACGCGACGCAGGTGGAACCGGTGGAATCGAGGGGTGAGGAACAAATTCGTATCAGTCCATGACGTCACACGGCCCAGAAATACTTTTTCCCATTGACTAATATGGGGAAAGAGACGTCTGTAAATCAGCGGATCATTTAAAAAAAACGAAATAAACTACCCAGTATGAACTATTTTATAGCCCTTATTAGAATCATTTGGTCGTTAAAGTTGTAAAACGCACTAAAAGCTGAATCTATATTTATTTCTCTCTCCATTCATTCTACTGAGCCGAGAGTGGGAGCTCGGGGTGCGGGGCTTAAGGCAAGGCAAGGCAATTTTATTTATAGATCACTTTTCAGCACGTGGCGATTCAAAGTGCTTTACAGATTAAAAACAAAAGACATTTAAGAACAAATACAGCATAAATACATTATTAAAAAGGCATTTAAAAACAGGCATAATAAGCAAAGGTAATGAAATAAAATAAATAAATAAACACAGCAGGTACAGAACACATGACTAAAAAGGCATACTGTAGTGTGAGTATGGGCAGCTCAATTAAAAGCAGCAGCAAATAGGTGCGTTTTTAAGGGGTGCATGCTCTGTGAGCACACATACGGGTTCTTCTGCTCCGACAGCCAGGCATGATGGGTAATCTGTGACGTTTCGCTCTCTCAAAAGTTGAGCCATTTTGTCTTCATGCGCCAATGAGCAGCTCTCATAGGAAAGAACGAGACCCAGCACATCATCTTTTCTGGGCGTATTGCAACCATCACTGTCAATTTGTTTTAAAAAATCACTTTTAAATGTTGATAATGATCAATTTGAACGTACCTGATCACACATGAACAGGCTGAGAATTACAGTCATGAAGCCAGTGGATGGATATCTGCCTTTATTTTCCAGCCAGTTTTCATGGACATGCTTCATGAACGCTGGATTAAGGATCATCACCTGTAATCAATCAGACTTAGACCTTATTGAACTGATATTGGTACAAACCATTCCTATCACCAGTCAATGCATTACAATGAGTTTACTAAGTTATTACCTTTTAGCCAATTCCTTGTCATTTGTTTACAATATCCAATCCACTTTATTTATATAGCACATATTAAAAATAGAGGGTTTATCGAAGTGCTTCACAGCAAACATAACATTATAATCAAATATAATATTACAATAATAGATAAAAGGCACACATAAGAATAGATAAAAGGTACATAAAGGCTATGGACAGACAATAAAAGCATACAAATCGATAAAACAGCTCAGACTGACTCGAAAGCGAGGGAAAAGAGGTGGGTCTTTAGGCGGGACTTAAAAGTTTGAAGGGTGGGCGACAATTTGACACGGGTCGTTCCAGAGAGGGGCTACCGCTGAGAAGGCTCGGTCTCCCCTGATCTTTTTCTTGGTTTTAGGGCAGGGGTCTCAAACTCAAGGCCTGGGGGCCAAATCCGACCCGCGACTCCACTTTATGTGGCCCGCAAGAGCTTGCAAAGAATACGTTTATTATACGGTTACATGCCACTTTACAGAAGCAGGTTACCCATAAACTACATGTCCCACAATGCATCTCGTTGTGTGACATGCACACTGAAGAGACTTGCAATTATTCGCCCTGGACTTCTGTTTTCAGACGTAGTTAATTACTCAGTTATTATCCTATCCGATATTAATCCAATTCAGAGGCAATAATGTATTATAATACATTATTTTATATATATATATATATATATATATATATATATATATATATTATATATTTATATTAGTTACAACCGGCCCTTTGAGTGCAAACTTTATGCGAATGTGGCCCACGATGAAATTGAGTTTGACACCCCTGCTTTAGGGGGTGTACACCTTTAGGAGGTCGGAGATGTACTGAGGGGCCAGCCCATTAAGCCATTTAAAAACAGAAATAGCATCTTAAAATGAACTCAAAAATGGACAGGAAGCCAGGAGGGAAGCCAGTGGAGGGAAGCCAGAATAGGTGTGGTGTGTTCATGCTTGCGTGTTCCTGTAAGCAGCCGAGCCCCAGCGTTTTGTACCAGCTGCAGGTGTGCCAGCGAGGTCTTGTTTAGGCCAGCATAAAGTGCATTACAATAATCTAGACGAGTAGAAACCAAGGCATGAATAACACGCTCAAAGTCTAAAAAGGATCAAACCGGTTTAATTTTGGACAGGATCCTCAGGTCATTTCATTTCATTTCAAACCTTTATTTATCCAGGTGTATCCCATTGAGATCATTGATCTCTTTTTCAAGGGAGACCTGCTCAAGTAGGTTCCACATGAAACATAGAAACATAAACAGAACAACAAAAAGGACAGGTGATAACAACAACCACAGAGTTTATCTGTTTAAAAACACTGTCGATTTTGACGCCCAGATTTGTGACCATGGGTTTTGCATATGGTTGCAGGGAACCCAGGTCAATGGAAGGGACATCACCATTTGGTCCAAATACAATGACCTCCCTTTTGCTCTCATTTATATTTAAAAAGTTTAGCGTGATCCAGGTCTTTATGTCATTAAGACAGGCAACCAGGGGCATCAGAGAGCTGGTGTTTTTTTTAGGGGTATATTTGGGGGTCGTCCGAATAAAACAATATAAGTTATTCAAACATGTATTACTTGTTTCATGCAAAAACCATTTGAATACTCACCAAATCCTTGTTAGCGATTCTCTTTGTGTTTCCAGCAGCTCCTTCACTGTTGGAGGAAACATTGTTCAATTCAGTAGAAAACTTACAAAAGTGCTATTTAGTAAGAATTATATAACGCTATCTGTCAGATTTAAAATCCATAGCTAGTAAATTGGTAAGGGCCTATATTTAATTATTATTACCACAAATCAGGTCATTCAAGAGCATACAGACTGCCAACGCTTATTTTTTTATTTGATATTCTTTACATCTTTTAATTTGTAATGCTATTTTATTTATTTATTTCTTTTGTCTTAGTTTCTCTTTCTCTTATGTACATTGCCTTGTGTTTTGTATGCTGCTGCAACGCTAAGATTTCCCTATTTGGGATCAATAAAGTACCTTTCTATCTATTTATCCATCTATCCACCTGTCTCTCTGTCTGTCTGTCTGTCTGTCTGTCTGTCTGTCTGTCTGTCTGTCTGTCTGTCTGTCTGTCTGCATCTCTCTGTCTGTCTGTCTGTCTGTCTGTCTGTCTGTCTGTCTGTCTGTCTGTCTGTCTCTCTGTCTGTCTGTCTGCATCTGTCTGTCTGTCTGTCTGTCTGTCTGTCTGTCTGTCTGTCTGTCTGTCTGTCTGTCTGTCTGTCTGTCTGTCTGTCTGTCTGTCTGTCTCTCTGTCTGTCTGTCTGCATCTGTCTGTCTGTCTGTCTGTCTGTCTGTCTGTCTGTCTGTCTGTCTGTCTGTCTGTCTGTCTCTCTGTCTGTCTGTCTGCATCTGTCTGTCTGTCTGTCTGTCTGTCTGTCTGTCTCTCTGTCTGTCTCTCTGTCTGTCTGTCTGCCTGTCTGTCTGCCTGTCTCTCTCTCTCTCTCTGTCTGTCTGTCTGCCTGTCTGTCTGCCTGTCTCTCTCTCTCTCTCTCTGTCTGTCTGTCTGTCTGTCTGTCTGTCTGTCTCTCTCTCTCTCTCTCTCTCTCTCTCTCTCTCTCTCTCTCTCTGTCTCTCTGTCTGTCTGTCTGTCTGTCTGTCTCTCTGTCTGTCTGTCTGCATCTGTCTGTCTGTCTGTCTGTCTGTCTGTCTGTCTCTCTGTCTGTCTCTCTGTCTGTCTGTCTGCCTGTCTGTCTGCCTGTCTCTCTCTCTCTCTCTGTCTGTCTGTCTGCCTGTCTGTCTGTCTGTCTCTCTCTGTCTCTGTCTGTCTGTCTGTCTGTCTGTCTGTCTGTCTGTCTGTCTCTCTCTCTCTCTCTCTCTGTCTCTCTGTCTGTCTGTGTGTCCGTCCGTCCGTCTGTCTCGTATGGTTTGAATATATAATGCTCAAAAGAGAAACATGTTCTCGCTGTAAAGACCACATAAAGTAGACTTTTCCTGCTCAATCCTCTACAAACCTTCCTGATACTTCATGCAAACTCATCCATTCAATGCATTTATGTTTGCGTTCCTAGCTTTAATTGAACTACACATCAGGTATTGTTTTAAAATTACCACCCACCTTGGTTTGAACTTGTTTATGAGCCAGAGTAAATCTTGATTTTTGAATGGAAACAGCACAAGACTAGTGTTGTCTGGCACATTAATGGCACTCTCTGGATAGAGTATATGATGAGTTGATCTGGTCCCAACATCTTCTTCAAATCCTTTGGTACGGCCGTGGTTCATTCTTAAAAAAACATAGTTTGAGGACAATTATATGAGGGTTTCATGGAGTGTACATAGCTACACTGTAGCTATGTACAAATGACAATAAAAGCCTTGAAAAAATAATACATGCTTTCTGTTCCTTTGCCAATTTCTAAACCACATTGTAAAACAAAGTCATTTGTTGAGTCTGGATTTTATTAGAAATAGCAGTCGTGATTTACCGTATTACTAAATCATGAGCATCTATGAGAGGTCCGTAGTGTGATCGCCTCAAATTTCCCGAATTCCCCACCACAGCACAGGTGACGCAGCGGTCGGGGTTCGATTCGACAACATCTGGAACTGATGGGAAAATCTTTAACAGTTTTTCCAACGTTGCGTTGAACTGAGTGAAGTTGAGGTGGTCGTACTGTAATTTCTGACAAATAACAGAAAAATAAGGTTATTCCAGCATTCGTGTACAATTCAATCAAGTACCAGTTCCACTTAAAGGTCCCCTATCATACTGTTTTTCATCCATATATCACAGGTCTCAGATATATACAGAACCTGTCTCTGATTGGCTGAAACACCAAGCAGATCATTGCAGCATTACCCATAATCCCCTCTGTTTCAGCCCTGTTTCCAAAGTGCTGATTATCTGTCTGTTACTTTAGATGAAAATAAGGAGCCCCTCCCCACGCCCCTCTGAGAGAGATTTGGTAAAAAAAGAACTCAATGGTGCTCTAGGAGGAGATTCAGGTGATAAGGGGTGGGGGGTTACCTTGATCGCTGATTGGCTAATGGTTACACAAGCCAAAACATCGTTATGACATCATAAAGTGACCAAAATCTGATCAGCTCATTTTCAGAAAGGTTTTTATAGAAATGGATCAAAAAGAGAGAGAATCTTTGTTCCTGAAACTTTCAGAGTCTCTTTCCACAGAGGGGACACATGTTGAAACATTTAGATAGATAGATAGATTACCTTCCACCAATTGTATTCTTCCAGCGATGTCCGATGTGTTTTTGACAGAAAGGGTCTTGGAACTGCCTTGAGAGTCTCTCCAAACCACGGATCTCCGTCTCCTAAACATTTGTGACAGTCACAACTTCTGGAGCTCCCATGGTCCGGGAAATACACCGATGCATTCCACTTGGATCCATACAGCAAGTAAATGGCAGCGATGCTCAGAAGGGACAGGAGAATTTTGATTGTATTTAATCTGGAAAGCATCTTGGCAGCGTGGCTCTCCTAAATCAGTCACAGCCAACCTGTGGATAGAGTTCATAATGAAAGAAAAGGGTTGATCAGTCATCTACTATCTGTGAGGCAGCCACGCCTTACATTCACACACCTATTATCTACAGGCGTCTTCAGACACGGGGAGAGCTGGAGCTCTGATGTCAAACACTGATGGTTTATTTAGGAGCTTCGGCCGGAGAATTCACATCACAAGTCAAAGAGTCAGAGGTTCTGACTTCACGGTAGAGTTGCCATGTCAATTCTGAAGAACTCTACCCCAGACCCGTGTATTTAGCTAGTTCAGAGAGACTAATCAACATGCTGCATAACAAGATAGAATCAGAACACCTCTATCAGCTGACGCCAACAGGCAGGAGCAGGGAGACGAAACACTGAGAGCACAGCACCAAGGTTACAGGTGCGTGTGCTCAGTCAGGACAGAACTGATACACTGGGTCAAAGTTATGGGCCTTGGAAAATATTTCCCCAACACAACTGATAACTATTAAACAAAGAGATGCAATGCAATATGAAATTATATAAAGTCCATACTGTTGAGCTTTGATCATACAGCGTTTTACCTTACAGCAGTTTATTCTATCATAAAGTATATTTGTAACACTTTAACATCACGCTCTACAATCACATGACTGTAACTGATGAGAAAGACCTTTACCCCATTTATGCATTTACAGTAATAAAGAAATTACAAAAAAAACAGGAGGTTCTTTTAGTTTAGTTTGCAGGACATCTCTAAGTGGACCAAGGGCCGGGCCAGCTAACCAATCAGAGCAGACTGGGCTCTGGTTTCAGACAGAGGGTGAAAAGAGGTGCTGCAGCACAGGCAGTCTGAGAACAATAAAGAGCTTTTTGAACATTAAAGCATGGAGACATGTCACAGGAGAGGCAAACAATTCAAATGTGTGGCATAACATTTCGTTTTACATATAGGCAAATTACATAAATACTGACAGGTGCATAGGTGCATAAAGGGGGAGATAAGAGCACGGAAGAAGTACAGTAGGCGTAGTGTGGATCAAATCAAACACATTTATATTACATAAACTACAGGATGTCCTAATAAAAGTGTGGAAATTGTAGATCCTGTGTGTGTGTGTGTGTGTGTGTGTGTGTGTGTGTGTGTGTGTGTGTGTGTGTGTGTGTGTGTGTGTGTGTGTGTGTGTGTGTGTGTGTGTGTGTGTGTGTGTGTGTGTGTGTGTGTGTGTGTGTGCGCGCAGAACCAGCCGGTCAGCGGGCAAAACAACACGTAGCACTTTAATTCATTAATGTGATCTAACAAATGTAAAAGGGAAAATATTAACCATGTTGTTTATATTGCTTGTAATTGAGATGAAGTAAACATCTGTTGAGTATTTTAACATAAAATAGTTTGATTGTGTTGAATTGAAACCCAAAAAGGCAGCGGGTCCACCAGACCCACGAACACTGCTGAGTAACACAAATATGAACACCACACAAGGGTTAAAGAAATGCTGGGGGTTGCCATCACAATCAGAGGTTAAAAGACAACATCCTGCTGTGCTGTTTGATTATGGGGTTTGGAACGCCAGAAAAGGCTGCCATCATCTCAGAGAAACATTTCACATTGTGTAACCAACAGCAAAACCAATGTGCAGTTTCTGAATGTTAAACGTGTTGTTTATGTGTTGCTTGAATTAGCTTTATTTGAAAAAGAAAAATATATTTAATCCAAAATTAGAAAACTAGTTTTTATTTTTATTTTGACCAACGTGAGAGATTTCAAATGCATTTTAGGTTATTAGTTCGACTTTATATTGCATAATCTTTTAAACCAAATTACACATTTCAACATCATTACAGACCATCATCTGACTAAACTGTAGCAACTAACAGGCAACTATGAGATTATAATAATTGTACTTTTGCCCAAAAAGTAAAAGTGTTTTGTTTTAAAGGCAGACATTAGCAGAAATAACTTAATCACACCCTTTTACATTTAAGCCTTCAAACTTTCTGTCACTCGGATTAAAATGACTTTTGAATCATACAGTATTTCAAAAATCCCATCAATTCAAACGTGTGATATATATATATCTATATATATATTAATGTATTGTCTTACCTGACAAGGCACACTGCGAATGGGACAAGATGTTCAGCAGCAGCAGCAGATGAACCCTTTTGGATGTGCATCATACACTACGTCATGCAAAACAGGTTTAACTCTCAGAGGGGAGGGAACCTGAGCATCGCGTTGAGACACAAAATATTGCAACATTCCATCCTTTGTATCCCCCCTGCTGACCAGTTCGTCAGGTTTAGGAACAATACAAAGCTAAACATAACTAGGGTTGGGGAGGTGTTAGAATGCCCGAGCGGTCATGGAGGCTTAATAGGAGAAGTAGGCAGGTTGGTGTTTTTCCACAGAAAACTGTTTTATTTTTCAATCCACTGCGACCACATGGCTGCCCTCCATCACCCACACAGTATACAACCAGTGGTGTAGTCTACGTGATACGCAGGTATACGCCGTATACCCACTAGAAAATGCCAGTGATTTCCGTATGCCCTCTTAAAAATGAGCGATGATACGTAACAACATCATTTTGTGACTTCGCTTTCACGCTTTCGCCCCCTTCTGTGTTAATACTTTTGGACGTCTGGGGCTTCCGTCGCCTTTGGCCTGTTGCTAAGCAACAGCAACACACTTTGTTCGGCTCTGACAAACCCCACGTTTCTCTAACGTTATCAGAATTTGATCCTTCCATCATTCAAGTTCGCGGAGCGCTAAACAGGAAGCAAACATGAAACGAAAACAGACGAAAATATTTTAATGTTTTCCGAAGTTTTCCCCTATTACCACTACAGAAGAAGAGCCAGGTCAGGCGGCTGTCCTAAAGGTGACAGAGAACGAGCCCGGCGCTACCGCAAATTTACCCGGTAAGTGGAATTAGCATGGTTATCATTAACGTAACAGTAGCTGGAATGTAAGAACAGGCATCCTTGGTTAGAGTGGAGGGACAGAAAGTTAGGTAAATGTCAGCACACATGCAAAGGAAAGCTGATCTAAACAACAGAAATTCATAAAGTCAATGACTATGCAAATGAGAGTTAATTCATGGTCATGTTAAAAGTGCATTTAAAACATTTGCACCATTATATTACTATATGTTAGTTATCAGTAGTTGTCAAATAATTAGCTATTGAAAAAGTGGAAGATTTTTCTCCTTTTATCTGCTTTTCATGCATTTGTTAGCCATGATGTAAATATTGTAAGCAGTTTATTAAATACTTTTGAGTAAATCTTGGCTCTTTTCTGCAGATATTATTGGTAAAAACTTGTATTATGCTAATTAGTCATGGTTTTGTTTATTTCCAGGTTGTGCTCTTTGCAGCGCTACAAAATCAACAGGTGTCCTCACAGAACAACGAGTGTCTATGTCTGAGGAGTGGGTGCACTTTAAGATCCAGTCCTCAGATTCAAGCAGATCAACATCTCTGGCCTCTTTGAGAAACAAGATTAGACGACATGAGACGTCCAGAGCACACAAAATAGCCCAGGAGCTCACGGAGAAGGGTGGACAGGATTTAGTTGGAAATTTGGTGAGAGCTGTGTCAGAGACAGTGTTTGCAGTAGGCCATATTGAGATTTTGATAAAAATGTCGATTAATTGTTCAACCCTAGAAGATAAGTGGGCTTTTTCCATCATTGTTCATTCTTTTATTTTTTTATTGTTAATGTCTGTGGCAGTTAAAAGTCACATAAAAATGCTTATAATACATTGACATGTTGATAACACATAACCAGTCTCAAGACTAGTCTATGCATTACTAAGTGTGATGGTGTTCATGAGGTGTTGCTTCGAGACAGGATGAATACAATTATTACAGTATACCCACTACAAAAAAGTAGACTACACCACTGTATACAACCCTGTTCTTAACAACACTGACTGTCTTTTATAGAAGGCCTTCATTGGCTGGCACATACCATTATCATTATCTAAGCAAACGATTCACCACAACTATATACACACATTTACTAAATATTTCCACCCCAATTTACCAAAAATATACACATGAATAAACCTATGACAATGTACATTAAATAAATATATCTATGTACAAAGATGTCGAACTTCCCGAGACTCCCGGAACTAGAGGTGTACGGGCACGGGGGAACTCTTTTGCCCGAACACCCTGGGACAGAGAACAGACAGAGGTAAGTTTATCATCACACAACCAATCACTAATTCTCACGTTTACTTCATGAACAATCCTCGCTACCCGTACTGTTAGCAATGTATGAATATGCACATTTTGAAACCGTATCCATTTCTTTACTCAGGCGAACGGCGAGCAGGAACGGCCCGGCATCCGTATGAGGGGCCGTACAGGCCATAATTCATACTGGTCCTCTCACGCACATAGCCTACATTCTCCTTATACATACAGTACATATATTTTCACTCTTACACACGTATATATTTACACTCACACATTCATACATTTTGCTCTCATATTATCATATTTCAATGTACACGTTCATATATTGTCACTCACACATTCATGCGTTTTGTTCTCATATTCATATATTTTAATGCTCACATTTATACATTTTGCTCTCATGCACATTCATTCAATGTTTACATTTAATATTATAAATAATATTATGCATGTATGAAGACAATATATGTATGCAAGAGAAAAATGTATGTATGAAGACAATATATGTATGCAAGAGAAGAATGTATGTGTGAGAGAAAGTATGGTTGAAACGGAAGGCAGGTCATTATCGCGCTGTGATTGGCTCAGAAGGTCGAGCAGGGCGGGCTCATGTTCAGAATTTCGGATTCAAATCAACATGATGGAGGGAGATTAATCCGTGTATCTACGGACCATTTGTTTTTCTTTATTAAAAAAGTAAACGGAAGAGTGTCTGAGAGGCGTTTTTGCCCTTTTGCTTTTTACCTTACTAAATGGTCTCATGGTCATTGGAGCGAGGGGGGAGGTTTTTTTTTAATTTCAAAACAAAAAGCACTCGTTTGCTTGGAACGGTGATATTATAAACAAGGTGAAACTAGGGGAATTTAGCGATCACAACGAAAACGGCCAAGACACACATTAAGCCCAGAAAATGAATGTTATTAAGGGCTGTAAATATAATAAGCCTGTGTCTAAAATGGACAACATTGTTAGGAGATTTAAAATATACAGCGGTTCTGCACTGCGGTCACCTCAGCCGTCTCTCGAGGTTTTTTTTCAAATCAGCAGCTCTTTTTCCCCCTGCTATATTTGATGATCGATACAAATATTTGTTACCACAAGTTCTTAATAAAAGTGACACTGTTTGACTCGGTACTAGTTTGACTGCTACCAAAAATAAAATTAATTACTTTTACTGTGTACTTTATCTTGAGTAATCCTCTGTCAAAGTCCCCTCCATAGTAGCCTACACAATGCATATGTTCTGCTATCTTTGATGAATGATAAAAAGACAATTTTACCATTAGTTCTTAATGATATTGACTGCGGTCAACTCAACCGTCTCTCGCATTTGTTTGGTCAAATGAGCAGCTCTTCATTTTTGAGTGCGCAATTAATACCGTCTTTACGGTAATCGCAGAGAAGCGGCGCTGACGGTAAGAGCTTATGCTATATTTGATGAGGGATAAAATGATTTTTAGCCATCATTTCTTAATAAAATTTGTACCGTTGGACTCAGTACTTGTTAAACTACTACCACAAATACAATGAAGCACTTTTACTGTGTACTATTTGAGTAAGACTCTGTCAAACTCCCCTCCAGAGTACAATAATGCATGTTTTCTGCCCTCTTTGATGAAAGATAAAATGATTTTTTGCAATAAGTTCTTAATAAAATCGGTACTGTTGAATTCAGTAAAACTTGGACTACTACCACAAGTACAATGAAGTACTTTTACTGTGTACCTTTTGAGTAATACTCGTTTAAACTCCTGTCCCGAGTACACAAATTAATGTATTCTGCTATCTTTGATGAGAGATAAAATGATTTTTTGTAACTCATGGGTGGAGTTTGACAAAGTCGAGGTGACCGCAGTGCAGAACCGCTGTATAGTTTAAATCTCCTAACAATGTTGTCCGTTTTAGACACAGGTTTATTATATTTACAGCCCTTAATAACATTCATTTTCTGGGCTCAATGTGTGCCTTGTCCGTTTTCGTTGTGATCGCTAAATTCCCCTAGTTTCCCCTTGTTTATAATATCACCGTTCCAAGCAAACGAGTGCTTTTTGTTTTGAAATCACTTCCGCGAGTTTCGCGGCATACATACATTATCTTCATACATACATACATTCTTCTCTTGCATACATACATTGTCTTCATACATACATACATTCTTCTCTTGCATACATATGTCTTCATACATGCATATATTATTTATAATATTAAATGTAAACATTGAATGAATGTGCATGAGAGCAAAATGTATAAATATGAGCATTAAAATATATGAATATGAGAACAAAATGCATGAATGTGTGAGTGACAATATATGAATGTGTGCATTGAAATATGATAATATGAGAGCAAAATGTATGAATATGAGCATTAAAATATATGAATATGAGAGCAAAATGTATGAATGTGTGAGTGTAAATATATACGTGTGTGAGAGTGAAAATGTATGTATGTATAAGGAGAATGTAAGTGAGTGAGAGGACCAGTATGAATTACGGCCTGTACGGCCCCTCATACATCCGCACTGCACGACAGACTCACCCACACAACAATGCAATTCAATCAATTTTTATATTTATACATTAAAGGAGGGTTAGGTAACTTTGGAATTTGAAAATACACAACCGGAAAAAATCTGGCTCTTCCTTACAGAGGCCCTCCTCCAACACACACGAACGCGCACATGACCAATGAGGGCACGAGATAAGTTTGTGCACAGATGGAAGGCTGACAGGCAGGTAGGCCATCCAGTTATTTTAGCCGGGCCGGCTCAGATGATTGGTCGTGCTTTTTACAGCACCACAGCTTCCACAGATGACATTTTTTAATATATTTATTGTCAGAGCTCTTAAGAATTCAGGGCCGTGCGAAGTAGGGGTGCTGAGGGTGCTGCAGCACCCTCTGGTGGAGGACAGGGGATCTGCACTTCCACAAGATATAATACCAAAAAAACGAATTTTCAGCCTTGATGTAACAACATTCATAATTAAGTAAAGATAAAACCCTTTTCACCCCGGTTACATTTTCCATTTGCCCCGTACGATGGGCGCTGTAGTGATGAAAGTGGGGGATGTTGGCTTAGCAGGCGCCCGCAGCTCACAGCCAAAGTGATAGAGATAGAGAGAGGGGATACCGCGGTACCGGCGGGGATTGTTGTTAGCTTCTGCTGCGCTAACGGATATAAGAAGCTGTTTCTACAATAATGTGGAGGGAGAGTTCTGTCCTGTCAGACTGAGAGGCTCAGTGAGGTAAAGGACTCTGATTGTTTAGATAGTTCACTTTAGTCTAAGTTATCTAATTGAATCTCAAACGTTTTGATCACAATTTATGTAAACAAATATTTCCAAGGCACACCTTTATAATTATTAGGATGAATAAAAACAGGTTTGAAATCATTTCAATGTATACTATAGGACAGTAAACCAAAAATATCGTTTAAAACTGGAGAGATTTAAAAATATGCATAAATAAATAAATGTTAACTGATAAAATAAGATATGAATGAACAACACAAATAAAATAAGTTACATTTATTTGTTATTGGCTATGGTAGGTTATTGGAAATGTTCACATACTTATTTGATTAATAAAATGCAAACCGATCTTTTTCATATTGGTGTTTAGAGTTGTACCCCCTAGATCAGTCTCTAATTGGGCGCTCAAAGTGCACCAGATTGAAGCATTTTACTTTCAAATCTTCCCGGGGGAGCACCCCCGGACCCCCCTAGACTAGAGGATGTGAAGTCCACCCCCCCAATTAAAACATGTTATAATACTAAATACATTTGAAGCCTTGTTATATAAGCTGTCCACCATGTCAATATGTTTCTCTTTTTGTAGTGTATTGGTCTTTTGTAGAGGTTTTTCATTGCCAGTTAAAATCTTGCCTATAGGGCAGCACATTGGTCAGAACCAGCCCTGGTGTCATCCCCACAGCACCCCCCATTTGAAACATGTTCCCACGGCTATGCTTAAGATATTCATTGCTGTCGGGATGTTACTAACTATCTTGTCTCCCCCTAGTCTTCATTCATGCCACGACAGGTGTTTTAAACACTAACCCAATGACCCGGTAAAGCCCCAGCGAAGCTGTTACTCACCAAGACAGCCACAGGCGTGTACCTATGACAAACATATCGAATCATGTTTATGCACAAAAATAACAAACAAAAACAACAAACCTACAAGCTCCCCTAAAGGAGATGTTGCTTATTCCTATCAGGAAAGGCAATTCCAAAGCTACTCCTTAATGCCCTACACCAGGAACAAACTGTTTACACAATCAAGGCAAACAAATATCACCTGGTTCTTGGATCGGACGAGCCCCCATATGTTACAAGCTGGCTCTGCTTGTAACAAAAGGACAACAGTTCCATCATTCCTTTATCCCGACGCAGTGGTTACAGCCAACAATAAAACACACAGAGGAGCGGTGTCCTGGTGCACCGAGCAGGGCAGCCAGTGGTGTATGGACGGGGCGGGGGAGACACTATGGATGCGCTCGTGAACTGTCAACGGGGGGGGGGGGGGGGGGGGGCTGTGGGGGCACACTGTGGACCTCTGCGTTGCCTGTCAGCTCAACATAAAAACCATGCCGTTTAAACAATATAATAATAAAGGGCGGTGCCGGCCGTCAGCGAACCTACAGATGTAGCACTCCAGATAGGACTCACATGGGTGTGTCCCAGTCAAAAGCCCAGTGGATCCCAGTGGCTGGGGGTGTTGCCAAATTGCTAGAGGGCGTTGCCAAATTTCCACATTTGTTCAATTACAGGATTTAACCATGAGATGGCGCTTCATTCACAAATACACAAAGACAACTGGGTGTTGTAGAACTTAGTCTGTTTGCAATGTTTGCAGCTCTGCAGTTGTGTTTGTTGAATACTGTAGCATTTAATCACTTATTTGTTATGGTCTTCACAGGCTACTATAATGAAAAAACATCAATATTTTAGATCAAATAAAGTATATAGTTTGCTTTATGCAGTATATTTTTTGTAATATTGTCGGGGTGTTTTTACACAGTACAGTAGATTGAAGTAAATCAATTTATACATTAAGATAAGATAAGATGGACCTTTATTAATCCCGTGGGGAAATTCAGTAGTTCAAACAGCAACAGGGTAAGAGTGAAAAACAGGATAGCACAGATTCACACAGATTAATAAAATCAAAAATAAGATGAGCGATAAAAATAAAAATAATAATAATGAGAAACAATGAAATAAACGAATAAAACTAAAATATAATTATCATATCATACATTATAATGTGTTGTATTATTAAGTAATATCATACATTAACCCCATTATAGCAGATGCCACTTTGAATGGATGAACACATTTATGCATCAATAATTACAACAGAGTATTTCTAAATACAAGTTGTAAAAATACTTATATGTATTTAATATTAATAACATGATTAATTTCAGATGATAATACTTTTCAGGGTTAGGTCCGGTCTGACAGCGCTTAGCTCTCTGCTGAAGATCACTGCTGCTCTAAACAAAGTCAAAAATCCTACATCCAAACGGAATAAATATAATTAATTATGAATATGTTAATATGGAGCTATTTCAGGGTCATAAGTTTTGGTCATTCAAAAAATACAATTTATTTGAAAGTTCAAGTTTTTATCCTGAACTTTGAAAAATACAATGATGTATTCAAAATAAAAATAAGTATCTGAAATCATTTCAGGTTGAATATTATTTTGATTCAGTTCAGCAATTTTTTTTTAAATAAAATATTTATTTTCAGGTATCACTTTTATACATATTTTGATATTTGAATCCTTATTTTTTCTTACATTTTTTTTTTATAGTTTTCAGATTCAAAACTTGTTTTTTCAGGTTTCACATTGCTTTTCACCTTCAGATCGTTTTTCGCCCCCGGGCCGTAGTGTGGACACCCCTGACATAGGCTCAGGTGGTTGGTTTGTTTCAACTTAAACTCGTTTTTTTAGCCTGATGTCGATTAAATGATGTGGTTAAAGTTCTCTTTGTTATCACAACAAGGTATAAAACAGTGGAAAGAGGTCAGAGCAGCTGCTATCCAACAATGAATTGGATAAGATAAATACATATTTACTAGGGCCACCAGGGTGGGTGGAGGGGGTCTGGAGGAAGCGTTTTGGGCTGACAGCCCAGGAGCACAGCGGAGGACCCGGAAGGGGTCTCGGGCGGACGGCCCGGGGGCAAAGCAGAGATCAAGGATGGGGTCTCGGGCGGACGGCCCGGGGGCAAGGCAGAGTCCAAGGTTGGGCGAAGGCCAAACAGCTCCGGAGGCCGGGCAGGACCCGGTGTCGGTCGAACCGGAGCCAGTGAGACAGGCTTCGGCAGGATCCCCCACGGAAGAGGACCAGGAGTTGGCAGGACCCCCGGCGAGACAGGTGATGGCGGGGCCTCCAACGGAACAGGACAAGGGGTTGGCAGGACCCCCGGCAGAAGAGTCGACGGCGGAACCCCCAGAGGAACAGGACATAGGATTGGCAGGACCCCCGGCAGGAGAGTAGTCGGCGGGACCCCCAACGGGACAGGACACAGGGCTGGCAGGAGAGCAGTCGGCGGGACCCCCAACGGGACAGGACATAGGGTTGGCAGGACCCCCGGCAGGAGAGTAGTCGGCGGGACCTCCAACGGGACCGGACATGGAGCTGGCAGGACCCCCAGCGGA
The DNA here is from genome assembly GCF_949606895.1 of Notothenia rossii. Lineage (NCBI taxonomy): Eukaryota > Metazoa > Chordata > Actinopteri > Perciformes > Nototheniidae > Notothenia > Notothenia rossii. Next base: position 3,787,800 of record NC_136908.1, on the reverse strand, counting down.
ACCTTCAACGGCACAGGACATAGGGTTGGGCCCTTTGGAGGCTCCGTGGACCTCCAAAAGCCAGACGAGTACCCGAGTACGGCTCCTGGACAGGAGCAGGAAATGGGGAAGAAGCACGGGTTGACTCCAGACGGAACACACCGAGACATATGGCGTCAGGTTAGGAATTGGGAGGCAGGGGGCTAGCATGCCTGGGGCTAGCAGGCCGGGAATCACATGTTGAAAGGAAGTCCAAAATCCAGTCAGGTAAGAACTCAACAAAACATGGTTTCTCCGTTGCCAACCGGTGCGCCTCTACCAGAGCGGCCCTCTTCTGCCGAACACTGGACGCTCCCTTCCACCAATCAAAGCAGCAAGCCAGTTAAAAGGTACAATGCTGTAATTCTACCTCAAATGGATCATCTGCTGGGTCCATTTGTGGTTGGTTCATTCTGTTAGGGTGTGTGGAAAAATAGGACCCAAATGCAGAATGAGGAGGAAGCAGGTTTCAAAAGGAAACAAAAAGGCGAGCTTTATTTCCCAAAAGCCGAACAAAAAAAGAATCCAGGTACGAGGCAAAACAAGAATCCACGAACAGGTACAAGGTAGCATCCAAACAAAGGTGACAGTGACCCACATGAAGGGGAACAGGAATGACAAATAATGAACCAACACTGAACACAGGAAGAGACAAGACTAAATACAGGGAGGGGTAATCACGAGACGAGAAACAGCCGGGCAGGGGAGGAGAAACACAAGGGCAACAGGTGAACACAATCAGACAACTAGACACACCAGGGAAACTAACGACAGGAGGGAAACACTGAGAGAGGGACCAGACAATAAACAAGGAGGAAAACACCCATAACCAGACATACAAAACTACAAACGTGACAAAACATGAGAATCCTGACACATGCCAACCTTTCCAAATCCAAAAGAGGTAGGTTGTAAATGTGAAGGGATACATGTGTGTAATGTGGTGATAGACATTATTCACCCACGGATCTATGGGTTGGGGTATTGTTCCGCACGGACATTTTAGTTAACCGGACTTCCTGTTGATATGAAATCCCCAAACATTTTTTTAAAATAAAATAATACTTTATTCCGAGTTTGCTTGCTTTTCTCTTTGAAGGTCATCACATAACGGCATTGTAATACACGGTTCGGCTGCATTAAATATTACATATCTGCCGTAGTTCTCTATTTATAGAGCCCTGATGAGAAGACTTCTAGACAAACAGGAATAACAGCCGCCGAAACTGAATATGTGACGTGGATCATAAATATATCAGCAATTAAACAAAATCTTCAATTTCTCTTCACAATATAAGTCTCCTGGGAGTTTCAATAGTAATCGGCTGACTTTTATATCTGATCCAATCGGTATATTGGTATATTTACACCATAACCAGTGATGCAAACTTGTTACCTTTCGGCGAAATTCGCAGTTTTGAATCCAAAATAAGTCGTTTGTGTGATTCATGTAGATCTGCAATAAAAATATTGTTGGGGTATGGGGGGGGCTGGGACCCGGAGTAATCTGCGGCCGTGAGCTGTTATGTGCCATCATGACATGCATGGTGTTCTTTTTTTATATATTATAATGAAGTGCGAGCTGTGTGCTCGAGTCTTCCTGCCTGTCGGCTCTGCTCATGGATGTATAATAAGAATCTGCTGCTCCGAGATGATGGTCTAGCTTCAGCAGCTACATTACCTACGGGTGAGTTCGTTAATATTAACTGTGCGTCCGGAGTCACTGTGGCACGGACTGGACCGCTGGTGAACAGCTGTTAGAACGGGCCGTTCAGGTGTTCAGAGCAGAGCTCCCTGTCGGAGCGGCAGAGCGTGATGTGAACTGAAAAGTTTTTCTGTGGCAATATTATTTAAGGAATCGTTGAGCTAGCTAGCTAGCATACATTATCACTATCTGCTAACGTTAGCTTTAGCCTTCTATTTCTAATAGTTTTTTTCATAGGCTATAAACAGAGGTGGTATAAGTATTGAAGTATTATTTGACGTATTAAAGTAACGTGTTATAGCAGAAAGTTCAATAAGGCGTATTTCTGGTATATTCCTTTTTAAATGTCCCATTTTTAGTATAGCCTGTGACTTCTGCCTTGCAGTTCCCAGACATCTGGAGAGGCCCATCAGTCTCTGGGTTAATCATCAATGGTTTTTGCAATTAACAGGGGAACTCCAAGGGAAACTTTCCTCAGAGATAATGCAGTTAAAGTCTTGTTAAGTTAATGGTTTATTTCCTGCAGGGTTCATAGAGAGGCCTGGAGACCATGGCCCTTCTGACCTTGTTAATAAGTGTGTTCGTTCCGAGTGGGCTGGCTTCAAGGTGAAGGGAAGTTCAGAGATGGCTAAGGCTACGGGAGCACTTCACTTTTGTTGGTTGACTGATTCTGCGACCGTCATGGATCGATGACGGTGACCAACAGTATATATATTGTACTAGAGTAAAAGTAGAAGTACTCAGATCTTGTTCTTGAGTTAAAGTAGAAGTGCTCAGATATTGTACTTGAGTAAAAGTAGAAGTACTCAGGTCTTGTACTTGAGTAAAAGTAGAAGTACTCAGGTCTTGTACTTGAGTAAAAGTAGAAGTACTCAGGTCTTGTACTTGAGTAAAAGTAGAAGTACTCAGATATTGTACTTGAGTAAAAGTAGAAGTACTCAGATCTTGTACTAGAGTAAAAGTAGAAGTACTCAGATCTTGTACTAGAGTAAAAGTAGAAGTACACAGATCTTGTACTAGAGTAAAAGTAGAAGTACTCAGGTCTTGTACTTGAGTAAAAGTAGAAGTACTCAGATATTGTACTAGAGTAAAAGTAGAAGTACTCAGGTCTTGTACTTGAGTAAAAGTAGAAGTGCTCAGATCTTGTACTTGAGTAAAAGTAGAAGCACTCAGGTCTTGTACTTGAGTAAAAGTAGAAGTACTCAGGTCTTGTACTTGAGTAAAAGTAGAAGTACTCAGGTCTTGTTCTTGAGTAAAAGTAGAAGTACCAGAGTGTAGGAATACCACATCTGTAAAGTATCTAAAAGTATTAAATACATGTAGGGGAGTAGAAGTACACCATGCACCTCTGAACTGTAGTGGAGTAGAAGAACAAAGTAGCAAAAACATTGAAATACTTAAATAAAGTACAAGTATCTCAAAATTGTGCCCAAGTATAGTACTTGTTGAGTTTATGAACTTAGTTACTTTACACCATGTGGCTATAAAGATAGAAAGACTAAGCCTTGCACAGAGGCATGAAAATACATTTTCAAAATGCTCAACAGTGCTGCCAAAATTATAAACTGACTGCTACACAATTAAAATAAATGCTTTTATATATTTCTATTAGATGTGACTGTTTGGCGTTTCTGTTATTATTAACACTGCTGCTTTAGTTGTTCTGACTGCTAAAATCCTCTGTCATTCCGTGGGGTGGGGGAGCCGGGGGCTCGGATCCTTGTCACCTTTTTCATACCTGATGAGTTTGCATCCCTGATAACGGTGCACAGCTGATAGAAAGGGACACCTGGTGGTTAAAGCACGTTATTGAAATGTGTTATTTTTTATTATTAGATATTAATAGGAGACACAGACAGACAAACTCTTTATTTAAACAAAGGCTTTATTTAAACATTAAATAATACTTTAGGTTAAGGTCTTATTTTGAATAAGAAAAAAGCTTTGGGGGTATACATATTAAGCCTGACAAAGTACTAATATATTGCTTTCCTGCAATGTTAATTACTGTATGTGTACTGTCTATCTCTCGACAGTATGGGTGGAATCAAGATGGACGGAAACAACTCCTAGTTTTGATGGTTTAATCAAATCTAAATAGGTTGTTAACCTTAGAAGAAAAAGGACAAGAACAATACAACAATTAGGATCACATATATCCCATACACATTACATCACATTCAATCCAGTTTTGGACATTCTGCCGTGGTTCCATCCCATTTCAAGTGCTGTTCGACGCTCGGCGTAACCCTCGGAGCACACTCTCCAATCATAGAGCTTGAGGACTATCACGGGGTTGTCAAGCGAAGCGGAGAGAATACTTACTTCCGGGTGTAAAATTCTCTAAAGCAACTACTATGAGCTGCTCCGACCCTCGGTCCTGACGGACTCCAACTTGTGTTTATTAATCAAACAAATAAATAAACAGAAGGATACTTATGTGTTATTGTTGAGTAAATAACACAGTGTGGTTTATAAAAGAATACAACGATGAAACAATACAGATTTCAGTTTTCTGAGCCCCTACTTTCCCCAACGGCAACAAAAGTCCTACATTATTCAATTAAAATAAAGAAGTAAAAACAATAAGTGTGGCTTGATATTGAGTTAGAAAAAGGTTGATAAACGCTGTGAGAATGGATCTGCGGAGAGCATTTCGCCGCGATCCCAACTCGTCTATTACCAACGTTCAGGGAGCTCTATGCAAGTCAATGGGACGTCCTGCCCGTTGAAAACTGACTCAAGAGGTACACTGCGTAATACTGTGACAGGGAGGGGCCCTGACCGACCGTCAACATGTGACGGGTTGGGAGTGAGAACGTGTTGAACAGTTGAACAGTGACACCAACGACATGTTTGGTCTGTAAAATGTCCAAAAGTAAGCCTCCACATTTTATTATATCTGTTGTGTGTTTCTGGTCCTCTTTCAGTTGAGACAGTGTATGAAGGATGTAGATGTAGGAAAGCCAGAACTCTTGTGTGAACATTGGATAAAGCCAGGTTCATATTCTTGTTTCATGCTGTTGACATATTAGAGTGAAAGGTTTGCACAGAGCGATATATCTTATAAATCAGAAAATACCGCTTTAAAAAAGTAATTTCCTTCATGTTTTTTCAGTGTGATATAAATAATGCACAGTTTTCAGATTACTGTAGTTTAAAAAAAGAGACATTAACGACATGTTGGCTGTTGAGAACGTCCGAAAAGGTGAAAGAATGGGAGATAAATATCCCCAAATCTCAAAATTGTATTATATTTTGTGTCCTCTTTCAGTTGAGACACTGTAGGATGCTTCCGGAAAAGACCAAACACTGGATGTCTTTCAGTCGCCAACTGATATTAACGGGGAAACCCTGCAGGACTCAAATGCCTCGTCTCTGTTCCCCTAAACTCATTTGGGAGTGATGACTGATTATTATCAGTCCCGGGAGTAACGCTGGCCTTCCTCTGCACGTTGTTTCTCTTTCAGAAACACAGAGGACTGTTTGTATGATGGGATCACAGACACGCTGCAATCGGTTTCCACTAAAAGTCCAGTCCAGTGTCTATGGAGTGTCATTTTAATTTTTTATAATTTGGGAAGATTGAAATTCGGTCGGGAAAGCCAGCTAAATCGGTAGGCGGTAGAAGCATGTCAAAAGCGGTAGACTACCGCCCATATCGGTAGGGTTGGCAGGTATGGCAAGGATTCCATTTAACCGACCTGAGACGCAGCTTTGGTCTTCTTATGCTTTGCAGAACGTTTCCTCTCAGGGTCCGATTAATTGTTCGTGCTGTAAGGAAGCACAAAACCCTTTGTAAAACGTGACTTCCTTTTTCTTAGCTAGCTCCTGGATAATTCCATATTCAACATTCCCAGGATGTGGTCCAGTTTTTAACTTTTTGTTTTTTAGTTTTTCGAAATAATGACTCCAGTTTCCCTCACTGTCTGATCCATATCCGAACACATGGACCTAGGGAAACAAAAGAAAACACATTTAGGAACAAAGAAACCTGGTAAGAGTCACAAACAAATAGACAGGATAACTTTATATAACCAGCACGGCCCCTAGTAGACCCCTACTCCAACCCAGTCTCACGGCATTTCATGTTATAGTCACGAAATAAATGTCATCTATTGATTCGTGTTCACCAACACGATTTTCCCCTTTTTTTCGTGTGTCACAGAACGATTTTAAAAGCAATGTAATTCTATTGGTAGTAGGTTTTGTGGCGGCACCACGTCTTTTGGTCCGGTTGCGTCTTGGAAGACCGAAAGCTGTGTGGTTCATAAAAACATTTTCTTACTCAATATCAAGCCTTCGCGTCGGGCCGAACCACGCCCCTAGCTGTGATATAATGAGCATATACCACGGCCTGTCGTGAGCTATTGCTTAAATAACAAACAATTATCCTTGTTTTTATTTATTTGTTTGATTCCATAATCTCAGGCTTTTTTGGCGTCCGTCAGGAAATGAATTTCAAAATAAAAATAACCGGACGTAGGCATTTCGTTCCATTTCAAACAGCTGTTTGATGCTCAGCGTAACCTTGGCGCACTGCCACTCCAACATCCAATCCCAGAGCTTGAAGATTAATCACAGGGACAGTAGTCCTAAGCGATAGCTGGGGATTATGGGTAGTTAGTGTAGTGTCTTCGGCCATCCTAAACTCAGAAATGTTGACAATCTGTCACGATTCATGTGTTATGTCACGTTTTTAGTTTTGTATGTCTTGTTATGAGTGTTTTGCTGTTCTGTTCTCCCTGTCATGTTTTCCTCCTTGTTTATTGTCTGGTCCTTCTCCCTGTGTTTTCGTCCCTGTCGTTAGTTTCCCTGGTGTGTCTGATTGTGTTCGCCTGTTTCCCTTCTGTGTCTCCTGTGCTCATCAGCGTCAGCCCCGCCCCTGATTGTGTTCACCTGTGTCTTGTTATCCTGTGTTTAAATTCCCCTGTGTTCAGTGTTCTTTGTCAGTTCGTCTTGTCTCCTGCCATGGTCAGGTCTATGCTCTCTGTGCTCTTGAAAGGTTTTGTTCCTTACTACGTGAGCGCTTTCATTTAGTTCTCTATTTTTGTCATCTCAACTTGAGATTTGATAGTGACCTTTTTTTGTTAATCTTGCTGTTTTTTGGAGAATAAAGTCTTACCAATACTTTACCTCTGTCTCCCGGGTCGTGCAATCGGGTCCTACATCCTAAGTGTCTGAGTTCGCAACACAATCGCAATGATGCTTGAAATGTCCCTTATAGGCCTACGTCTGTTTCCGGTTATTTTTATTTTGAAATTCAGTTCCTGACGGACGCCAAAAACGCCAGAGATTATGGAATCAAACAAATAAATAAAAACAAGGATAATTGTGTGTTATTGGCGAGTAAATAACAGAGTGTTATTTAGAAAAGAATAACACATTTCAAATACAGATTTCAGTATTCAGTATTTCTTTCCCTCACAGACGACAAAAAAAGTCAGACATTATACGATTTAAAATAAAAACAATAGTTGTGGCTTGATATTGAGTAAAAACATGTTTTTATGAACCACACAGCTTCCGGTCTTCCAAGACCCAAACGGACAAAAAGACGTGCTGCAGGCACGAAACATACTACCAATAGAAATACATTGCTTTTAAAATCGTTCTGTGTGACACGAAAAAAAGGGGGAAATCGTGTTGGTGAACACGAATCAATCGATTAAATGTTGTGACTATAACACGAAATGCCACGAGACTGGGTTGGCAATATATAAATATACTCTATATACAGTATATAAAAAACAGTGCAATATACACCTGGCTGCTAAATCCTCAGAAATGGGGCGAAGCCTGCGAGCTAGTTCAGGAAGTCAACTCAAGCACCAATGATACATTAACACGTGACGCACCTCGTCCCTCTTACAACCAACCAAACGCATTCTCCTAAACATGGAGCTCTATTTAAGCTGCCAGATCTGCCTGCTGCGTTCACATTGCTACTGCTGCTGTGTTTCATGCTGCTGCTTGCCTTCCCCACCACCACCCCAGCTTCCACCTGTAGGATCGGGGGATAGTTATCTAATCATCACTCAATGTTTTTTGCAAATCTGTGGAGTGATAAGGCCCGAGCCTAGACGCCAAACTTAAACTATATGCTGCTTCTGATATAAAGAAACACATGCGTTGTACATTTCCGCTCTAATAAAGGTTTTCTGATTCTGATTATTTTCAACCAGTCCTCAATTACTGAAATACACTTGTCTCTCATTTTGTGTTTGTTGAATCAAAACTGGTGCCTTCCACAAGGAAAACTCCCAATTAAAAAACTTACCTCGTCACAAATATGCATCGCAAGAATCAAAGCCATGAAGCCAGTGGATGGATAGGCGCCCTTCTTTTCCAGCCAGTTATGATGAGTATACATCATGAAATCGGGATTAAGGACCATGACCTGTTGAACGATTCAGTCAGACATCAAACTATATTTTTATGAACCATTACCGTGCAGCCAGTTAAATGCATTTGAAAATAATACTCACCAAATTCTTGTTAGCCTTGATTTTTGATAGTATTGGCGCATATGATCTGATGAAAATACAAAATAAATCAACATTGGGTGATTGTTATTGTCAGCAAAATGGGTTACTAAGCAACAAGTAAAACAGGTTATTGAACTAGCTCAGAAAGCTAATTTCACTGTAGCCTTGTAAGAAATGACAATGCACTACACAAACTCGAAGTCTTGCCAAGTATACTTTTCTAACATCTAGTCAGAATATGTCTCAAATGATATGTCTTGTTTTTAGACGAAGTAAGAAAATCTTATTTTGAGTTGTATCTCAGATGAAACACCTTTTCTTAGTAACCACTTCCTCCTCATCATCACTGCAGCCGTGTTAGATCCATGTTTGGCAGTTGCTTTGTGTATTTTGTAGTCGTTACACCTTCCTCTTTCACCTTGTGTCTCCCTTCAGTTGTTCCATATTTCTTTGTGTTACATTATTGACTTCCTGGTTTGTATTTGTCTCTTTGAGTGACATTTTGGAGGCATGGGGGCCCTGTGACGGTGTCAGGTAGGTTTGTTAAGTAATCCAGTGTTGACTAAATGGAGGTTTTTGACCCTAACTATAAATTGAAGCATTGATGTCTTATTGTTTGTAGGCCGACACAGAAGTTAGCATTTCATTTTAGCAGAAAATAAGCTCTGTGGTCAACAAATGTTTATGATACTTACATGTTTTTATTCAGCAGGATAATCTCCACATATTTAAACCATATTTATAATTTTTGAAGCAAAAATGGATCAGTGGATTTAAAAAGCTAGCATTAAGGCTAACACTATCTCACCTCCGCTAAGCTAACGGCGGCTTATGGTTGGCCTAATTTAGACACGAAAGCAACTACTGTTTTATTACACAAAGACGCTTCAGACGTTCACCAGTGGAGGGTTGACTTGGACAAGATCTCAGTGTTTGCATTACATGTAAATGCTGTGCTGAATGATTTCCATTAGTAATGCTTTGCTTAGTAACTGCCAGTTGTTGTTATCGAATACAGAGCCTTTCAGAAGGGATTCGCTGAAGCATTGCTCACAAATAGAGGTAGTAGTGAGAAGTTTATTACAAATATTGGGCTACAATGGTTGGAGATGTCTTCCAAATCCTGTGCTAAGCTCCTAGCAACAACAGATACTTTTGGTGATTGAAACTTGGTGGTTTCAACAACCACACAACAGATTAATTGACATTTGGCAGAGTGTGTGTGTGTGTGTGTGTGTGTGTGTGTGTGTGTGTGTGTGTGTGTGTGTGTGTGTGTGTGTGTGTGTGTGTGTGTGTGTGTGTGTGTGTGTGTGTGTGTGTGTGTGTGTGTGTGTGTGTGTGTGTGTGTACGTGTGTACGTGTGCTTGTGCGTGTGTGTGCATCAATTCTCAGCATGGAACGGATTTATTTTTTCTTATTTTAAGAAATAAACCATCAACAACTTCTCAATTTAAGAATCTGATGAAATGATACCAATTTTACATTTCATATATATTCATTTATTGTCGAGAGCTGTCTATTCACTTTTCACATTGCCATTGAGACAACTGTGGCGTGGTATACACACACACACACACACACACACACACACACACACACACACACCAAAAATACAAGTATTGCACGGCACTCATTGATCAACATTGAAAACAGTTAAAAATGACCACGCAATGTTGTTAAATGTGTTCATGTTTGAATAAAAAAAAGTCCAAATATAAGAATTTTTCTGCCATCTTAATTTAAAGGTCACCTATCATGATATTTTTAGGCAACAGCATAGGTCTCAGATATATAAAAATATATAAAAAACATGTCTATGAAGTGTTTTGCTCAAAATACCAAACAGATCACCCATTCTAGCCATGCCTCATATCCCTCTATTTCACTTCCTGTTTCTAAAGTGCTGATTTTGGGATAAAGCTTTACAAAATAAAAATAATTGATACAAAATAAAAAAGGAGGGGGCTGAGCTCATGCGGGACCCGGCAGCCATATCATGGATTATCAAGGATTCTCTCTGAAACAGTATGGAGCTCAAAGGCTTTCTCTCTTGCCGGTTATACCACAAGGTGAGTTCCTTTTTATTTCCTGCTTCTTCACACACATGCTCTCCAGTACAGGTTAGCTCTGAGTGTTAGCGATGCTAATGTAAACACCGACCATATTACGTCCAAAACAGTCGGGCATTGTTTCTGATAGCAACGTTTCTGATAGGGCCGTGGGTCCACATTTCAGATATGACGTCATATCGGACACAAATCTGGATCAGCTCCGTTGTAGCCCCGTTTTTAGAGATTTGGGTACGGAGGAAAAGAAAGAGGGTTTTATTTTCTGACGCTGCGTGAGTTCCCCGACACACCGGGGACACATATTGATGTAGAAAATACATCAAAAAGTGCATTTTGCATGATAGTTCCCCTTTAAGGTGTTTGAAGAGTAGATTAAAAATACAATTTATTTTGAAAAACATTATTGCCACAAAAAAATCAAAGGGTGGCTCAACACGCCATGAACTAGGAAATAATTAGCTCTAACGAAGAGTGGGATTAAAGGAACAATAAATATGCTCACCATGTTGTGTTTTTGGTGGTATTTGGTTGTCGACCTATTTCTGTTTGTGAAATGTTGAAGAGATCCGACTGACTGTTTTTTTTTTGTCTGAGATGGGAATGTCATCTCCTAAATGTTATTTTTGTGTCATTGGTATGTACAAAATAATAGAATAATAATTTGAATAATAAAAGTAAGACTAACTTTCCAAAGTATCCGGTGCTGAAGGCCTTCATGACCCACTCAATGTCTTTTATCTTGAAGGGAAACAGCACCAGATGAGTGGAGTTATCTAAATTCATGCTGCTCTCCGGGTACATGATGTGATGAGTTTTTTTGGACCCAACATCTGCTTCGTAGCCTTGGGTAACAGCACCGTTCATCCTAAAAAGTAAAGAGGGATACATTAAAAAAGCATTATTACTGCCCCTTTGTAATCCTGATTTTAAAAAAGGGTAAAAGACACGACTAAATCAAGACATCTACACTTCAAGAGGTTTTAAACCATGAATAACTGTAAGCTAAAGACAGCTCGCCTGGTATCGACTGCTATGAAATAAAGGAGGTTTAAAATACATGTCCATCTTTAGAATAGACAGGCATACAAAATGGTGTCTGATTTGTCCAACATTCTGAACCCAGAGTTCCTTTCCCTACCATCTGATATGATATTAAGTTAATGTTAAATACCAACTATGTACAATTTATATATATATATATATATATGCCGTTAATAACTGCGCAATATATACCTGGCTGCTAAATCTCCAGAACTGTTAAAGGATGTGTATTTTGTAAATTGTCTAATTTTTGTAACTTTTTTTTTCTTTAATATTTTTTGTATGCATACTTCATAGTTAAAATTGTCTTTGACCCTTTTCTGCTGTAACAATGCACATTTCCACTCTGTGGGACGAATAAAAGGTATTCTGATACTCAAGTACAAAATCAGAGTACTTCTACTTTAACTCAAGAACAAGTCCCGAGTACTTCTACTTTAACTCCAGTAAAAAAAAAGGTGGTTACCTGTTTTAAACACCTTGGTATCATGCTTGATGATTGTCTCTCTTTTAAACTTCAGGTCAATAATCTGCTTAGAAAGCTGAGAGTGCAGCCAGGTTTCTTTTTCAGAAACAAGTCCTGTTTCTCGCTTGAGGCCAGGAAAAGGCTAGTCTCTGACCTTTTTACCTGTGCTGGATATGGTGATTTGATCTCATGAATGCACCTGCCCATTACCTGATCAAGTTAAATGCCGGGATTCACAGTGCACTGAGATTTGTAATTAACCTTAATCATCACTGTACCCTGTATGCTAGAGAGGGCTTGCCTTCACTAACTGTACGGAGGCTCAGTCACTGGTACATGTTCATCTACAAAGCCATGTTGGGTAAACTACCATCTTACATATGCTCTCTGAGCGTATTGAAAGTATAGCTATTGCCCGAGATCTCATGATGTGGTTTTATTAAATGTGCCAAGTGCTAGGACTGACTTAGGGAAGAAAGATTTTAGATGCGTAAAAACACAGGGAAAAGGACCAGACAATAAACCAGGAGGAAAACATGACCGGGAGAACAGCAAAACACCCACACCTAGACATAAAAACGTGACATAACATGAATATCGTGACAGAACCCCCCCCCCCCCCTCGAGGGACGGATACTAGACGTCCCTAAACACCAAAAAAAAAAATCCAAAACGTCCTGCAGGGCGGGTGGAGGGGGTCCGGAGGACGGGCCTTGACTGACAGCCCAGAGCACAGCAGAGGACCAGGAAGGGGTCTCGGGTGGACGGCCCGGGGGCAAGGCAGAGTTCGAGGAGGGGGTCTCGGGCGGACGGCCCGGGGGCAAGGCAGAGTCCAAAAAGGGGCAAAGACCACAGCGGGTGAACCCAGGGGACCGGGCACGAGGGCGAAGGCGGCAGCAGGAAGAGTCAGGGGGCCGGGTCCGAGGGCGAGGACCGCGGCCGGGAAAGTCAGGGGGCCGGGCTTGAGGGTGAAGACTGCGGCACTCAGGGGACCGGGCTCGAGTGAGAAGACCGCGGCTCTCAGGGGGCCGGGCCCGAGGGCAAAGACCGGACAGCTCCGGAGGCCGGGCAGGAGCCGGTGTCGACCGGACAGGATCCGGAGCCGGTGGGACGTGTCGGCAAGATCCCCCACGGAAGAGGACACAGGGCCGGCAGAACCCCCGGCAGGAGAGCAGTTGGCGGAACCTCCAACGGCACAGGACATAGGGTTGGCAGGACCCCCGGCAGAAGAGTAGTCGGCGGGACCCCCAACGGGACAGGACATGGAGTTGGCAGAACCCCTGGCAGGAGAGCAGTCGGCGGGATCCCCAACGGGACAGGACATGGAGTTGGCAGGACCCCAGCGGAACCTCCAACGGCACTTGAGTCGGGACTTGAGTGGGGACTCGAGAGAGGGCTTGAGAGGGAACCTGAACGGAGACTCGAGAGAGGGCTTGAGAGGGAACTCGAGAGGTGACTTGAGAGGTAACTCGAGAGGGGACTTGAGAGGGGACTCGAGAGGGAACTTGAGAGGGAACTCGAGAAAGAACTCAAGAGGAGACTTGAGAGGGGACTCGAGAGGGGACTCGAGAGGGGACTTGAGAGGGAACTCCAGAGGGGACTTGAGAGGAGACTTGAGAGGAGACCCGAGAAGGAACTTGAGAGGAGACTCGAGAGGGGACTCGAGAGGGGACTTGAGAGGGAACTCGAGAGGAGACTCGAGAAGGGACTCGAGAGGGGACTTGAGAGGGGACTCGAGAGGGGACTTGAGAGAGGACTCGAGAAGGGAACTGAGAGGGAACTGAGAGGGAATTCGAGAGGAGACTTGAGAGGGAATTCGAGAGTGGACTTGAGAGAGGACTTGAGAGGGGACTCGAGGAGAGAGGACTTGAGAGGGGACTCGAGAAGAGACTCAAGAGGGGACCTGAGAGGGGACTTGAAAGGGAACTTGAGAGGGAACTCGAGAGAGGGCTTGAGAGGGAACTCGAGAGAGGGCTTGAGAGGGAACTCGAGAGGGGACTTGTGTTGGTCGGTACGCCAACAGGACAAGGGGAGCTGGCGTCGGCTGGAGAGCCAACAGGAGACGAGGTGCTGGAGTCGGCCGGTATGCCGACAGGCCTCGGGGAGCTGGCGTCGGCTGGTAAGCCAGTCCTGGAGCCGAAACTGGAGTCGGGACCATGGCTACTGGGGCTGGTACTGAAGCAGGAACCATGGCTGCTGGGGCTGGAACTGGGGCCGGAACCATAGCTGCTGGGCCCGGTACTGGGGCCCGAACCATGGTTGCTGGGACCAGGACTGGGGCTGGAACCATGGCTATGTGGGCCGGTTCTGTAGCCGGAACCATGGCTGTTGGGCACGGAACCGGAACACGGAACCATGGTTGTGTGGGATGGTACTGGAGCACGGAACCATGGCTGTGTGGGCCGGCACTGGAACATGGGACCATGGCTGCTGGGGCTGGAACCAGGGCCGGAACCATGGCCGCTGGGGCCAGAACTGGGACCGGAATCATGGCTCTTGGGGCTCGGGCTGCTTGCCTGGACTTGCGACTCCTTCTCTTAGAAGCCATCTGAAAGCTCCGTGGACCTCCAAAAGCCCGACGAGTTCCGGAAAACGACTCCTGGACAGGAGCAGGAACTGGGGCAGAAGCACGGGTTGACTCCAGACGAAACCCACCGAGGCGTATGGTGCCAGGTTGGGAATTGGGAGACAGGGAGCTAGCAAGCCTGGGGTTAGCAGGCCGGGAATCACACACCGAGAGGATATTCGAAATCCAGCCAGGTATTCTGAAACACTCGTTCCTTCCAATATCCCGTTAAGCTTCTCAACAAACAAATGTAATGTTTAGTTTAAATGTTTGCCAAGAGGGATTGGCCATTGTCAATATGTTTCTGTGGATATGTGTATTTGCAGACTGTGAAAATGTACATAAGTAACGTGTGAAACTCTTCTATTGTTTACTTTGTATTATGTATGATTATTTGTTATCTTTTGAGGAACAGACTCCAGAACAAGTTTGCTTCCAGAGAAAAGTAAATTGTATCGTATTTGGTTTGCAAATCTTTTGCAAACACAGTTTGAAGCTAGATTTGTTTAAGCTCGAAGAACTCAACTCTGTCTCCTCAAAATTACGTTCCCACAGAACTAAACTAAATTCTCAATTACGTCTATTTTCTACATATCTTCTAGAAACATATTTTTTCCCACGTCACGTTTCTTATGAACGTATCTTAAATACGTTTATTTTCTACATATCTTTGCCATTTATTGTCTAGCTTATAATAATGATAATAGTCATTTATAAATATCATTTTAGAGCACACATTTGAAATTGAGAATCGGGCTCGATATATGGTTAAATTTAAATCAGTAGGCGAGGCTGTAATTTCTCCAGCTGTTACTCTCATGAGCGAGGCGGAACATAATAGTTATAACATGCCAACAAGCTGCTGTGTCGTTTATTGCACCTCAAACATTAAAACAAATCCAGAGTTACGTGTTTCTGTACTTCCTCTAAGAACAAAGGACAGTAACAGAAGAGCTCTGTGGCTTCAGGCTTCATCGCCGTTCAAATGACAGCGTTGGTTTCCCCAAAAGTGGGCGGGGCTGTAAAGTGACGTAGATTTTTCTCTCATCTATTATTCAAAACCATTCTAACGTAAATTACATGCCAGTGTTTTTATCTTTTTGTTTATTTGTTTTTATTTTAATTCGTATAATTTCGGACTTTTTTTCCCGTCTGTGAGGAAAATAAATGGCATCTGTATTTTTTAAAATCTTTTTTTCCTTCTAATTTGTTTTTCTTTTCTAAATAACACACTGTTATTTACTCAACAATAACACACAATTATCCTTGTTTTTATTTATTCGTTTTATTCTATAATCTTGGGCTTTTTAGCATGCCTTTTAGCCGTAAATGGTGCACAGCTGATAGAAAAGGACTTGTAGTTTTTAAAGATATTACTGATTGTCTTTGAAAATAAGAATGTAAATACTGAGTTGAGAGAATAGTCAGGGGATTTGGGTGATGGGAGACACATCTATGGAATCACAATTTCAATAGCTAAATGACGGATATGCCTTTCTGTCTGTGATGTTTTACAAATCAGATATTAATGTGTAGAAGTAAAACATGAGAAATAGTATAGCAATATCCTGTAAAATTATATACAAATATGAATAAAACTACACATCTTCAGATGTTATACATACATAAGTGTCCTACACTAATAATACAAAGTTATTATTAGTATGCTGTGTGAACCTTGTGTGCGCCGCCTAGTGGTTAAAGCACGTTATTGAATTATTTTTGTTGAATAATGTTATTTGATGAAAAAAATATTAAGAGTACATACTTTCATAGGGGGAAAGTAGAAGGTCAATGATAGAAATATAGAATATAAAAAATCAAGAAGATACTGTAAGTGATCTCTACAATAAAACAGTTTAGTGCTGGATGTACAAAGATATTAATATGAGGACGTGCAAAACAGACAAACTAATTGACCTTTATTAACACATTAAAGAATACTTTAAGTTAAGGTCTTCTTTCAAATAAGAAAAAAGCTTTGGGGGTATCTACAGATAAATATTAAGCCTGACAAAAGTACTTAACGTCTAATATATTGCTTTCCTGCAATGTTATGAAGCACTTATGTTAACTGATATTATACACATTAATTATACTCTAATGGATGTAGATATTATAAGAAATGTGCAGAATTTGACAGTTTAATGGTGGAGGTAAACACATATTGATAGATGTCTTGTAATGCACTGTTGAGGAACCTGTGACCCAAGATTTTCATTCATTACATAACTACACCGTAGTTGTGTATATGATATGTCAATAACCTTAGAAAATCTTGAAATCTTGAAAGGGATGTGCAAAATAGCCATTATACACAGTTTTTAATTAACTATTAGAAGAGAGTAACGAGTAGTTAATATACTTTATAGAGATCTGCCGATAAATGTTTAGTCTTCTCAAGCACCAACTATCAAATATCTCTCCTGATTGTTGGCACTTGACAATCACCTATCCCTGAATTTTACTCAGGTGTAACTCAAGTCTGCTTTAAGGATTGTTTATATTTCACATCATTAATCAGAATCTGCAAAGTAACTAAAATAAATGTAGTGGAGTAAAAATACCAGGTTAACCTCTGAATTGTAGTGGAGTAGAATTACGAAGTAACACTGAGCTGTTATGTGGTATTAATGCTGCCCATTATGGACACAAGCGATTTTCACCCATTTAGTAATTACATGTTTTAAATGTGTACACACCAATGTGTTTCCTATCGCCTAAACCTCCAGGGCTGTACACAGTTTAATACTGACAACTTCTAATTTTGGGAAAAACAAAAACGTCTTTTAAAACTACAATTCCCAGTAGAGACGTGCCATAGAGAACATGTTGCGAAACACAATAGCCAGCATGTGTAGTTCTGGGGGGGGCGTTCGAGTCCAGTTTTGAATAGTCTGCCGTGGTTTCGTTCCATTTCAAAGAGTTTGACGCTCGGCGTAAATTTGGCGCACTGCCACTCCAACATTCAATCCCAGAGCTGGAAGATTAATCACGGGGTTTGTCAACGGGACTGCAATCCCAAACGATAGCTGGGGATTATGGGTAGTGTAGTGTCTTCGGCCATCCTAAACTGAATTTTTTTTCGGACCACATCTGGCGTCACAGAGATCTTCTGTTACTGTCCTTTGTTCTTAGAGGAAGTACAGAAACACGTAACTCTGGATTTGTTTTAATGTTTGAGGTGCAATAAACACAGCAGCTTTTTGGCATGTTATAACTATTATTTTCTGCCTCGCTCATGAGAGTAACAGCTGGCGAAATTACAGCCTCGCCTACTAATTTCAAATGTGTGCTCTAAAATGATAATTATAAATGACTATTATCATTATTATAAGCAAGACACTAAATAGCAAAGATATGTAGAAAATAAACGTATTTAAGATACGTTCATAAGAAATGTGACGTGGGAGAAAATACGTTTCTAGCTAAACGTAATTGAGAATGCAGTTTAGTTCTGTGGGAACGTAATTTTTAGGAGATAGGGTTGAAGAACTGGTTTCAAGACTGACCATTAACTGCTATTTTAGGAATCACATAATCCATCAAAGTCACATTTATATGTATTTCAATGGTGATTACAACGTTAATTCCCAAAGCAATAAGAAATCTGTGTTTTTCAAGACATTTGTCATTTTTCTAACCTCCACTATTAAATGTTAGAGTCTGGCACATAAATTACATTTCTTTCAAATATGTATCTACTCTGCAACTACCACTGGTGTCTTGTTATTATTCAGAAAATACCCATTCTTTTGGTACGTTAAGTATGTTGATGCTAATACTATCATACTTTCACGTAGGTAACATTATGAGTGCCACTTTTTTTTTTTTTTTTTGTTGTTGTTGAGGATTTACCTTATAACGACATCATGGAAATCAATGAAAGGTCCATAGCGTGATCGGTGCAAATTCCCAGAATTCCCGACGACAGCACAAGTCCTGCTGCGGTCGGGACGATATTCCTTCACATCTGGTTTTGGTGGGAACATCCCAAACAGATCATGAACTGTTTTTTTAAATAAATCGAAGGTGCCCTGTTCATTTTGTAAACGCTGCAAGAAACACATAGATTTGCTGTTAGAACAAATACAGGTTAAACTATCAGCACATTACGAGTTATTTCAAATGCCATACCACTACTTTACAGTAAGATATATTTGTTCAACTGCTTGCAAGGTCACAACTTACCTTCCACCAGTTGAACGCTTCCTCTGAGAAATTCATGTTTGCCGACAAGAAAGGTTGAACAGATTTGTTGAAACGCTTGTCGTACCACAGATCTTTTGAAGGTGAACATTCCTTACAAGCGCAGATACTTTGTGAGATGTATGCTTTCCAAAACATGCAGTTTCCCGTCACCATCATGATGATAATGAGGAGGTTCAGTTTCGAAATCATCTTGTCTGTGTGCTGCTTTAAGGATAAAGCCTGTGGAGACAAATACAAAATAATGGATTACACGTGAGCACCAATTTGGATTTCAACATTGATTACTGGAGTAAAATGCAGTTACAGCTAAGCCTATATAATGTTTTTCATCAATACATTATAGGTCTCAGATACAAAACATGTCTCTGAAGGGTTTGGCTCCGAACACCAAACAGATTGTTATATCAGTCTTGGTGTCACTTCTATTATTGTTTGTTTGGTGGCTCATCTAAACTCTCCTGTCATTTCAGATCCCGCCTTCCTCCAGGCCCTTGTAATCAGCTCACTTCCCTCACCTGGTCTCCCCAGCCCTTCCCCTCACCTGTTACTCATTCCCTCATCACTCCACAGTATTTATACCACCTCACTATCACTTGTCCTTTGCCGGATTGTCTTGTAGTTTCCGCCAAGCTCTCCAGTGAGTGTTGTTCTCTAGCCTAGATTTTTGTCCGGCCCGGTTTTTGATCCCTGCCTGCCTGCCTGTTTACGGATCTTGAGTTCCTGCCTGTAGTGATGGCAAAATGAAGCTTTGAATGAAGCGTCGAACCACTTGGACAATTGTGTCGGAAATAGGTTCATTTCTCGAAGCTTCAGTTACAGCGACCTCTCCTGGCGAAGTGCAAGGCTGCAGTGGGTTTAACGTATCTTTGCCTTGAAAAATATTCGAGACACACACACACAGGCTGAATATCATGTTCTATTTGCAATTAAAGATTGATAATAGTGTGTATTGGGTTATTGAGAAGAGACTAGAGAGTGCTTGACATTTTTTTGGGCGGAGAGGGCCTTTTATCAGTTATTAAAGTATTAAAGTTGAAAAGCAATGATTAAAAGTTTAACTATTCCGATCTTTGAACCAGCTGCGCGGAGGATATCGCCGCATCCTGGCCGCCGGCTCTATCCACTGGGCTATCAAGTCCTTAGGCCATCAAAGTGTTTTTATATCACTCATTGTCTTTTTGTTCACAACTTCTCCACATTTCGAAGTGTTTCACGAGCCAGAACGACCTATTTTTCTTCCTGGCTTGCTCTATAATGATCCAATTCAAATGCAATGCCAACAACAACTCAACAGCAACAATGCAAACTACGACAACAACCCGCGCATTGTTTATAGCGGTTATAAAGTGTTGAAGCGCTCAAATTTGAAACTGTTTCAACCTGTCACCTGTCAGAATCGAGACGAGGCAGTGCATTGAATCACCTGATTGGACGGCGAACCAGTGAGTTGATTCATTCAGGAAATGAAGCAGCTGCTGGTTCGGACGTCACATGTCACGTGATTTGAAGCAGTTGCTGCTTCGGACGTCACATGTCACGTGATTTGAAGCAAGCTTCGAAGCACTGCTTCTATGGAATAGGAAGTCCAGGGTTGAAGCTCCGTTCGAAGCTTCAGTGTCAAACTGCCATCACTACCTGCCTGCTCCCTGTCTGGTTTTGGTCGCCTGTCTGACCGGATTTCCTGGTTTTGACCCTGCCTGTCCCTGACCTGAATAAACTGAACATTGCTATACACTGGTTGTATCTGAGTCGTGCTAGCACTGTAAAAACGCAAACTTAAAATTGTTGGCCTGAAAATAATTTGTTTGTAAAGTGAACAAAAAATATTGAATTGAGTTGCTTACTACATTAAAGTAGTTCTCTCGACTATCTTTATTATGTTGCTTGTTTAAAGTGTGCGTCATTTAATAAATTCAGTTGGCAAAACTTAAAAATCCAAGGTTAGAGTTCAAACTAAGTTCTTTGTGTATGCTTCGAGCTATGAACGGGGTCTCCAACAGAAATCTGCAGGGGGTTTTCTACAGTATTTCGTCTTTACGACGTGTTCGGCAGTGGCACTCTGCTGTTCTCAACGGGACTGAGCATCCTCAAGGTGAGCACTTTGTTTGAATGTTGTGTTGAAATTATTAATATAGAAAATGTCTGATTTAAAGTGTAACATTAATTGATTGCGAATTATTTAGTTGATTGTTCGTGAATTATCAGTTAATGCGGCACTAGATTTTTTTGTTTGTGGTACATTAGCCGAGTTTAACATTAGCTAGCTAACGCTTCTCTGAAAGAGGAAAAATGTTTAAGAAACGTTTATCATGTCTGGCCCTAGACTTCTAAGGTATGCTACGATGGACAAGTGTAGCCAGAAAGGTGGTCGGCTGTTAGCTTAGCACATAAGATGAATATCAGTGGCAGAAAAATATAACTATGAATCGGGGTTTTAGCAATATTCTGGCAACCCGTCTGTCGGCCAGCATTGAGGACATGCGGGTTCTTATTATACATCCATGCATACGGGTCTGTCAGGTCGAGCCTGGCGTGAGGGAGGAAACACAGCGCTAAACTGTTTTATGGCCAGAATATATGGTAAAAGACGGACTGCATAATTAAGGGAGGATTACCGTGAGTTAACGATCAACTAGAATGTAATGTGTAATGTGTAATGTGTGCTAACTTAAAAATCTTGTGCAGCCTGAAGCCTTGACATTTTGAGTTGTCCTAACTTTTTTTTTTTTTACAGTGTATTGGGTTCTGATCTGTACCTGTGATCGTGACACTTGGACCTAGTCATAGTAAATAGATATGTTATTAAATTACAGTTTCCAGAGAATCGTCTCTTTGCTAATTATGTTAAGTGGCTGACGCCAAGCCTTTTTATGTTTAATGAACTTTTCCTTTGTAACTGGGAAACTGATAGAATTGGATCATAAGATCGTGGTGTTTTTGCAACTTCAGCATAGGGGATTGGGATGTTTATTGAACTTCGGCTTTCAACTGATTTACCTTCGAAACACCACTCACTGCTGCTGCTTGCCTCTGTCTGTGTCTGCGTTCTTCGCACCTGCCTGTAATCTGAGAAGGTCCCGCCTCTGGCTGCCGGAAAATCTTCAGTGTTGATTGACACTTCAGTAATAGCCTATCAGATAGCGCTGTGGGCGGGACATTGCCCGTGAACAGTGGTGACTGCAGCCAGAGAATCGGCCGCATCAGAGCCAAAGCTGTGTCGGCAATTTGATTTAAAAAAAAAAGGCCGATACCGATAATCTGTAAAATGCGGAATATCGGCCTCGATAATCGGCCAGGCCGATAATCGGTCGACGCCTAGTTAAGTGTTAGTTAATGTAAGGAACATTTGTGTGTGCGTTCATGTGCAAGCAGTTAAGTCTTTGTTAGTTGGATAATTCATATCCTGCAAGACTCCTAAAGACGTCATGAGATGATGACCTTTCGACATCTGGAACATATCCAAGTTTATGAGACCTGACAATGTTTGTGTTTTAAGTGTATGTTCGTGTGTGTTTTGCATACAGCACACGAGATATTTGTGCTCGTGGGAGCATTGCTGTATGATTGCTTGAGAGCAGGTAATGTTTCCCCGTTGTTGCTTGGTGTTGCGCAACTAAATAATGATTCATTTCAACTGTGTTTGTGTTTTATTGATTCCTCTCTGTTTCATTATTTCCTGTTTCCATTATTGCCACAACAAGATCATTGCAGCATCCCATAATCCTCTCTGTTTCAGCCACAGTGTTTCCAATACATTTATTTATTTGTGGCGGGCTGCCACAATTAAATATCGTCCGCCACAAATGGATCTCATAAAAAAAAAATTATATATATATATTTTTTATTATTATTATTTTTGTTGTGGTCTAATGTTTTGGTCTAGGTGGGCTGATGATCGGAAGGTTGCGAGTTCAAATCCTGCCTAGAACACCACTACTAGTGTGCCCTTGAGCAAGGCACTTAGCCCTCAGTTACTCCAGGGAGAATGTCCCTGTAATTGGTCATTGTAAGTCGTTTTGGAATAAGGCGTCTGCTAAATGCCTAAATTGTAAATTATATTTTTGGGAGAATAAACCTCACAGATCCTCAACTCCGGTGTGTTTCACTAATTAACAACGAAACACAGAGCAACAAGAAAGTTGGGGGGGGGGGTGCGGTGCGGTGCCCCCACAAATAGAATCAAATTCTATGGGAAACACTGAGCCCTTTTTCCAAAGTGCTGATTCTCTGGCTGTTACTTTAGATGAAAATAAGGAGCCACTCCCCACGCCCCTCAGAGATATTTGGTTAAAAAGAACACAATGGTGCTCTAGGAGGAGATTCAGGTGATCAGAACACCTCTATCAGCTGACGCCAACAGGCAGGAACAGGGAGACAGAACACTGAGAGCACAGCACCAAGGTTACAGGTGCGTGTGCTCAGTCAGGACAGAACTGATAAACTGGGTCAAAGTTATGGGCCTTGGAAAATATTTCCCCAACACAACTGATAACTATTAAACAAAGAGATGCAATGCAATATGAAATTATATAAAGTCCATACTGTTGAGCTTTGATCATACAGCGTTTTACCTTACAGCACTTTATTCTATCATAAAGTATATTTGTAACACTTTAACATCACGTTCTACAAACCAATCAGAGCAGACTGAGCTCTGGTTTCAGACAGAGGGTGAAAAGAGGTGCTGCAGCACAGGCAGTATGAGAACAATAAAGAGCTTTTTGAACATTAAAGCATAGAGACATGTCACAGGAGAGGCAAACAATTCAAATGTGTGGCATAAAATGTCGTTTTTAAGGGTGGAAAGTCCATCATTTCAGAGGCAAATTACATAAATACTGACAGGTGCATAGGTGCATAAAGGGGAAGTTAAGAGCACGGAAGAAATAAGAATGTTTTTTTTAAATATGTACAGTAGGCGTAGTGCTTGTAGATAAAATTAAACCAGTTCCATGGCATTGCTTAAATAAATACGTGGTTGTCATCACAATCAGAGGTTAAAAGAAAACATCCTGCTGTGCTGTTTGATCATGGGGTTTGGAACGCCAGAAAAGGCTGCCATCTTCTCAGAGAAACATTTCACATTGTGTAACCAACAGCAAAACCAATGTGCAGTTTCTGAATGTTAAACGTGTTGTTTATGTGTTGCTTGAATTAGCTTTATTTGAAAAAGAAAAATATATTTAATCCAAAAGTAGAAAACTAGTTTTTATTTTTAAACATGGTCAAAATAAAAAGATTTCAAATGCATTTTAGGTTATTAGTTCGACTTTATATTGCCTAATCTTTTAAACCAAATTACACATTTCAACATCATTACAGACCATCATCTGACTAAACTGTAGCAACTAACAGGCAATTATGAGATTATAATAATTGTACTTTTGCCAAAAAAGTAAAAGTGTTTTGTTTTAAAGGCAGACATTAGTAGGAATAACTTAATCACACCCTTTTACATTTAACCAGTTTAGCCCTGAGCCTGTTTTTCAGGTCTCAGGCTCGAAAATGACATTCCCAGAACAAATGACCATATCTTCCCTTCTAAAAGGATTACATTAATAATCTGTGTTCTCAAAGTAATGATAAATCTGTCAGTTGGATGTAGAAAACTCAGAATCAATATAGATGTTTTTTATTTTAAAGAAAATTCAGATTGAACATAGTAAAAAACTGTAAATTATAGTGTCCGTCCAAACATTTACTTATAGTGAAAACTAACCTTGGATGATGGTAAGGTAGACTAAAAGCTTTAGGAATCCAAAGTGCAACATATAATAAGTACCCTGTATCAAGGTTGATACAAAACAAGTGACATTTGACCTTTTTAGAGAGGTCTAGCAACAAAAAAAACCACCTCTGAGGTGATTTGGGTGGAAATGGGGGTTTTACCGTTTCTCTGGAACCCATTGGTAAATTTTGGTGATTGACATCTCTTTCTGACCGTTAGAGCCAATAGAATCAAAGGGGTATCTCCCCACTCACACACATGGTCAAATAAAAAGGTGGGGGCTTCGCGCACGCAGTTTTGCTCCAGAGTGAAGCTGTCTCTAGGTCTGACATCTCAAAACCGAAAAGCAGGTTTATTGCTTATGGATTATCAGAAATCATTTCAAAGGGACACAGACACATTGGATTAACCTATGGATTAACTTCAGCAGCGTTTTTATCGTTTTAATGCCGTTGAAGACCACGTTTGACCAGACTACGACACAGGTGAGCCAGGTTAGCATTTTTAGCTACCTAGCGCCATATGTTTTGATGTCTGTTCTTGTTATTATCTCAGAGAGTTTGTATAATTGAGTGATAATTAGGGATGAACCGAATATTCGGCCGCCGAAAATTATCGGCCGAAAATGGTTAAAAAGGCTCTTTCGGCTTTTGGCCGAAAGGGTTTTAGCACCGAAAAAATATCACCGAATGTCAGAGAACAGGGTTACGTTGGTAAGCTAACGTGTTGTTGTGATGACGTAATCAAAACGCGGCGACAAGCACGGCGCGCGACCATGCTCGCGGCTGGCTCACAGCCAACATGTCTGGCGCTTGGAGATATTTAAAAATATCAGAGAAAGAGGCGCGGATTGCGATTTGTAAAACGTGTTCAGTTGACATTTCTCGAGGGGGTGTAACTGCAAAGACTTTCACCACTTCGGGATTACTCCACCACTTGAAATCAAAACACCCGGACAAATATGCGGAGTAAGATCAAATCACAAGCACTGACAGCGAGAGACTGTTCAGCGCTGCCTCTCATGTGCTTGATGAGAAGAGGAACAGACTTATGGCTGATAAAGCAGAGAAGCTACTGTTCATTAAAAAGAACCTCCCACTTTTCCTTAATAAGTAGACAAGGCTGGCTTATCATAAGCTTATCTAGTTCCACATGTCTACTCTATACCCACTTTCCTGAACAATTTTCATTGTGAGTTATAATTCACCATCTCAGGTTATCATTAGGGGGAAATGACAGCAGCACAGTGTTCAATATATTGTACTTTCGGTATCTAAATGATACAATGTTGTTTACATTGCTCATGAGGACAGACCACCTTACTTGCAGATTCTTGAAATTGTAATTTAATTTGTAATTGGTTGTGGATTTTGTATCCAGTTTTCACTTTATGTATCTTTATACAATGTTTACTACTTTGCTTATGAGGACAGACAGCCTTATTTACAGATTCTTGAAATTGAATTGTAATTTCATTTGTAAATAGTTACATTCATGTGGATTTATCCAGTTTGCACATTTGTATGCATGCACTTATAGGTGCATTTGTTGTTGTTGAAGGCCTGGCTGTTACAGTCTTTATTTACACTATTTAGTTGTAGGCCTACTGGCCTAGATGTTTATGCAGTTTGAAAGCACCTTGGCTTTGTTCTGAATGCAGAGAAAATAAAATGGACTTGACATGGAATTAATGT
This sequence comes from Notothenia rossii, assembly GCF_949606895.1. Lineage (NCBI taxonomy): Eukaryota > Metazoa > Chordata > Actinopteri > Perciformes > Nototheniidae > Notothenia > Notothenia rossii. The sequence continues at coordinate 3,761,813 of NC_136908.1, read as the reverse complement.
ACTGTATGCATTCAAAAGTGCTGAATAAATGTTTTATGGACCCATACTAGTGATTATTATTTAAGTTAAGTTTTGCCATAATCATGTCTTTTTCCATAATCAGGCAGCTGAACAACATTGGTAAAAAATGTATACATTATATATATATATATATTTCTATTAATCATTTTCGGCCTTTCGGCATTCGGTTTTCGGCCAACTGTTTCCTATTTTCGGTATCGGTTTCGGCCAAGAATTTCCCATTCGGTGCACCCCTAGTGATAATGAAGGGTACCCCTCGATTCTGTGTCACCTCACGATGTGAAATGATGGGGTGGATGTGCAGCAAAGATAAATAATAAGGTTTTGTGAGTGAATTTCGGTGCAGTCATCTGTTAGCATTTTTCACTCGTTGCTAGTTCTGAGGCTCAGCGTTAGCATTGTGGGGTTTTTTTTGATTTTTTTTTTAAATGATCAGTTAGATGAGTTTCTTCCCGTTACATGGATATAACACATTCATAGTTTATTAAATGAACATGCCCTCAGACACTGTTTCCTGCAAGATCTTGCAGGAAGGCCCCGGTACCGGGGTCTCTCTGGCTTAACAGGTTAAAGGCAGACATTAGCAGGAAGAACTTAATCACACCCTTTTACATTTAAGCCTTCAAACCTTCTGTCACTCGGATTAAAATGACTTTTGAATTATACAGTATTTGAAAAATCCCATCAGTGGAAACGTGTGATATATATATATATGAATGTATTGTCTTACCTGACTAAGCACACTGCAAATGGGACAAGACGTTCAGCAGCAGCAGCAGCAGATTAACCTGTTGGATGTGCATCGTACAATAGGTGATGCCAAGCAGGTTTAACTCTCAGTGGGGAGAAAACCTGAGCATCGTGTTGAGACTCAAAATATGGCAACGTTCCATCCTTTGTATCCCCGCCCTGCTACCAGTTCGTCAGGTTTAGGAACAATACAAAGCTAAACATAACCAGGGTTGGGGAGGTGTTGGAATGCCCGAGCTGTCATGGAGGCTTAATAGGAGAAGTAGGCAGGTTGGTGTTTTTCCACAGAAAACTGTTTTATTTTTCAATCCACTGTGACCACATGGCTGCCCTCCATCACCCACACAGTATACAACCCTGTTCTTAACAACACTGACTGTCTTTTATAGAAGGCCTTCATTGGCTGGCACATACCATTATCATTATCTAAGCAAACGATTCACCACAACTATATACACACATTTACTAAATATTTCCACACCAATTTACCAAAAATATACACATGAATAAAGCTATGACAATGTACATTAAATAAATTATATCTATGTACAAAGATGTCGAACTTCCCCCCGGAGACTCCCGGAACTAGAGGTGTGCGGGCCCGGGGGAACTCTTTTGCCCGAACACCCTGGGAGAGAGAACAGACAGAGGTAAGTTTATCATCACACAACCAATCACTAATTCTCACGTTTACTTCATGAACAATCCTCGCTACCCGTACTGTTAGCAATGTATGAATATGCGCATTTTAAATCTTATCCATTTCTTTACTCAGGCGAATGGCGAGCAGGAACGGCCCGGCATCCGCTCTGCACGACAGACTCACCCACACAACAATGCAATTCAATCAACTGTCAATAAACATATTTATACATTAAAGGTGGGGTAGGCAATTTTGGAGAAACCAGCTCGAGTGCGCTAGAATTTGAAAATACACAGCCGGAAAAAATCTGCCACTCTCTTACAGAGCCCCTCCTCCAACACACACGAACACGCACATGACCTATCAGAATCTGAATCAGAATACCTTTATTAGTCCCACAGAGGGGAAATTTGCAGCGTTACAGCAGGAAAGAGCCACAGACAGCTTAGTGTTGCATATCTTAAGCACATATTGCACATAGTTTGACGGTATTTAACAGCAGCAAGTTACACAATCAACAAAATACAAGATAGATACCTTGTAACAGTAACAAGGGTTTAGCAGCCAGGTATAAATTACACAGTTATTAATGGCATATATATATTGCACATATAGCACATGTTGCACAAAGTTGGTTTGTATTTAGCAGCAAGGGGTGTTATAGTCTGTGTTGTGGTGTGTGTAGGAGGGTCTACTAGGGGCAGTGCTGGTTGTATAGTCTGACCGCTGCAGGAAGGAAGGACCTGCGGTATCTCTCCGTGTGACAGGTGGGGTGCAGCAGCCTGTCGCTGAAGGAGCTGCACAGTGAGGACAGGGTGTCCTGGAGGGGGTGGGACATATTGTCCAGCAGGGAGGACAGCTTGGCTGTCATTCTCCTGTCTCCCACCACCTCCACAGTGTCCAGAGGACTCCCCAGGACAGAGCTGGCCTTCCTTACCAGTCTGTTCAGTCTCTTCCCGTCAGCAGCCGAGATGCTGCTTCCCCCGTACTGCTGATGATGGCTGATTGACACTCCCTGGTCCTCACGGACTGTGGGCGGTTGGTGAGGTAGTCCAGGATCCAGGAAGTGAGGTGGTGATCCACCCCCGAGAGCTGCAGCTTGTCCCCCAGGAGCGGGGGCACGAGATAAGTTTGTGCACAGATGTTAGGCCATCCAGTTATTTTAGTCGGGCCGGCTAAAATGATTGGTTGCGCTTTTTACAGTACTACGGCTTCTATAGATGACATTTCTTTATGGATTTATTGTCAAAGCTCTCAAGATATTCATTGCTATCGGGATGTTACTAATTATCTTGTCTCCTCCTAGTCTTCATGCATGCCACAACAAGTGTTTTAAACGGTTAAAGCCCCAGCGAAGCTGTTACTCACCAAGACAGCCACGGGCGTGTACCCATGACAAACATGTCGAATCATGTTTATGCACAAAAAGAACAAACAAAAACTAGAGAATGGAATTCCTGAAGAAATTGCTAGTGGGAATGATTTATGCTGAAAAGCAGACGCTAAACTGCTTTGCTGAAATTTAATGTGTAAAAAGAAAGTGAAGAATTGAGATTGAAATGATACATGAACACAGGGGGCTTGAATGTGTGATGAGAGAAGAAAAGAAAGTAAAAAGGCTTGGAAAAGCAGCAGAATATTTGAACCGCAAACTTCTGAACTAAGTTGATGGCGAATGATCTGTCGCCATGCCAACGGCATTTGATGACACCCCATAATACGCTTAGATGCGTTGATGACTGCATCGTTACCAAACCTGGGAAGTTTTGGGCTGTTTGGAGTACTTTCACTGAAGTTAAGAGAAAACCGTGTTTCAAGGCGAGCATTGTGTTGCCATGGTAACGGCACTTGAAGAAATCTCAAAAATGTCCCGTAGATGTCTTCATGGCTGGACTGTTGGCACACATGTGAAGTTTGAGCACTTTTTGAACATTTTCATAGGAGTTATAGTGACATCATGTTTTATGGCGAGGGAAGCGTTTCCATGGAAACGGCATATGGTGAGATCTCAGATTTGGCGTAGAGCTGTTGAGGCATGGACCGGTGATACACAAGTGAAGATTGGGGGACGATTGGACAGCGGGTTCCACTAACTGTTATTCTACCCACGAACATTTTATTATTATTCCGCCGGTATTTTGCCGCGCCTCTCCTCCCGCATTGAACATCGCAGAAACTCCGTTCGAACATCAAAACGTTCAGCTCGGTCGGGAATCGATGGCTATTACTTTTCTCATTCATAACTTTCATAATTCCAGCAATACATCCCATAATTCATCACATTTTTAACATTGAAGTCAATGGAGAAAATCTTCAGACTTCAACAAATCTTCATGCGACTTCAACTGCTAACTGTTCATTCATACTTTCACTCAGAAACCTCATTCCAACTTTAAAAATGTTACACATCTTTCTGACATTACTCGTGTAAAACAACTTTTAAATCTGATTCTTACTTTTAGAGATATTAAGTAAGGGATAATGTGCAGCGACGCGTTCATTATGGGGAAAAGAACACTGACAGGCTGATCAGAGTCCTGCATCGGGTCGGGTACCCGACGGGTGACCCGCAAAAAAGGTGATTCGCGGGTGGTAATTTTTCAAACACTTTTTTCCGGGTTCGGTTCTGGGTAAAACAAAGATGATGCGGGTCGGGTCGCGGGTGTTGCATAATAAATATATTAAAATAATAATAATTTAGTTTAATGTTAAATCCTCAGACCTCTCCCCCGCGGGACCGAGCATAATCATAACCTCTGCAGCGCATCTATCTGCTTCTGAGCGCTGTACATTCTGAATGGCTGAGGTGAAGCTCTCTACGGAGAATACAGCATTTTCCAACACTTCCTCAAGAGCGAAATCCAACGTCTGGGAGGCTTTTGGTGTCCTCCTAGACGGAGAGAATAACCAACATCCCACGCTTTTTGAGACAAATATGCAACTGCGTGTGATAATAATTGCACGTTTTCAGTGCTCATATATATATGCGGGTTCGGGTCGTGTTGCGGACCCTGTGCCGACGGGTCGGGTCGGGTTGCGGAACTAATTGGTAATATGTGCGGGTAGCGGGGCGGGTTCGGTATTGCACGTCGCGGGTGCGGGGCGGGAGCGGGTCTTGAAAATCAGACCCGTGCAGGACTCTGATCTAGATCGGCATGAAGGCGGTTCTCTTTTGGTTGCCGGGATCTTTTGAGTCTTCCTGTTTGGATTGCCAGTTTGCGGTCACTGAGCCTGTACTTGGTTAGGATCTGTCTCTGCTTTCTATCTCTGACAGTCGAGAGATATTCTGCCGGCTCATACTCTCTGTTTAGAGCCAGGTAACATTCTAATCTACTTCGGCTTTTAGGTTCTTCTTCCCAATGTGGTAAATAGTTGTCTTTACATTGTGTTATAATGCGTTTGACTGTGATTGGTGTTTGGAGAGCAGTGTTGTTGAGAGACTGGTCTCTCTCTCTCTCTCTCTCTCTCTCTCTCTCTCTCTCCCTCTCTTTCTCTCTCTCTCTCTCTCTATTTCTCTCACAAACAGACAGTCTCTCTCTCTCTCACACACAGACTATCTCTCTCACAAACACACAGACTCTCTCTCTCTCTCTCTCTCTCTTTCTCTCTCTGATTGTGAGTGGACCGGTGAGTATAGTGGAGAGCGATCATTTAAAGTTTACAACTTTTCAAACCATTGTTAACAATTCACTTTTCTCTGGGTGATGCACCAAACCCCCCCCCTCAGGTCACCTGGGCCAGGGTTGAGTGAGTTGATGGATCTTAGGAAACGTCAACAGGAGCAGCTGAACACACTTACCCAGACTGTAGCCTCCCTGCAGATGCCTCGCTTCCACGGCCAAACTTCTAGTAGTGGTCCTTTAATATGCCGAAGGTGCCAGCAGCCTGGACATCTTGCTCGGGAGTGTGATGGTGTGCGGGCTCCCCCCCGACATCTTAGTAATTCTGTTGCTGCCGTTAACTGCAGTGCTTCTCTTTCTGCCCATCCCTCTTACCGGTCGGAAAACTGAAACCCACTGAGCTGCCGAGCCACAGCTCAGTTGGGGAGTCTACAGGTTCACTGGAAATTGCCGCAGCTGAATTAATTGGCTCTTGTCCAAACATCAATGTTATGATCGGAGGTGTAACTGTCCCGTGCTTAGTGGACACTGGTTCCATGGTGTCCACAGTCACTGAGAGTTTCTTTTTGGAGAACTTTGCAACTTGGGGCCTTGATCGCCTTCGCTCTTGTCACTGGCTACAGCTGCGAGCAGCTAACGGCTTAGCCATTCCATACATTGGCTACTTGGAACTTGATGTAGAGCTGTGTGGCAAAGTGATGTCCCGTTGTGGGATCCTGATCGTTAAGGACCCCCCTGGTGCTGTGTCTCCTGTCCCTGAAATCCTGGGGATGAATGTGATTCGTCGCTGCTATCGAGAGCTCTTCGGGTCCTTTGGCTCTTCTCTTTTTGACACACCCATCGTGTCACAGGCACCTGTTGCTATCATCGCAGCTCTACAGGAGGTCCACCAGTGTCCCGCTCAGGTTCCAGGGAACCTCACTGGCATTGCAAGGGTCCGGGGAAAGCATGCAGTGCGCATACCTGGAGGGGTGATGAAGCTGGTTCCTGTCCTGAACAGCTTTCTGGTCAAAGTGCTCTGTTTGAGCCCCCAGAGTCGGGCTTACCAGCTGGGCTGCTCGCCTCCCCATGCCTCGTACAGGTTGTCCGGGGTACAGCATACGTCCCTGTGGTCAATGTGGGGACGACCGAAGTTCTGCTTTACCCACGTACTAGTCTTGGTATCTTGAGTGCTGCCCAGGTTGTCAGCCTTCCCGCAGGTGTGACTGAGGTGGGGTTATCCTTTGCAACTGCTTCCTCTCAGACAGCTGCCCCCTCAGTGCACGATAGGTTAGATACATTGGACATGTCTTCACTGACTGAGCAGGAAAAGACAGGTGTAAAGTCTTTGTTGTTCAGCTACCAATCTGTCTTCTCAGCCCATGATGGAGATTTGGGCTGTACAACTCTCATTTCGCATGACATCCCCGTACTTCATGATGTGCCTGTCCGGCAGAGGCACCGCCGCATCCCTCCATCGGAGTATGAAGCAGTGAAGGCCCACATTAACCAGCTCTTGGAGTCCCAGGTCATTAGTGAGAGCTGCAGCCCCTATGCATCACCAATTGTTCTGGTGAGGAAAAAGGATGGGAGCCTGCGCTTGTGTGTTGACTACCGCCTCCTCAACAGCAAGACCAGGAAAGATGCCTTCCCCTTGCCTCGTATTGAGGAAACCTTGGATGCACTTTCTGGGGCCTGCTGGTTCTCCACCCTTGACCTAGCCAGTGGTTACAATCAGGTTCCTATGGCAGAGCAGGACTGGGCCAAGACCGCTTTCTGTACACTTTTTGGCCTCTTTGAGTTCAACTGCATGCCCTTCGGGTTATGCAATGCCCCTAGCACCTTCCAGCGGCTGATGCCGCTAGAGTTGTGAGACCGGTGGCTTATGCCAGCAGGGGTCTTGATTCTTCCAACCCACTCAGCAACCGATCTTCGTGCCTGGCAGGAAGATGACCCACTCCTCAGAGGTATTGGTGTTTTGTTGACGTAAGGCTCAGCATACCTCGGCTGAGAGGCAGCAGCTTTGCCGTCCAGTCATGGCGCTTTTACGTCAATGGGACCGCCTTGTGGAGAAAGACGGAGTCCTTTTCCAACGAGTGTTCCGCCCTGATGGAGGTGAAGAATATCTTCAGCTCATTTTGCCTGCTGTTCTCAAGCAGGAAACATTGAAGCAGTTACACCAAGAGCATGGCCATCAAGGAATTGAAAGGACTACAGAGTTAGTCAGACAACGATGATATTGGCCGGGAATGTCCTCTGATATCAAGAGCTGGGTCCAGGAGTGTGAACGTTGCCAAGCGGCAAAAGACTCAGGACATGTACCCCATAGCTTTATGGGCCACTTGCTTGCCTCACGACCCAATGAAATCTTGGCAATAGATTTCACCTTGTTGGAACACTCCCGGAACGGGCTTGAGAACGTCCTTGTCATGACTGACGTGTTCAGCAAATTCACAGTAGCTGTCCCCACTCGGGACCAACGGGCCTCCACTGTGGCCCAAGTCCTGATCTACGAATGGTTTTCTAAGTTTGGGGTCCAAAGCCGTCTTCATTCGGACCAAGGAAGAAGCTTCGAGGGTTCTTTGATCCAGCAACTTTGTTCTCTGTACGGTGTTGCTAAATGCCGTACTACCCCATGCCATCCTGCAGGTAACGGGCAATGCGAACGGTTCGATAGAACCCTCCATAACCTCCTTCGCACCTTACCAGCATCTCGCAAACATGATTGGGCTTCCTGTTTGCCTCAGGTGCTGTTCTGTTACAACACTACGCCTCATCAGGGCACTGGTGAATCACCGTTCTATCTGATGTTTGGACAGGAACCTCAGCTTCCTATAGACTTTCTCCTGGGTCAAGTCCAGGAGCCGGTACCTGGCGGGGTACAGGATTGGGTGGTCGAACATCAAGCCAAACTCAGAATTGCTTTCGAGGGTGCTCGTGAACGGTTGTTGGCTGCTGCTGGCCGCCGGAAAGAGCGGCATGACCAGCGAGTCCGCGAGGCAAATCTCCCAGTTGGCCAAATGGTTTATCTGAGGGACCATGGGGTTAGAGGGTGGCATAAAATCCAGGATCTCTGGAGCTCTGTGGTCCACCGGGTTGTGAAGGCGCCATCTGGTGAAAGAACAGTCTATACTGTGGCCCCAGTGAACGACCTACAACGAGTCCGAAATGTCCACCGGGATATGTTGAAGGCTGTGGTTCGTCCTGAGGCCACCGCTTCTCCACCCAGGCCTCCACCTCCACCTGTGTCGACTGCCTTGACAGATGATTCCTCTGCCGATAGCGATCTTTGGCTTTTGGTTCCGGAGACTCACTCTTCACTACCCGCAGTAGCTCCAGGTTGCTTCCTCCCAGGTCTTTCAGTGTCCCCAACCGATCAGCCCAGTACTAGCCATCAGGCGATGTGTCGAACTGTTCGCACTACGGCTGGCCACCACTCAAATGTCCACCATCTTCCTCGGTCTACTGGCCCTCAGGACAACGCAGCAAGTCCACTTCGAGCCCCCGTGTCTAATTCCCAGTCTGCCGTTTTCAGGCCTTGGTGCTAGTATTATTCTGCTTATATTCACCGTCGGGACGACGATGCAAAAGTGGGGGGTAGATGTGACCGGATGTCTCCTCCCTCTGTGACGCTGCTTGGCACCATGCCAGCGTACCTGCTATTTAAGTGGAGGTGACAAATCTGCTCCCTCCTCCTCTGCTTCTCCGTTGTGGCTTCAGCCTGGCGTGGCCGCGTAGATTGTTTGGCGTGGCAGCTCGCGCATCACACTCTCTACCAAACACGTAAAGCATCTTGCATTCTGTCATTTATTCATGGACACAAGCAACACCTGGCTTGACACTACTCTGAAAAAAACATATTTCTTGGGGGTGCTTAGGGGGTGCTTTGGCAATCCTGGGGGGTGCTTAAGCACCCCCTAGCTTAACCCTGGCGCCGCCCCTGCCCCCCGGAGGTCGAATTTAATCTTAAATGTTTCCATCTTATGCTTTGTAAGTTTGTTTCACAACGGAAGAAATTTAAATATATTTATAAAACTGACAAGTCAAATCAAGCAATCTGATTGGTCGATAGCGTTTTTGCGGACCTCTTTGATTACAGATTTGAAAACATCGTTGCTTGCTTTAGCACAATTAGCACAATTCATTATGTCAAACCTTGGGAAGTAGCTAGATATCCCTGCCCTAATGCCAAAGGAACTGCACACTGAATATGTTTTGCCGTTTGATGTCTATGTCTGGACCGCTGCGTAAAATGGAGGGTTTCTGCCCGTTACTTCTCCGCTGCTTTCTTGTTCCAGTTTGAAAAGCAGTTTGCTTTTCAGCCCAACTGTATACTGTTTTTCTCAGGCACGGAGGGATACTGGCTTGTTGTGAAAAGTAACTTACAATTCTACCCGTGGTATACGCTCAATATCACGGCTAAAAACCAATCAGATTGCTTGATTTGACTTGTCCGTTTTATAATGTGCAATATTTGTTTATATATATATTTCAGAAGTATAATATAAGAAAAGCAAAGGTTTCTGGTGTGGGCCATTATATCCATTATACTTTTCGAATCTGCTGAATTCAAAACAGACTAAGGGCCACAGTTGGCCCCCGGGCCGTATTTTGGACACCCCTGACATAGGCTCAGGTTGTTGGTTTGTTTCAACTTAAACTCCTTTTTTTAGCCTGATGTCGATTAAATGATGTGGTTAAAGTTCTCTTCATTATCACAACAAGGTATAAAATAGTGGAAAGAGGTCAGAACAGCTGCTATCCAACAATGAATTGGATAAGATAAATACATGTTTACATTGAAGTTGCTAGATGAGATTTGCTCCACAGGATCAATCCCATTCAAAACTATTTAAGTTCCCTTTCCATAGATGATTCAGGACCCTCAGTTTTAAATATAAAATGATGTGTCAATCAGAGAATAGACGACCCTCGGGTTGAAGGCTTCTTGGTCTTCTTTTGCTTTGCAGATCATTTCCTCTCAGGGTCCGAATACTTGCTCGTGCTGTAAGGAAGCTCAAAACCCTTTGTAAAACGTGACTTCCTTTTGCTTAGCTAGCTCCTGGATAATTCCATATTCAACATTCCCAGGATGTAGTCCAGTTTTTAACTCTTTGTTTTTGAGTTTTTCGAAATAATGACTCCAATTTCCCTCACTGTCTGCTCCAAATCCGAACACATGGACCTAGGGAAACAAAAGAAAACACATTTAGGAACAAAGAAACCTGCTAAGAGTCACAAACGAATAGACAGGATAACTTTATATAACCAGCACGGCCCCTAGTAGACCCCTACTCCAACCCAGTCTCACGGCATTTCGTGTAACTTATAGTCACGAAATAAATGTAATCTATTGATTCGTGTTCACCGACACGATTTTCCCCTTTTTTTTGTGTCTCACAGAACGATTTTAAAAGCAATGTATTTCTACTGGTAGTAGGTTTCGTTGCGGCACCACGTCTTTTAGTCCGTTCGGATCTTGGAAGACCGAAAGCTGTGTGGTTCATAAAAACATTTCCTTACTCAATATCAAGCCACGATAATTTTTTTATTTTTTATTTGAATCATGTCGGACAGTTTTTGCCGTCCGTGAGGAAAATAAATGGGGCTCAGAACCTCAGAATACTGAAATCTGTATTTTTGTAATCTTTATTTCCTTCTAATGTGTTATTATTTGGTGCAGGCACGAAACATACTACCAATAGAAATATATTGCTTTTAAAATCGTTCTGTGTGACATGAAAAAAAAAAACTTTTCTGAGGATTTAGCAGCCTGGTGTATATTGCACAGTTTTTAACGGCATTCATATTTAAATATATTGCACATATTGCAGATTGTTGGTATTTAACAAAAAGGGATGTTATAGTCTGTATTGTTGTGTGTGTGTGTGGGCAACCCAGTCGCACGGCAACCAACCAAACGCATTCTCCTAAACATGCCGCTCTATTTAAGCTGCCAGATCTGCCTGCCTCTGCCTCGCTATTGCTGCTGCTGCTGCGTTCGTGCCCTGCTATTGCGTTCACATTGCTACTGCCTGCCCCACCACCACCAGCTTCCACCCCAGCTTTCACCTGTAGGCTCGGGGGATAGTTATCTAATCATCACTCAATGTTCTTTGCCCGAGCCTAGACGGCAAACATAACCTGCTGCTTCTAATAAACATATTAAGAAACACATTAGCTGTACATTTCCGCTCTAATAAAGGTTTTCTGATTCTGATTATTTTCAACCAGTCCTCAATTACTGAAATACACTTGTCTCTCATTTTGTGTTTGTTGAATCAAAACTGGTGCCTTCCACAAGGAAAACTCCCAATTAAAAAACGTACCTCGTCACAAATATGCATCGCAAGAATCAAAGCCATGAAGCCAGTGGATGGATACCTGCCCTTCGTGTCCAGCCAGTTATGATGAGTATCCATCATGAAATCGGGATTAAGGACCATGACCTGTTGAACGATTCAGTCAGACATCAAACTATATTTTTATGAACCATTACCGTGCAGCCAGTTAAATGCATTTGAAAATAATACTCACCAAATTCTTGTTAGCCTTGATTTTTGATAGTACTGGCGCATATGATCTGGTGAAAATACAAAATAAATCATCATTGTAAAATAAAATACAAAAAATCCACATTGAGTGATTGTGTTATTGTCAGCAAAATGGGTTACTAAGCAACAAGTAAACACACCTTCCTCTTTCACCTTGTGTCTCCCTTCAGTTGTTCCACATTTCTTTGTGTTACATTATTGACTTCCTGGTTTGTATTTGTCTCTTTGAGTGACATTTTGGAGGCATGTGGGCCCTGTGACGGTGTCAGGTAGGTTTGTTAAGTAATCCAGTGTTGACTAAATTGAGGTTTTTGACCCTAACTATAAATTGACCCGACACAGAAGTTAGCATTTCATTTTATCAGAAAATAAGCTCTGTAGTCAACAAATGTTTATGATAGTTACATGTTTTTATTCAGCATTAAGGCTAACACTATCTCACCTCCGCTAAGCTAACGGCGGCTTATGGTTGGCCTAATTTAGACACGAAAGCAACTACTGTTTTATTACACAAAGACGCTTCAGACGTTCAGCAGTGGAGGGTTAACTTGGACAAGATCTCAGTGTTTGCATGACATGTAAATGCTGTGCTGAATGATTTCCATCAGTAATGCTTTGCTTATTAACTGCCAGTTGTTGTTATCGAATACAGAGCCTTTCAGAAGCGATTCGCTGAAGAAGAATTTCACTGAAGCATTGCTCACAAATAGAGGTAGTAGTGAGAAGTTTATTACAAGTATTGGGCTACAATGGTTGGAGATTTCTTCCAAATCTTGTGCTAAGCTTCTAGCAACAACAGATACTCGTGTTTTTCAGAGTCCTAATTACTTTGGTGATTGAAACTTGGTGGTTTCAACAACCATACAACAGATTAACATGACATTTGGCAAAGTGTGTGTGTGTGTGTGTGTGTGTGTGTGTGTAAAGACGTCATGAGATGATGACCTTTCGACATCTGGAACATATCCAAGTTTATGAGACCTGACAATGTTTGTGTGTTAAGTGTATGTTCGTGTGTGTTTTGCATGTATAAGGCACACGAGATATTTGTGCTCGTGGGAGCATTGCTGTATGATTGCTTGAGAGCAGGTAATGTTTCCCCATTGTTGCTTGGTGTTGCGCAACTAAATAATGATTCATTTCAACTGTGTTTGTGTTTTATTGATTCCTCTCCGTTTCATTATTTCCTGTTTCCATTATTGCCACAACAAGATCATTACAGCATCCCATAATCCTCTCTGTTTCAGCCCTGTTTCCAAAGTGCTGATTCTCTGGCTGTTACTTTAGATGAAAATAAGGAGCCACTCCCCACGCCCCTCAGAAATATTTGGTTAAAAAGAACACAATGGCGCTCGAGGAGGAGATTCAGGTGATCATAACACCTCTATCAGCTGATGCCAACAGGCAGGAAAAGGGAGACAAAACACTGAGAGCACAGCAGCCAAGGTTACAGGTGCGTGTGCTCAGTCAGGACACTATAGCCGCAGTCACACCGCAGGACCTTCCCTGGTACTTTGGTTCTTTAGTTCCGTTAGTACCAATAATGTCGCGTTCACACCGCCTCAGTGCCGGGAACTCTTTTGGCCATTTTCAGTCCCTGCTAGAGAGGTGGTACGAACCTGGTGATAAAAGAGTGCCAATTTCTATTCTATTTCTATTGGCTGGGCGAATTGCAAACCACGCCCCGTTAGACTCTGATTTTTTTTTGTTAGGCAGCCATTTTTTTCCTCGCTACAAAACCATATCCACACCTGAGCGAGTCGTTTTTACTTTAAAGCAGTTATGACCACACGTACTACCAGGGGCGGCGCCAGGGGGGAGCTAGGGGGTGCTGAAGCACCCCCCAGGATGGCCAAAGCACCCCCTCAGCACCCCCAAGAAATATATGTTTGTTTTTTTCGAAAATTATTTGTTTTAAAAAAAAAAAATTTAGAAAAATTATTGATTACATCAATGCAAATGTGAAACAAACAAACGTTTGACCAAAAACATAAATTCAACACAGGTGATTAGGCCAATGGCCAGCACCCATTAGATTTTTGACCTACCCGTAGGCTAAATTACTTTGTGACACTTGAGTGACTTCCTGTTAGCTGAAGCGCCAAATTATTTGCTAAAAGGAAAGTGACAAATGGATAGTTTTTTAGTCCTTAAACGTCCACGTGTGGACACTCAATCAAAACCACCTGAAAGCGAGAGGGATTCTGCACATAATAGGCCTCGTGAGTACAAGTAGCTTACTTCTGGCTCTTTGTGTTTCATTCAAGCTCTGCTCTGTATGTGTGTGGCACGAGCCATTTTGTGTGCGTGCGCGAGCACCGGTGGGTCTCTACCGGAGATCGTTGTGGTTAGCATCTGGTGCTAGCTAGCCAAGCTAACGGATATAAGGAGCTTTTTCAACAACAAGGTGGAGGGAGATCTCTCTCCTGTCCTGTCAGACTGAGAGTCTCAGATAACCTCAGCTCAGGTGAAGTAAAGGACTCAGTGTTTAGATACTTAACTTTGGTGTAGTTATCTCAGTGGGTCTCAAACGTTTTGTTTTAAAAGGGGAGTGATTTGTAAAATATCTATAAAGAAATAGTAAATCTGTTTACAGTTCTGTTTCATATGTATGTTGAGAGATGTATCCATAGATCTCTTCATTTTGCTCTCAAAGTGCACCAGATTGATGCTTTTAACTTCAATATTTCAAAAAAAATCTTCGGGAGCATTTCAAAATGCAAGATGTGGGGGGTGGGGTGGTGCTAGTGGATCGCCAGAGCTGTTAGATTAACATTAACATGCTTATATTGTAGTTCTAAGTGCAATGCCTTGCGGCCTGTAGCACCATCCTTGATGGAGCATATGTGTGGGCAGGAAAGGAGTGAGCAGAGAGAGTAGAGTATTTGTCGATTTTTGTTCTGTTTTCTGTGACTATCTGCCTCACCCTCTCAGACTTTCAGTTGCGCGCGCTACTAAAGAGACGTGTTACCATGGAAACCAAACAATGGTGTAGCCGTATTAAAGTCCGAGTGGAAACAGTCCTGAGTAAATCTGATTTTGTCAGAAATCGGGAGAAATGCGGGAGAAATATGAACCCGGGAGGAAACCGGGAGAGGGCAATGAAATCGGGAGTCTCCCGCGAAAATCAGGAGGGTTAACAGGTATGGGTTGCAGTAGAAAATTAAACTGTAGCGCTGGTGCATTAATGGGAAACCCTTAAAGTTTGAGCACCCTCTATGAAACGTCAAGCTACCCCACAGCACCCCCTAGAGAAAATCTCTGGCGCCGCCACTGCGTACTACAACACCGGAGCGGTGGAATGATGAGGAAGTGTCGGCGCTTCTGGCAATTGACTCTGAGGACGGGACGCAGCAGCTTCTACAGAAAGCAGTTCCCAACTCCAAATGTTTTGAGCGATGTTCGCAAAAGCTACTTGAGCGGCGTGATGCCGTTATTGTTATGTCTTGACTGTGCAATAAAACAAACAAACTGGCGAAGCTTTATTTATTGTGTCCCACCCCAAATTTGCAGAATAGGAGAATGTGAGAGCAGACAGGTGTCGGTGGTTGAATTTATCTACAATGTTGCAACCTTGTGCAGCAATGGCAGAAACACAAGTCTTACACACATAAACACAAGTAATTAATCATGTCATTTGTTTTAGATAAATAAGGGAAAAACACCAAACAACGGTTAATGCCCTTTTCCAAAATCAGCCTGAGGGGGTAATATATAATAAATACATAGAGATAAGGTCCATTGTTATAATGGGGTATTTTATTTGTAAATGACCCTTATAACCCAGCCTCATGGTGCACATGAGTCTTTGCTTGGACATTTTGTTGGTTTGAGTCATTTGAGCTCGGATTCTAGTAGGGACATAAAGTAACACGTATCTTAGGAAGATATGAACTTCATCTTTCGTAGATAATCATGTGACACTTTATCTTTGCACTACGGTCTGTCTGCTGAGCCTACCTATTATATATATATATCATGTACAGCGGGTGGGCTTTATATCACCTCCCCCGTGGTTTTGCGGCCTGCCAGTAAACCCAGAGAAGAAGAAGACGAAGTGACGTCAGCGTAGTCTTGCCTCAGGGAAAGTACTGCGGTGTGAATGCGATTGGCACTAGCCCCCTGGTGGATTCAGTGCCGTGGTACTTTAGTGCCGGCACTAAAGTACGGCAAGTCCTGCGGTGTGAAAGCGGATTATGAACTGATAAAATCACGCTCTACAATCACATACATGCCAACCTTTCCAAATCCAAAAGAGGTAGGTTTGCGCGCGGCAAATGTGCACGCCCAAATTAGGTAATCAGAAGAAATGGAACCCCAGTAATTACATGTATAAACCATGTATTTAACTATATTGCATCATTTTAAGCATTTCAGTAAAAGTGGTAGTTTGGTAAACAGTGACATCAACGACATGTTTGGTCTGTAAAATGCCCGAAAAGTAAAAGAATGGGAGATAAATATCCCAAAGTCTCCACATTTTGAATCTTAAGCTCGCTCTATTGCGGAGATATTCCCGCGAGAGTGTGTAAAACTTAAAAATGTGAAATTTTACCAATATACTCACAGACCACTAGGGGGCGCTCACGGACCACCAGTGGTCCGTGGACCACACTTTGAGAAGCACTGGAAGGATGTGTCATGATGTAGAACTCTTGTGTGAACATTGGATAAAGCCAGGTTCATATTTTTGTTTCATGTTGTTGACATATTAGTCAAAGATTTGCACAGAGCGAAATATCTTTGTGTTGCGCCATAAATCAGAAAATACTGGAAGAAGCCACGTCTCATCTCCTCTGTCCTGTGCGCACGCTGTCATGCTATATTGCACGCACGGCTGCTTTACGCAGTTCCCAGCGTCTGTTTGTGCATTACAGAGAGCGCTCAATAGGGCAGCCTCTCTCTGCACAGCGCCTGTCACTCTGGCTGTGTCAGGCTGTGTCACAGGCGTATGTCCTCCTCTGGGGTGGATCCCCCGGAGAACATCAAAGCGCACAGCACCAGAGGAATTTCCTCCTCCACGGCGTTGCAGTGAGGAATGACAGTGGAAGACATTTGCACTGCTGCATCTTGGTCTTCCCCCTGTTCTTTTATTCGTTTTTATTTGAGGGATGTCTCCCATTCCTCTCTGACACACTCAGTACTGAGTGTCCTGTCAGAATGAGTAATGTCGGGAACTCAACTGCGTGCCCTCTCTCCTGCCTGTCAGCACTTAGAGAGCTGCCCTTTCCCCCCCCTCTTTGATCGTTTTAACAAGTGAGACTTTGGTCTCTACTTTTTATAACGACAGGTAGCCTATTTCGCCTACCTTCGTTCCCGTATGGAGAATATTCATTTTGTAATGCTATATTCCCTGGGAATGTGACGCTCCATTACGCATGGCGAAATGGACATATTAATTGAGTAGGTGTGTTTTTGTGCTTCTGGTAACGGACGGACCAGTGGGGCGTAGACTACATAGCCTTAGAGGGCGAAGCCTTATACAAAATAGAACTGGGGTTACGTACTCTAACCCAGCTTCCAAGGGTTATAGGCGCAGCCCTCTAAGGTTCGGGCCCCACTGGCTCCGCAAATATCTGAAGAAAAGCTGTTTGTGTGGGAGCAGATTGTAGGGACTACTTCCTATTTATACAGAAGTGAGTCTGTAGTGGGGCCCATGTCATAGGTGAGCGTGGATTAAGTCTGTGAGTGCTGCACACGTGCAGTGGGATTACCCAATAGTGATAGCCTTAGAGGGCTGCGCCTATACTCATAGAAGCTGGGTTACAGTATGTAACCCCAGTCCTTGAGTTTCAGGGCAGAGATAATGTCTTCCACTTATTACAGCATCAACTTTTATAATGACAACGTGAAAGGTATCTATTTCATTCATTAGTTAAATATTGGTATGAGTGTGTTATCTTTTCTATAGAGCATAAAAATACACCATGTCCCCATGAGGCAATATATACAGGCAGCCAGGTGTGTGTGTGTGTGTGTGTTGTAATTTAATATGTACTTAAAGATTCATATTCAGATCAGTCATGCAAAAATACTTGTAACAGAGTATTCTTTGTTGAGTACAAAGACTGAGTTCCTATTGTCATGAAAAAAACAAGTCAGAAAATGCAAAATCATCGGTCACTCCCTCAAAAGATTAGTCGGACTGGGACATATGTTTACATGTATGCAAAGTGAGGAGTCTGCCTGTGGACACACTGCAGCAGGAGAGCACTTATTCTACCACTGATAGTTCATTATGCACATTCAAAAATAGAAAAAAATAACTTTTTATTTACAGAAGTTAATTGGCAAATCATCCCCCAGATAAAAGCTATTTCATCACATTAAAACTGTTTTCTGGAGATAATGCTCTATGAAGTATAACAGGCTGACAGGTTTTGATCAACAACTAAAAGAAATGGGCAGTAGTTTTACTGTGACATCACAAATACATCGTTTCTTGATTTGAATGTGTTTGTTTGAACAAGGAAGGACTTAGCTTGCAAGCTGGAGAATCACAGATTATATATATAACCAAACTGACCAAGTAAAAAGGCAGACCAGTCCTCTTTTGCCCTTGAGCAAGGCACAGTGGTGGAAGCAGTATATCCGATGGTTCAGTAACAATGCTAAAATGTAAAATTCCTGTATTCAACGTCTTACTGAAATTAAAGTATGAAAGTATTTGCTTCAAAATATACTTAAAGTTCCAAAGAAAGTACCCTTTCATAATCAATGGTTATTGATGTGTTCCTGACAGCTGCAAGGTGGTATTAATGACTTAATAAACTACTGCTGGATATCCTAAAATAATATGTAAATGTTTATTTGTTTATTTATGTTTTTTTGTATATAGCCAATATACTGAATGTGTAAAGTAACTAAAGCTTTCAGATAAGTGTATTGGAGTAAAAAGTACAAATGTGGCTTCCTAAATATAAGTGAGTAGCAACATAAGGTAGCGTAAAATGAAAATACTGAGCTTTTGTCTCAAAACTGTATTTAAGTACGAGGGCCCATGTCCGAAGTGAACATCCATAACATTCAACTGTTTGTAACTTACGAATGATTGATTACTTGTATATAGACTCTTATGGCACTACTTCTATTGTATTGTATTTACTTGCACCGTTGTATCTGTTGTATTGTGTTGCACTGTTGGAGGAGGCTGTGACCTCAGATTTTCACCAACTACACAGTAGCTAAGTACGAATGACAATAAATTCTGAGCACAAGCGTCTTTTTTGTTTTTAATTGATTCCTCTCCGGCTCCGAGGGATTTAAGTTCAAACCATTTCATCTTTCCAGAAAAGCCTCAGCGATGTCCCAGAAGAAACTGGAGAATGAGGTTTCTGTCGGTGAGCTCTATGCCGCCTCATGTGACCATCTGATGAACTGCAGTTGTCCCAAATCCACATAGGCCCTGGGTGTCCAAACATTTTTCACGGACGGCTACATATTGAAAAACATGAAGGGCTGGGCCACTCACTAAAATATATTGTCTCATACGTTAAGTTATAAGTTGGCAAAAAAACAATCAAATGGAGCAAATTACACTTGATACTTGAATATGCTTTAATAAAATAAAAAGCACTGTATATGGTTTCATTTATTTTGTGACAGTGTTAGCAGCTCGTTCCTTAAAACAGAATCTGGTGCTCTTCGTTCACAGCCATGTATAAAGGGAGGGGGGGGGATAAGGGGAAATATGAAGGGTACGTTTCAAGCTTGTTAAGAAAATTAGGCTTTTTTCATCAACTAAGATCTGTTAGAAGATGTTTTCAACTTTAATTGACTGCATTTATTTGAAAAGTGAGCTTATTAACACATGAATACTAGACTGTGCAATATTTGTTTACATATATATTTCAAAAGTATAATATTAGAAAAACATAGGTTTCTGGTGTGGGCCATTATATCCATTATACTTTTCGAATCTGCTGAATTCAAAACAGACTAAGGGCCACAGTTGGCCCCCGGGCCGTAGTTTGGACACCCCTATAAGCTTAGGTGGTTGGTTTGTTTCAACTTCAACTCCTTTTTTTAGCCTGATGTCGATTAAATGATGTGGTTAAAGTTCTCTTCATTATCACAACAAGGTATAAAACAGTGGAAAGAGGTCAGAACAGCTGCTATCCAACAATGAATTGGATAAGATAAATACATATTTACATTGAAGTTGCTAGATGAGATTTGCTCCACAGGATCAATCCCATTCAAAACTATTCAAGTTCCCTTTCCATAGATGATTCAGGACCCTCAGTTTTAAATATAAAATGATGTGTCAATCAGACAATAGACGACCCTCGGGTTGAAGGCTTCTTGGTCTTCTTTTGCTTTGCAGATCATTTCCTCTCAGGGTCCGAATACTTGCTCGTGCTGTAAGGAAGCTCAAAACCCTTTGTAAAACGTGACTTCCTTTTGCTTAGCTAGCTCCTGGATAATTTCATATTCAACATTCCCAGGATGTAGTCCAGTTTTTAACTCTTTGTTTTTGAGTTTTTCGAAATAATGACTCCAGTTTCCCTCACTGTCTGCTCCAAATCCGAACACATGGACCTAGGGAAACAAAAGAACACATTTAGGAACAAAGAAACCTGGTAAGAGTCACAAACAAATAGACAGGATAACTTTATATAACCAGCACGGCCCCTAGTAGACCCCTACTCCATCCCAGTCTCACGGCATTTCATGTTATAGTCACGAAATAAATGTAATCTATTGATTCGTGTTCACCAACACTCCAGTTTACAGCTTCCTGCCTACGACCTGTCTAATACCAGTATCGAGGAATGTTAAGCCCTCCCACTATTTTCCAAGAGGGCGTTGCCAGATTTTCAATTTCAGGTTTTAACCAGGAGATGGCGCTTCATTCACAAATACAGAAAGACAAGTTTCATGGACTTTCAGTTGTGTTTTGAAGAGCATTTGAACACATCAATATTTTAGATACTATACTAAAGTATATCTAATCTTGTAATTCAATAATATATAGTCTTTATATATTAAATAATCATAATAATAACGTAAATGTTTACATTACACTTCTTTATTTGTTATGCTCATACTTTTACAATCGTTTGCTTTAATATGCAGTATATTTTTTGCATATTTTTGTGTTTGCTTCCTCCTGCTCCCTTTCGGACACATACTGTATGATTTATTATTATTATTAATATGAAGATATTATTAAGATAAGATAAGATGTTACTTTATTGATTGAACATTTTAGTTTAGAGTGTGCTGTCCCACGGTAATTCAGAAGGCTCACAGGTCACATTCCGACCATTATTTAAAACAATAGGTGCTTTCACACCTTCTACAGTTTGATTTGTATAGAGGGAGCTCTGTGGCTGAATGGCCAGCGATTAGGTGTGGCGCATTTATCATAGGTGATCAGAGCCTGCCGTCAGATTTCATTTAAAAAACAGATCTGATTTTAAGACTATTTCTGCGCTCATAAAGAATGATAAGAATAAGAATAATGCGTATTGAACTGGTTTCATTAATTAGTGAGTTTATTTAACACTAGAACCGCCAATCGGGTCAATTTGTGTGATGTGTGTTGTGTGTGTGCAATGTAACTTTTTTTCAATAAAATATTAAAGTCTCCCAGTCCGTGACTTTTCCTGAAAGTGTGTTATGTAGCACCCTATGTTGTTAAAAATTGCATTCTAATAGCGGGATTTGACGGGTTTAGGTAGGCCTATACAAAAACCTCTGGCGGTTCTAGTGTTAAGGTAATTAGGTACAGTAGAAGCCCTTTTTTATCAGTAACGAATTTAGCAGTTGAACATAAAAGTCAACTAACTGAGGGTCACTTGCAATGACAGTGTTGTGTCTAACTGTAAGCTTGTCACTCAGAGTAACCTACAGTTAATTTAGCTGCTGGAGAAGAAAGATCCAGTGGGGAGGGGGGGAGAGAGCTGTGGTTGATGGGCCATTAGTTGTGTAAATACACAGCTGAGAGCTGCCGTTTCATTCACACTGTTTAAAAAACGGTAACAACGTGCTATTTTTCTTAGCGGATGCATGTCAATTCAAATCAATACATACAACTATTTTTTAAATCAATAAAAACATTTTCTAAATCCATAAAAGCATTACAATTAATATTGGGATTCATGTCGTTACTTTGTTGAGAATGTGGCCATGTAATAAGCGGGATAATTTGCAGCGACTTGTTCTTTATGGGGAAAATAACACCCTTCATCCAGATGAGGATCCCTCCGCTACGCGTCGGGATCCTGATCTGCCGACGAGGCTCCATTAAAATATACATATTTGTAGTAAATTACTGAGTTTAGGCACGTTAATAACGTTTTAATGAAGTTGAATACAGTATATTCATATGTGTCAGTGATTTCATGTCAATTCGGTGAACATAAACATAAATGATCGTGGTGAAGATGATTAAATTAGGATTACAAATCGAGAGCCGGGCTGCATTTCCTCCCGTTCGTTTTTTTCGACTAAACAACATTATTTTGTTAAATAACAACATGGTGATGTTTTGTAAATGATTACATGTCTCTTATTTAGCACAGTAGTATGATATCCGTGACATATGGATCTTAACAAAGTTCCGCTGTACATCCAGCGTACTGTATCTGACTTTATTTCACATGAGCTCCAGTGTGGAACCCCACTGCACCCCCTGGTGGATCAATGATCCATTGCAGCTGGCTTCATTATAATTACATGTATCTATCACGGGGGCGGTCTCAAGTCAAGCTGGAGGTTTTCCCTTGAGCGAGGGCAGATCACGTACCAATCACGGCCCTCGCGTTTCAAACTGTCTGAAATGAAGCGCTACATCTGTACCGTTGACGGACAGTTGAGGTTGTTTACACTTCCATGCAAGATCGTTTTGGTTATTTCTGTCCTTGACTATGGAGGAACAACTATTGCTGCTTTGTACCTTCTGTGGAAATGTATTGTATCTCCGGGAACCCACTCACAGCCACAACGATCATCTCTTCCATCTTTACAACTGATCAACAGAAGGACGTCAGAGGGAATCACAACGCTGATTGGCTTCCGGAGAACTCGTCCCTTGAATTTGACGCTCGAGTTGAAAAAAATTGAACTCTCGCGTTTGACGCGGCCCCCTTCAATCGCGTGATTCGCGCCGCGTCCACCGCTTCATCCTCGCCGTCGGAGTGAATTCGCGTCTGTCTCTGCATTGACTTTACATGTAATGGTGCCGCCCCCAAACATTGCATCGCGTCCGATGTGAACGCAGCATTACAACCAACCAAACGTATTCTCCTAAACATGCCGCTATATTTATGCTGCTTGCCTTCCCCACCACCACCCCAGCATCCACCTGTAGGATCGGGGGATAGTTATCTAATCATCACTCAATGTTCTTTGCAAAGAGTGATGAGGCCCGAGCCTAGACGCCAAACTCAAACTATATGCTGCTTCTAATAAACATATTAAGAAACACATGAGTTGTACATTTCCGCTCTAATAAAGGTTTTCTGATTCTGATTATTTTCAACCAGTCCTCAATTACTGACATACACTTGTCTATCATTTTGTGTTTGTTGAATCAAAACTGGTGCCTTCCACAAGGAAAACTCCCAATTAAAAAACTTACCTCGTCACAAATATGCATCGCAAGAATCAAAGCCATGAAGCCAGTGGATGGATACCTGCCCTTCTTTTCCAGCCAGTTATGATGAGTGTACATCATGAAATCGGGATTAAGGACCATTAGCTGTTGAACGATTCAGTCAGACATCAAACTATATTTTTATGAACCATTACCGTGCAGCCAGTTAAATGCATTTGAAAATAATACTCACCAAATTCTTGTTAGCCTTGATTTTTGATAGTACTGGCGCATATGATCTGGTGAAAATACAAAATAAATCAACATTGGAAAATAAAATACAAAAAAATACAAATTGAGTGATTGTGTTATTGTCAGCAAAATGGGTTACTAAGCAACAAGTAAAACAGATTATTGAACTAGCTCAGAAAGCTAATTTCACTGTAGCCTAGGGTGACCAGACGTCCCCGTTTCTATTGGCCCGTCCCCGGTTGAAACTGTCCCCGGAAATGTCCCCGTTTTTGAATATACGTTAAAAACACATAACAAGGTGAAATAAAATGTTTCATGTCAGGAAACTCTGGGTAAACAGACTGTGGTCAAGCCAGCCCCTACTTCGGAAAACACAGTCAAGCCAGCCCGCACGTTGTATTGCATTGTATTGTTTTATATTGTATTATTTTTAATTCTCCTTAGGAGTTCTTTGTTTCTTATTAGAGGTTAACAGTTTTATATAATGTGATAAATAGCCTAATACATGCAAAAAAACTGTAATTTTTGTCTGATATAACAATAAATACAACTTTATTAGCTATCAAGCTATGAAATATGTTTTACGGCTCCGGACAAAAAAATGTTTTGGAAAAAGGAGCAAAATGGCTCTTTTGGTCAAAAAGGTTGCAGACCCCTGCCCTAGAACATTTAGATTGTTGCAGGTCTTAGATGCTGTCTGGTGCATTCTCTAGGCTGAATGATAAGATGAACCAGCACAATATTATATTGTACAATTTCAATTGTATTCTTCATTTCACTTGTTTGTTTGTTTGTTCTTGTTCGTGTTTGCTCGCTTGCATGCCCTGCATAGCTATAAGAAATACTTAAGTTGTTGGTCAAGACACTTTCCATCTGATGAAGGCAAATGCCTTCAGTATGACAGATGAACAGATCGCCACTGGGCTTTCAACTAAAGACACAGCCACGCAAAAACTGCAGCATCCTTACGGGTACTGACATTTGTGAAGTCCCGGCCCGGAGCGACGTCCTGGTGCTCTGCAGCAGCTCTAAACCCCTGTCGGACGAGACATATACCACGTGATGACACGTTAGGCTCGTTTTGTGTTCAAGGACCCTGACCCAGGCGCAGCCAACCCAGAATTTCGGCCAGCAGTCGAGGAAAAGCGGGCGGCCTGACAGCCTCCTTTTCTTCCCTCGGTGACGGAGCTGGAAGGTTCCCCAGTTCCAGATGTGTTCCCGCTGCCTCGAGAGATGCCTCAACGCCATCCTCAAGTGCACCAAAACACATGTCACAATATTGTTCTGTTTTCTCGGATAAAGCATTTGCCACTGAAGCATCCAGGCCGAGGGCCGAGGGCGCAGCTCAAAAAAATGAAAGAAAAAACAATAAAAACAATCAAACCAATAAACAGCCCGCCATTTGTTCCCCTTTTGAGAGCAGCTACGGCCTCTCTCAAAAGGCGGAAAATGAACGGGTCTGTGAAGGCACCGCCGCCACGCGCATGCGCAGTGACGATTGGGGCTGTGAGGCCACCACCGTCACGTGCAGGCGCAGTGCCGGCTGGGGTTGTGAAGGCACCTCCGTCACGTGCAGGCGCAGTGTTTGTGGGGACTGTCAAATCGGGGTACCACCGTGTTCAGACACTAGAGGGCCCCATAACACAACAAATAGAGACTCAGAGGGCAAAAGACGTGACTTCTCCGCTGGCTCTAAGGAGCGTACAGTGGAAGATGCTCACAACGCCTGCTTGGGTGTTCAAGACAGTTACACAGGGCTACAGACTCCAATTCGCTTTCACCCCCCCTCGCTTCTCGGGCGTTCTGTATTCACGGGCCCGAGGGGAGTCAGCCCACATTCTAGAAAGAGAGATTCTCTCGCTTCTAGAAAAGAAGGATATATCGATAATACCCGCCGAGTGGAGTCAGAGCGGCTTTTATTCCAAGTATTTCCTCGTTCCCAAACGGGGAGGGAATGGAATTCGGCCAGTACTAGATTTGAGGGCTCTGAACAAATATCTAAAAAGATACAAATTCAGAATGCTCACTCACACATCTCTGCTGCGTCTCGTGCGACAAAACGACTGGTTTACATCAGTCGACCTGAAAGATGCGTATTTCCATATCCCAGTATATTACCCACACAGGAAATATCTGAGGTTCGCATTTCAGGGGGTCTGTTACGAATACAGAGTACTTCCCTTCGGGCTGTCTCTCAGTCCAAGAGTGTTTGTACGATGTACGGAAGCCGCGATAGCCCCGTTGAGACAACAGGGTATTCGCCTGGCAACCTACCTAGACGACTGGCTGCTCCTCGCACAGTCGGAACAGGAGGCTATTACGCAGACAAATGTCCTCGTGAAGCACCTGCTCAACCTGGGTTTCATAATAAACACAGAGAAGAGCATGTTGTGCCCGGCACAGACTGTACTCTTCCTGGGTTTACACCTGAACTCGGTGCCCTTTACAGCCCGCCTGTCGGCGGAAAGAGTGAAAGCTTTCAGAGCTTGTCTCGCTCATTTCCAGCTGCGCAAACATGTTCTCTTCAGATCATGCCTGCGGTTACTGGGGCTCATGGCGTCAGCCATCCTGGTCGTACGACTGGGACGCTTACACATGAGGGAGTTTCAGCGCTGGGTAGCCGCTGTAAGACTAAACTAAAGAGTGATGGTTACGGCGAGATGCGTAATGGCACTGCGCCACTGGCTACACCCGACTTTTCGAGTACGGGGCGTATCGATGGGGACTGTCCTTTCACGGAAGGTGGTCACCACGGACACATGTCTAACGGGCTGGGGAGGTATTTACGAGGGTCGGTTTTGCGTTCTCTCCAGTTACACATGCTGGCACGCAAACTGATCTTCTGGAGCTGCGGCCGTCTCCTCTCTCTGAGAGCGACGCACGTACCGGGTGTAATGAACCTCGGGGCAGACCTGCTGTCCAGAGGCGTACCACTATATGCAGACTGGACTCTACATCCAATGGTTGTGAGCCAGCTGTGGGTGCGTTACGGCCGAGCCGCGGTAGATCTGTTCGCATCAAAAGAAAATGCTCATTGTCAGCTTTTCTTTTCAATGCGCGATTAAAATCGCACCATTAGGCGTGGACGCGCTCGCACACATTTGGCCTCCGGTCCTCCTGTACGCGTTTCCACCCCTGGCGCTGATACCCCAAACTCTGGCCAGAGTGAGGGAACAGCGCCACACAATGATCCTGATAGCTCCGCACTGGCCTGCAATGTACTGGCTGGCGGAAATCTATCAGCTGCTGTGCGGTCAGCCGTGGCAGCTCCCCCTACGCAGAGACATACTGTCTCAGGCGGGGGGGACGATCTTTCACCCATACCCGGAGCGTATGGCCCTATGGGCCTGGCCTGTGAGTGGTATAATCTGAATACAGTGGGTCTCCCGCAGAAGGTGATAAACACTATTCAGAGTGCGAGAGCTTCCTCCACCAGATCCCTTTATGACTGTAAGTGGAGAGTGTTTGAGGAGTGGTGCCTTCAAAAAGGGCACACCTCTTTTCAATGCCCTGTGGGAGTGATTTTATCATTTCTGCAGGACCTAATTGATAAACACAGAGCTTTCTCCACGATCAAAGTCTACCTGGCTGCTATTGCTGCATGCCATATGGGCTTTGAGGGTAAGACGGCCGGCCAGCCTCCTTTGGTCTGCCGTTTTATGAAGGAAGCTCGCAGGCTCCTCCCTGTCTCCAGGTCACTGGTGCCCTTATGGGACTTGACAGTGGTTTTAGATGGGCTCACTCGAGCCCCATTTGAGCCCCTGGAAGAAGCTGACATGAAGCACCTGTCACTCAAGACAGTGCTGTTACTGGCCCTGGCATCCGCCAAGCGAGTCAGTGACATTCATGCGCTATCTGTACATCCTTCATGCACTCAGTTCGCCCCAGGGCTAACGAGAGTGTTGCTGAAGCCCAACCCTGCCATTATACCTAAGGTGGTTGGTTCATGTACCCCAATCGACATTGAGGCATTTCTTCCGCCGCTGTGTCCCTCCGGGGAACAGCAGCTGAATTTGCTTTGTCCAGTCCGTGCTTTACGCACTTATATGGATAGATCAAAAGAGTTTCGTCATAATGACCAACTCTTTGTGTCCTGGGCTAACCCTAAGAAGGGCAAGCCTGTTACTAAGCAACGGCTCTCTCACTGGATTGTGGAGGCAATTGCTTTGGCTTACACGTGTCAGGGTCTGCAGGCACCTTCGGGTTTGCGTGCTCATTCGACTCGTGGTCTGGCTACATCCTGGGCTTTGTTCAGGGGTGTCTCCAGCCAAGACATTTGTGCAGCAGCGAGCTGGTCCTCGCCGCTCACTTTTGTCCGCTTTTACAGCCTAGACGTCTCTGCTCCCAGTGTGGCCCGAGCAGTGCTGGGCACCCTGTTGAGTCAGAGCTCTACCTGTTAGGTTCTGGTTGGTTTGGTGATTTTCGAGATAAGCTCGTCTGGCAATACAGGAGCTACAATATCCCATAGTGAGACATCGAACGGAGTGTTATGAATGAGAACTATAGGTTACTTACGTAACCCCAGATCTCAGAGTAACATGAAGTGAGATGTCTCACCAGACGGCCCTCCTTGCTATGGTGAAGCGAGAAGAGGTGCTTATTTTGAATGATGCATGCGGCGTAGCGCAAGCTACTTATAGGGGGTAGATTCCCTGATGCTGACGTCAAGATCACCTGCCAATCAGGATTGGCGTAATGAGATTGATGCTTCCGTTTGCTCCGCGGATGAGGCGCATCCCATAGTGAGACATCTCACTTCATGTTACTCTGAGAACTGGGGTTACGTAAGTAACCTATAGTTTTGGTGGTCATGCCACAACTGTGCACGTGCATGCATGTGCGAGTCATGGTAAAATATCTGGATTAAGATGTTGCTTTTTCTTTGCACAGCATGAAAGAAAGGCGAAATGAATGGGCTGTGATTTTTGTATTTTTAAGCAGAGGTCAATAATTTGTGATGAAACGCCATATCATGGATTATCAAGGATTCTCTCTGAAACAGTATGGAGCTCAAAGGCTTTCTCTCTTGCCGGTTAGACCACAAGGTGAGTTCCTTTTTATTTCCTGCTTCTTCACACACATGCTCTCCAGTACAGGTTAGCTCTGAGTGTTAGCGATGCTAATGTAAACACCGACCATATTACGTCCAAAACAGTCGGGCATTGTTTCTGATAGCAACGTTTCTGATCGGGCCGTGGGTCCACATTTCAGATATTACGTCATATCGGACGCAAATCTGGATCAGCTCCGTTGTTCCCCCGTTTTTAGAGAATTGGGTACAGAGGAAAAGAGAGAGGGTTTTATTCTCTGACGTTGCGTGAGTTCCCCGACACACCGGGGACACATCTTTATGTATAAAAGACATCACAAAGTGCATTTTGCATGATAGGTCCCCTTTAAGGTGTTTGAAGAGTAGATTAAAAATACAATTTATTTTGAAAAAAAATATTGCCAAAAACAAATCAAAGGGTGGCTCAACACGCCATGAACTAGGAAATAATTAGCTCTAACGAAGAGTGGGATTAAAGGAACAATAAATATGCTCACCATGTTGTGTTTTTGGTGGTATTTGGTTGTCAACCTATTTCTGTTTGTGAAATGTTGAAGAGATCCGACTGACTGTATCTTTATTCCCTCTGTTTTTGTCTGAGATGGGAATGTCATCTCCTAAATGTTATTTTTGTGTCTTTGGCATGTACAAAATAATAGAATAATAATTTGAATAATAAAAGTAAGACTAACTTTCCAAAGTATCCGGTGCTGAAGGCCTTTATGACCCACTCGATGTCTTGTATCTTGAAGGGAACCAGCACCAGATGAGTGGAGTTATCTAAATGAATGCTGCTCTCCGGGTACATGATGCGATGAGTTGTTTTGGACCCAACATCTGCTTCGTAGCCTTGGGTAACAGCACCGTTCATCCTAAACAGTAAAGAGGGATACATTAAAAAGCATTATTACTGCCCCTTTGTAATCCTAATTTTAAAAAAGGGTAAAAGACAAGACTAAATCAAGACATCTACACTTCAAGAGGTTTTAAACCATGAATAACTGTAAGCTAAAGACAGCTCGCCTGGTATCGACTGCTATGAAATAAAGGAGTTTCAAAATACATGTCCATCTTTAGAATAGACAGGCATACAAAATGGTGTCTGATTTGTCCAACATTCTGAACCCAGAGTTCCTTTCCTTAACATCTGATATGATATTAAGTTAATGTTAAATACCAACTATATGCAATTTATATATATGCCGTTAATAACTGCTTAATATATACCTGGCTGCTAAATCTCCAGAACTGTTAAAAGATGTGTATTTTGTAAATTGTCTAATTTTTAACTAAACTTTTTTTATCTTTAATAGTTTTTGTATGCATACTTCATGGTTAAAATTGTCTTTGGCTCTTTTCTGCTGTAACAATGTACATTTCCCCTCTGTGGGATGATTAAAGGTATTCTGATACTCAAGTACAAGAACCGAGTACTTCTACTTTAACTCAAGTAAAAAAAAAGGTGGTTACCTGTTATAAATACTTTGGTATATGTTTTGATGATGGTCTCTCTTTTAAACTCCAGGTCAATAATCTGCTTAGAAAGCTGAGAGTGCAGCTATGTTTCTTTTTCAGAAACAAGTCCTGTTTCTCGCTTGAGGCCAGGAAGAGTCTCTGTGACCTTTTTACCTGTGCTGGATATGGTGATTTGATCTAATGAATGCACCTGCCCGTACCTGATCAAGTTAGATGCCGGGATTCACAGTGCACTGAGATTTGTAATTAACTTTAATCATCACTGTACCCTGTATGCCAGAGCAGGCTTGCCTTCACTAACAGCAGAGCAGTGTGTTAGCAGCAGAGTCCTGCACGGGTCTGATGTTCAAGACCCGCTCCCGCCCGCACCCGCGACGTGCAATACCGAACCCACCCCGCTACCCCACATATTGCCAATTAGTTCCGCAACCCGACCCGACCTTATATGAGCAGTGAAAACGTGCAATCATTAACACACGCAGTTGCATATTTGTCTCAAAAAGCGTGGGATGTTGGTTCTTCTCTCCGTCTAGAATGAAACCAAAAGCCTCCCAGACGTTGGATTTCGCTCTTGAGGAAGAGATATTGAAAATGCTGTATTCTCCGCTAGAGAGCTTCACCTCAGACATTTCGAATGTGGCGTGCTCAGCAGCAGATAGATGCGCTGCAGAGGTTATGATTATGCGCGGTCCCGCGGGGGAGAGGTCTGAGGATTTAAAGATTAAATGATCATCATTTTAATATATTTATTATGCAACACCCGCGACCCGACCCGCATCATCTTTGTTTTACCCAGAACCGAACCCGCATAAAAGCGTTTGAAAAAATATCACCCGCGAATCACTTTTTTTGCGGGTCACCCGAAGACCGGATGCATCGGGTCGGGTACCCAGGACTCTGGTTAGCAGCGATAGCGGCTAGCGGGCTAGGTGCACAGAGGTGGAAGATTGTTGTGGAGACGAGGAAGATCCACGACATGGCAGGAGGATGTGAACAGTGGGACGGGACAGATGTACCCCAGAGATGAAGGCAGGAGGCAGAGAGAGTCCACGGTTGTTGCGTGGGACGGAGACAGACAAGTAGGCGATGTAGCAGATACCAATAGCCACCCGGCACTTTGATGGCTGAGTGAGGGCAGCCGGCAACGGCAGCCAGCAACGGAGGCAGAAGTCTAAAATAAGTTCAAATTAAAAAGAATGTGAAGTGCAGTAAAGATGTGCAATGAAGGGCAGTAGTCCAACTCGAAAGTTTTGCGAGAACGAATGGTAGCTGAGGGTGATAGAGGGTAACAGAGGCGGAGAAGTGGTGAACAGTCAACGCCAGCGTCCTCTCCGGCGGGAATCTTACATCTGCTCTCTGGGCGTATTGAAAGTATAGCTATTGCCCGAGATCTCATGATGTGGTTTTATTAAATGTGCCAAGTGCTAGGACTGACTTAGGGAAGAAAGCTTTCAGATGCGCAGCTCCACTAACTTGGAACAGTCTGCAAAATGAATGGAAACTGAGCAATTTGGATCCACTAAATGTTTTTAAAGCACGGATAGATGCTATCCAATCGGATACTGTCCTGTCACTAGCTATGTAAACTGTAGTCGCTGTAACTTTGCTGTATGATGTCCTTTTTGTTTTTCTGTTGTTTTATGTGTATATGTCCTCATGTGGAACCTGCTTGCAGCAGGTCACCCTTGAAAAAGAGACCGATGATCTCAATGGGATTCACCTGAATAAATAAAAGTTTGAAATGAAATGAAGTACAAGATCTGAGTACTTCTACTTTTACTCAAGTACAAGATCCGAGTACTTCTACTTTTACTCAAGTACAATATCTGAGTACTTCTACTTTTACTCAAGTACAATATCTGAGTACTTCTACTTTTACTCAAGTACAATATCTGAGTACTTCTACTTCTACTCAAGTACAAGATAAGAGTACTTCTACTTTTACTCAAGTACAAGACCTGGGTACTTCTACTTTTTGTATGGATGCTTCTTTGTTAACATTAAGCTGTCTTTGGCTCTTTTCTGCTGTAACATATGTAAAGTTCTCCTCTGTTAGACGAAGGTATTCTGAAACACTCGGTATTCTGAAACACAATATCCCGTTAAGCTTCTCAACAAACAAATGTAATGTTTAGTTTAAATGTTTGCCAAGAGGGTTTTGCCATTGTCAATATGTGTCTGTGGATATCAGTGGCGTTTTCTCCTGGAGGCCAAGGGAAGCCAGGCTTCCCCTGTTTTTTCGGATTGTAGTTATAATTTTAATAAATAAATAAAAACACTTCGTTTAGTTTCGGAAATTCTTTGTTGTGTGTTGCTGCCGGCCCGTCTCTCCCCCATTCTCATTGAGTATTTTACAAAGAGTGAAACAGCGCCCCTCTAGATGTTATGGTGAAAGAGTAGATTGCACTCTCTGTTGCGAGAGGAGGCCAGCCGAAATTTGCTTCCCTTGGTGAAATTCTTTTGAGGGATTGACCAATCAGATGAGGCTCACGTCATGCCCCTGCCAACCTGTGATTGGTCAGGGCTATGCCAAGGGAAGCCAGAGTCGGCTGGCTTCCCTTGCCTCACAATCCAATCAAATCGCATCAATTTAGTGGTGCAGTGACGCGTCCCAAAAAGCGGAAGTAAGCAGCGCTCGGTTTCCCTCGACAAAATAGCAATGGGATTTCTCCATAGGATTTTGGAAAATAGCTCGAAAAAAGGTCAGTGGAAAACGAACCTGTTAGGTAAATGCACGTTTTGTTCAGTCGGATAATATCCACATGTCTACCCTACTTTTATAATTTTCGAATCATAAATCTAATCGATAGAAGATAGATAGCGTCACTGCACCTCTCTCACCGCCGTTAGAAAGTAGCAAGCAACTGAAGCATGTGCAATTATGGAGGGTGGATCTGGTATATTCATTTTAATGTCACCTTATATATATTCATGTGTGTTAAATTTGAAGGGACAAAGTATATTTTCCCTCCCCGATATATTGAGGTGAAGTCTTTGTGTTTAGAGAGGGATGCAAGCAGGGGACATCCTAATTTGGGGATAGCTCCAAAACTCTGGAATGTTTCCCTCATAAAAGAAGAGGGTGCGTTACACATGCTTAGGGCAAAGGTGTGTGTTTTCATTGCAGTAAATATATGTGCTGCGTGATTACTGTTCAACTATACCTCTGTTTTTATTCTTTCATGTGCGGGTACTAAATGGCTACAAACATTGTGGAGAAATTAGCTTAAACATGTTTTATTACTCTATAGGAAATGGAAGCAGCTTTTATGACAGGGACGAGAGAGCTGGGGGAGGGGACATTCTTCTTGAGATTTTCAGCATGTCAAATGATCAGGGAAATCTACTTGTTTTAAATAGATGTGTGTGGTTAATTACTTTGTATTAATAATAACAGTATGTGTAAAGGAAGCTGGAAATATACAATGTGAAACCTTTTATTTGAAGTAAAGATGTGAACAATAGCTCAAACAAATGGAAAGGCGGTAGGACAAATGAGTGTGTTCTCTATATTAGGCCTGTGTGAAGTTTGACTATTTGAAAAGCATCTCTAATACTGCTTAAGAGCATAGGTAATGTGTTCCTCGTTATTATTGATATGAAAGTGATTTACATGTATTACGTATATTTAGCCAACTATAACAACTATATCTTAAAACATACTTTTAACTTGTGTGTGGTAACCTGAGGCGGGAAGATGGACTCAGGGACAAAGAGCCATAAAGGGGATGTGTGTGTGCTGGCTGCAAGATGTGAAATAAGATAAGGAAACTTGTTGTTTAGAGCAGGTTCGTACCAGACACCAAGAGACTTTTTGTTTCCGGGTTTCTTCTGCTGTGTCGCACTGATTGGGTGCGACAGGCCATGTGTTGGTCTCTCCCAATAAGATGACCTCTGGGGGAAAGCACGCACACACCTCCTCCTGTGTTTTAGTATGAAAGCCTGTGTTTTCCTTTGGTTCGCGCTCTTGTTTTTGACTGGCCGTTCCTGAGACCTGTCTCACACGTAGTGCTGTGTACCTGGACTCACATTCAGGTTCAGGCCCGGACTCAAGTCCAGAGGTTCAGGTTCAGGTCCGGACTTGTGTCAAGTTGTGTGAGTAACTAAAGTGAACTTGTTGTGAGCTAATTATCAATTGAAAATAAACTCATAATCAACTCAAATTCAAACTCGTCAGGTTTATTGTGCCCCCTTCCAACTTGTGTCTACACCATGTCTTTTCTAGGACTCTACATGTGTTACTAACTACACAACACAACTACATACATAGTGATGTACATACAAGACTCAATATGCAAGAGTACAAGTCTATGTGTTCTTGTTCAAGAACAACAGCATATTGACATTGTCTGTGTGAAGTGTTGCTCTTTCGGCAGACACTATATCACCATACATACAAAGGAGTTAGCTTAGCAACACTACCAAATATGGCAACCAGCATCCCACGCTGTCAGTGTCCACTATGTCTAAGCCAGCTTCCCTTGACGTCACACAGATCTCGCGAGCAGTTGCGATATTTTGCGAGACTTCGTGAGCTCAGTAATGGCCGCCATATCAGAAGCCAAAACAATGTTTTTCGTCTTTTCTCAGCGCAAGTTTCTCGATCTATGGAAGGTTTTAGATGGTTTAAAACACAAAGGAGAATATACGCAAGTACCGGTTCCTGACGTTCCGGTTTTAACCGGACTTGAACCGAAACTTTTTACAAGTCCAGTACCGGTTCGGCGTACCGGTACGCAGCACTACTCACACGTGGTAGAACCTGAGCCCGGAGAACTCTGCAGAGTGCTTCGTGATTCGTTGATGTATTTGTATTGTTACTTTGTATCATTAAAACAAGATTATTGTTTCACTTGCATTCTGGTGTTTCTTAATCCCTTCCTTTTTACGAATTTACCCAGTTTACCAAACGACACGC
The DNA here is from genome assembly GCF_949606895.1 of Notothenia rossii. Classification (NCBI taxonomy): domain Eukaryota; kingdom Metazoa; phylum Chordata; class Actinopteri; order Perciformes; family Nototheniidae; genus Notothenia; species Notothenia rossii. The sequence continues at coordinate 3,727,008 of NC_136908.1, read as the reverse complement.
GGAGACGAGGTTGGTTTTAAACATCCTCCAAATCTCCAACAAGCAGCAACAACAAATACAATCTGATGACAGGCCAATGCCCAAACTGGAGCTGTGTACAGCGAGGAACAAAGGAGCGAACCGGACGTAAAACGTTAAAGGTCTCCTGATTTAGTTTGTGAATGAATGCTTATTAGAGTTTGGGCTGGAGAGTGCGTGCGGACCTGTCGGTCAGATAACAGGCGTGTGTAAGTCCTGCATCTGTATGATACAAATGTGTGTAAAATGATACCGGGCGCTGTAATCACTCATCTGGTTACGTTATTACATTGACCACCACAAAGTCACATTTATATGTATTTCAATGGTGATTCCAACGTTAATTCCCAAAGCAATAAGAAATCTGTGTTTTTCAAGACATTTGTCATTTTTCTAACCTCCACTATTAAATGTTAGAGTCTGGCACATAAATTACATTTCTTTCAAATATGTATCTACTCTGCAACTACCACTGGTGTCTTGTTATTATTCAGAACATATCCATTCTTTTGGTACTTTAAGTATATGTTGATGCTAATACTATCATACTTTCACGTAGGTAACATTATGAATGCAACTTTTTTGTTGTTGAGGATTTACCTAATAACGACATCATGGAAATCAATGAGAGGTCCATAGCGTGATCGATGCAAATTCCCAGAATTCCCGACGACAGCACAAGTCCTGCAGCGGTCGGGACGATATTCCTTCACATCTGGTTTTGGTGGGAACATCCCAAACAGATCATCAACTGTTTTTTTAAATAAATCGAAGGTGCCCTGTTCATTTTGTAAACGCTGCAAGAAACACATAGATTTGCTGTTAGAACAAATACAGGTTAAACTATCAGCACATTACGAGTTATTTAAAATGCCATACCACTACTTTACAGTAAGATATATTTGTTCAACTGCTTGCAAGGTCACAACTTACCTTCCACCAGTTGAACGCTTCCTCTGAGAAATTCATGTTTGCCGACAAGAAAGGTTGAACAGATTTGTTGAAACGCTTGTCGTACCACAGATCGTTTGAAGGTGAACATTCCTTACAAGCGCAGATACTTTGTGAGATGTATGCTTTCCAAAACATGCAGTTTCCCGTCACCATCATGATGATAATAATGAAGAGGTTCTTTTTTGAAATCATCTTGTCTGTGTGCTGCTTTAAGGATAAAGCCTGTGGAGACAAATACAAAATAATGGATTACACGTGAGCACCAATTTGGATTTCAACATTGATTACTGGAGAAAAATGCAGTTACAGCTAAGCCTATATAATGTTTTTCATCAACATATTATAGGTCTCAGATATATACAGAACCTGTCTCTGATTGGCTGAAACACCAAACAGATCATTGCAGCATTACCCATAATCCCCTCTGTTTCAGCCCTGTTTCCAAAGTGCTGATTCTCTGTCTGTTACTTTAGATGAAAATAAGGAGCCCCTCCCCACGCCCCTCTGAGAGAGATGTGGTTACAAAGAACTCAATGGTGCTCTAGGAGGAGATTCAGGTGATAAAGGGGGGGGGGGACAGAATCTGATCAGCTCATTTTCAGACAGGTTTTTATATAAATGGATCAGGACAAAAAGAGAGTTTTCTGAAACGTTCAGAATCTCTTTACACAGAGGGGACACATGTTTATGTATAAAACACATGAAGAAATGGATTTTGCAAAATAGGTGACCTTTAAGTGAAATAATATAATAAACTGCTTTCAGATTTTATTCTCCGGAGATCTAGAACACACTTCTTGAACATCTGAGGTCTGCCATACGGTGGCCGAGAAGTGAAAACGCTACAACGGCCCAAAACTGCCGCTTGACAACATCTACATAATAATATCTGAACGTCAACAAGCGTTCTGGTCCCAGCTGCTTTCATCACTTTTTTGTTTCCCCTGGTCTCAGTTGTGTTTTGAACCTCCTTGCATGTTTTGTATTTGCAGCGCTTCGTTTTAGGCAGTGCACGTTATGAAGTTGGAGAAACATTTTCCTCATTTGCATGGCATAGGCACATTTGTATTTTTAAATTTGCATAGATTCTGAAGTTGCTGCATATTTCCCTACTGTTAGTGTTTTTGGCACGTGTGCACCTGAGTTACTTTAAAATGAGCCTAAAAACATAATGTGTACTGAGTTCATTTAACTTTATTTTATAATCACTTTTTCTGAATTGTTTTGCAGCATCATTTAATTTCACAAAGTCAATCTTTAACCCTTCTATCATTTTTATGAATTGCCTTTTTTTCAGTTTTATTGATTTTATTGTTCAATGTTTTTTAAAGCACATTGAATTGCATTTTTGTCTGAAATATGCTTTTTAAATAAACCAACTTTAACCTTAATCTTAAAAAGTAGCATTCTTAAACTGTTAAAATAGTAAAAAGTCCTGAATTTAACATCTTACTCGAGCAAAAGCACAAAAGTATGGACTTCAAAATATACTTATTATGCGTGATGGCCCATTTCAGACCCATGAATTATTGGATTATGATAATTGATTAATTAAATTAGGCTAATTTTGGTTAATACAAATTAGTTTAGTTAAAATGTAGTTAGTAGGCCTATAGGCCTATACTGCCCAGTATAGTCACCCCAGCCCCCCAACTGTTCTGTCTGCTGCCGTCTGGCAGGCGTTACCGCAGCATCCAGACTGAAACCACCAGATTCAGTGAAAGTTTCATCCCGCAGGCTATAAGACTGCTAAACACCTGAACTGCTAAAACAACATCCTTAACAGTCATCTGCTACTTAGTCATTATTTATACCTGTCTGATCTATACCTTCTCCGCCACCACACTCCATCCCGGAAGCTACGATCGTCTGGACAGGATCTCCTCTCTACAGGATCTCCTCTCTACCCCCCGCAACAGGTTGCGGACTTTCGGTGACAGAGCTTTCAGCGTAGCATCCCCCACCCTCTGAAACTCTCTCCCCCCCGAAATCCGCAGCGCCCCAATCCTGGACACTTTCAAAAAAGCCCTCAAAACGCACCTTTTCACCAAGGCTTTCCCCACTATATAGTTAGTTTGATAGGTTTATTTTTCCGCTACTTGCTTGCCCCCCCCCCCTAACCTGTCTGCCTCTTTTCCCCTACTCCCCCCCCCCCTACCCGACTTGTAAAGCGACCTTGGGTTTCGTGAAAGGCGCTATAGCCTATAAATATTATGTATTATTATTATTATTAGTCTATTTCTCTAATATATCATTCCAATAAATTGCACTATTTCCCTTTTTTAAACCATGTTTCTTCTTGTATTTAATATTTACTTGTCCTATATGTTTCTGTTTATCTGTGTTATTGTGTTGCACTGTTGGAGAAGCCTGTGACCTAAGATTTTCATCGACATAACTACACTGTAGCTATGTTCGTATGACAAAATAAATAACCTTGAACCTACTGTTGCTGGATATCTTAACTTATAACTAAAGCTCAATGGTCATTTATTACAGCAGTTTATTTATATATTGCATTAGCTAAAAGTATCTAAAGGTGTCATATAAGTGTGAAAAGTACAATATAGGCTTTCAAACGTAGCGGAGTAGCCTACAAGCATAAAAAGGAAAATACTCAGTTAAAGAAAAAGTACCAAATAGTGGGGGTTAAAAATGAACCTCCTTCAAAAAAATATGTTTGCCTTTTCGCTTTTAACATTTGCTCAGGTGAAGAGAAACAGGTTCGACCAGTTTGAAGGAATTTCTGAGATGACACCTGATGTCAAATTCCCAGTCATCACAAAGACGTATTATAGGTTTCACATTATGAATACAGAACTATTCTGCCAAAGTATAGCGTTCAGGAAACCTAAAAGGAATCTTACATGTATGTATAAAGATAACACAGATGAAGATTTGAGCTTAAGAGCACATTATGCCTTTTGAACTGCAGTTAGATCAATGGCAGTAAGGCTCAAAGACATCCTTACCTTTTCAGTGGTTATAATATATTTCATTTATTCAACTTTTTTCATCTGAGCTTACGTTGGATTTTTGCAACAAACGTGTATTTATTTTATATTTTAAATATACTTGTATAGCATGTTATGTCATTGTACTGAAGGAACATTTAATTTTGAAAAAATGTATTTAAACGTGTGTTTTCTGAGTGAAAATTGTGTTATGACGGAATTATTAGTAATTTTCTGGTAGTTAGTTTGTCATTATGAAAGTATTTTTACAGTTTGATTTTACAGTTAGTATTTACAGTTTAGAAGGTGTGTAAAGAACAGGTTTTGCTTTAAAAAAAAAGACATTCAAATAGCGTGACAGATTATAACTATTTAAAAGACTATAGCCTAATAAAACGGAATTTGCAATACTGGAATTCATCTTAAAAACGTATTATGTTGTTGTTATTTTGGAAATGCTCTTTTTCACAATGTAGAAGATGAACATCCAATGTTACCTGATCAGAGAGCAAACGCGTCCGCTTCAGGTGTGATAATAGTCCAAATGGAACAAAGCAGTGATAAACTGGTTAAACGACCAATGGTGCGCTTCCCATCCCTCTTCGCTCGTCTGCTGATAAGCTCATTGGATTTGGAGGCGGTCCCTAGCGCACAGGTGTCCAATATCAACTCCGCTGCTCCAATGTTGAGACTCGTTGTGTCATTCAGCCCGTATATAAAATGAATAGTTTAAAATCCTGTGTTCAAAATGTTTTTTTTGTTTGTGAAAACGTTTTTTTTTTGTGGCCAAAGATCAGTGTAAAAATACTAAAATGATATGAATACAAATCAGACACCCACAGGAGGTCGACTCCCTGCTCCTCTCCTAAAGTCGATTATATGAAATCGTGTTATCATAATCTATTTGAAATGTATATATATATCAAATTAAAAAAATGCAGATATAGCTCAAGCTCTTCCTCCTCGAGCTGGACTCAAAGCTAAATGAAGCTCAGCGCAAGTTATTTCAGGAAGACTGGTATACATTCACTCCGCTTATTGTCAGCTCATCACGGGCTGCTCCTACTTCCACTTCCTATGAGATAGCCCCTTCCTGTCATTGAGAAACATGTTAATGACTGTAAAGTGGAATAACCTTTGTTATATTATTGAACACAACCTATTACATTTCACCTCAATCTCAGCATCATCGTGCCGCAGCCAAACTTTAAAATGGTTCCCCTCTCTCCTGCAGTCAGCGTGATTTCAGGTGTTCAAGCTGCCGCCCGCCTCCTCCCGATCCACCTCCTTTCATCATATCCAGTGCCAGGAGAGCTAATCCAAAGACCTCATCACATCCCATCTCCTCATCAAATCCAGATCTTCAGCATCAGTGTCTAGACCCCGAGGGGTTCCCATATGCTCACGGCTGCATTCGGGGATCGGGGTCTAATTGCCAATTTAACATTTATCATATGACAATAAATGTTCTTTAAACAAAATGAAGTCCCTCCGGATTGAAATTAACTACATCTATACAGTTTTGCACAATTAACGTTTTTAGGCATGCAAGTGTAAATATGCACATTGACATCGCTTTTACCACTCTTATCTATCTATTTGAGTGTATCTTTTTTCTGCAGTGAGAGTTGCCAAAGAAATGTCGTTGTACTTTGTATGATGACAATAAAGACATATTTTATAGTCTATAAAAAGCAGTAAACCATCGGATCACTTCTCCAGGAAACTGTCTTTCATCGGAGCGTCTGCTGGAAGGATCCGGGAAAAACCACCATTTATTTGTTTATTCTTTTAATGTGTATTGGTTGAAGGTGTGTGTTATCACGGGGCCGCTTTTCTGGAAAGCTTTAAAGGTGTACACGAGCTGGTATCAGGTGTGAGCATCTGAGTATCCTGTGTTAGGAGAGTATTGGGCAAGTTAATACAAAAAAGGAGTTTAATAAAATATTCGCTTCATTGCAATAATAATAATACATGACACTTCTAGCGTTTTTCTAAAAACTCAAAGATGCTTTGACAGAGACATCATTGCCCTTTGGATACCACAAATAACGTCTATAAAAACAATTATGATAACAAAAGTAAGTAGCAATAGACTTCTTTTATGATAATGATTTCTAGATTACGGGCTTTTGAAAGTGACCTGGAGGTGAATAATGTATTTCTACTCTATTGTTATTTTGCAATTATTAAAAAAACATTAAATTCATGTCACGATCTCTGTCTATGGTTGCGGTCGAATAGTCAAACAATCTATAGTAGGCTATCCCTATCGTCTATTCCTTGACCTCTGTGTGAAACGTCACGGGGTTAAGGGAAAGTGGATAGGAGAAATCAAAAGGACTTAGGAGAAGAGACTGCAGTACTTTAGAGAATCCGACTTCATTTTCACTATCCGACGTTTTTAAGATGCACCAGCGGACGTCATGAATAGGCGTCTGCTGCTGTGGGGAAACTATGGAAACTACAGTTTTCTGTACAGCGGACTATAGCATGGATGTTTAATAAGAACGAGGGACTAGAGACTCTGCACCGTGCTCTGATGCTGTTGTTTTATGCTTTATGAACGTGGACAACAGAGAAACATATTCTTCATGACCAAAGTTGGAATTCAAATAAAAAAGGAAAGTGAAACTTATGCTCGTCACCCTCTCCCTCCGGTCCACATTAATACAAATGATCCCAATACGTATGATTGTATGAAAAGATCTTAAAATCAATACAAATGTATTTATTATAAACGTTAGTCCTTAACATCTATCACTGTGTATATCACCATTCAAACATCTTTTAAAAGTTGAACAAACCCCACACAGCTCAGTGAAATGTTGACTTTATTTGATCATTTCAGTAAAAACTAACGGTCATATTTCTCTTTTTGATTATAATACTGATGAACGTTCAAAACAAAGCACTTTGGCAACTTACCACATAAGTTTTAAAATGCTTAATAAGCACCTTACCTTTCACGATATCATTTCTCCATCATAATCGGTTGTGTCCGTGAACGGCCGACTGTTGAGTGACGGCAAGTGCTGCGGCTGCAAGGCATTGTGGGGCAGCATTTTCTCCTCTCCTTTCGGTGGTTCCTAAGCTAAAGGAGGTTATAAAGGAAGTTTGAAACCTCCTTTCTTTTCATGTGGTTGATGTAACCTTATCCTTAAATTTGTGTATTCTAATTCCTGTGTTATTTTGCATTTGTTCATTCATTTATTGAATTAATTTTTTTAAGTTACATTAGAGAGGAGAATTTGGTCCAGTTTTCAACCTAGTTTTACAACGAAAAAAAAAACAGAGGTAAAAGATTACCAATAAATCAGATTTACATTTGTAAATTGAAGTAAACACACCACTGTTAATGTACTTCTTCTGTGGCTTCATGTTGATAGCCTGTCCTGCATTGTAAACGAATAAAAATAAAGACATCAGAAAAGATTAACCCTTTTCTAAGATGGAAATATCCAGGTCTTTCTTTCTTTTGTCCTCAGTATCCACAATCACTTGAATCAGAAAACACAGAAGTCCGAGCAGCAAAACAAACCGTTTCTCTCAGAGATTACTGAGAAACTTCTGGGAAATCACACTGTCTTGTAAAAACAAACTGAATAATTTGTTAAGATCAGCCAAACACATCTCTATTTGAGTTTGTACACACTGGAGATAGCAGCTGCCACACAGTCCAGATCATCAGGCAATCAATTGGAAAATGTGGTCGTTTTTTGCAAAGTGAACAAGGAAGCATGAACGCCGAGCCGTCGCCACATGGGGCTTAACCCACTTCTACACAAGCCACATCGTTGCAGTCACTGTGGTGAGCTGACAGTTTGAGAGCGTAGGGGCAGCTTGAAAGAAAGTCAAGCTTAATGTCTGAACAGAAAATAATGAACTCTTTAAATGTTAATGTATTAGTTTGTATGGGTTTGGTAGTTCTCTGCATGCTGCTATGGGGAACCAAAACAAAACATCTGGTTGCTTTGCTTCTGTTGTCATATTTGCATTTATTTTAAATCATAATTATGCAGATGAAATACTGATTCAGTGTCAGGCATACAGAAGCAGTTTGTAGTTTGATTCAAAAGATCGCTGGAGAATTTTATTTAGACTTCTGGTTCCTTAACAAATGGGCCGTGCCCCCCAGTTTGTTTGTTGGCCTCCTCTCTGTGCGTCACACAGCAGCACACCCTAATTGCACTGCACTTATTTTATTTTTTGTTTAAACTCATATTGACTTCCATTTCATAATTGAAGTAAACAAGCCTGCTGTGTACCTCTCACTGCGGCACGCTGCTTTGCTACCCTGAGACGGTCACACAGGCAGAGCGAAGACAGTAGCGTTTCTCGAGAAACACAAACTAACTTTCGTTTTCACTTTTGCAAGATGGATGATGACGTCTGTTTTCTGGCAGGTTTCAGTGTAACAGTAGAAGAGACCAGCGGCAGTTTCCACACCTCGAATTGCATCAATCAGAACTAATTTATGAATGAAAGGAAATTCATTAATGAATCATATAATTGAATAAAATCAACCAAAAAAAACGATATTAAATGTAATTACATTATCCAAAAGCCTTATCAAGTGAATTGCGTGTATGATGTGTCCCTCACCAACCCTATTCAGTGGATTGACCGGATTTAAAAAAGGCCCAATGGGAAACTGAAGTCAGTTATAAAATCACTCATCATATAACCTTTACATTCTTAACAGCCAGACTCTTTAGGTTCTCAGCATAAAGTAGGTCATTGTTCCAATAGCAAGTAATTGAAGATTTGTTCAGTAACTCTGCACCACCGTACTCTTTGAAAGCTATCCTTTTTTGCTGCCTTCTAATGCATTTATTTTACATCAGAACTATCTCTATAGGATTTAATAAAAGGAGCATATCTACAGACTTAGTTTGTTTCGATGTGTGTTAGACACATTAGGTGCTCTCACACCGCAGTACTTTTCCCACAAAGGTTAATCAGAACTTAGTTCATCAGAACTCTTTAGTTCTGATGAACTAAGTACAGATCGCGTTCACACCCGATTAAGTCCCTGAGGGAGGATTAGGTAAATGAAGCCGCTGACGTTACTTCTTCTTCTGGTTTGGGTTTACTGGCAGGCCGCAAACAACTTCACGCCACCCGTAGTCCCCGTCCGGAAGTCCCCGGAGTTGGGGACTGGCTTCAGTAGAAGCTGCTGGGACTCCCAGCAGCTTCTACTGAAGCCTTCAGAGTAAATCGCCAGAACGCCGACACCTCCTCATCTCCACCGCTCCCATGTTTTATTTTGTGTTGCCATAAGTTATTCTCTCTACGTCTGTTCGCTGGGCTAATGCTAATAATGCTAATGCAAGGATAATAAAATGGTAGCTTCACAACACTTTTATGGAGTTTCAAGAGGCGTGGTTTGCAATCCGCCCAGCCAATCAGAAATAGGAACCTTTTTCTCCCACGAAAGTCCCTGCTCTCTAGCAGGGACGGAAAAGGGGGTAAAAAGGTTCTCATGAACTCATTTTATTTCCGGCTCTTTTTGGTGTGAACGCGACATTTCGGAACTATATCGGAACTAAAGTGGGAAAAGTACTGCGGTGTGAACGCGCCTATTGAAAAAGTGCTTTGTGTAAGGAATCGTGCAACATACATTTGCCTGCCTACACCCACAAAGCCACACGGTTCAGAGCACAGGGAACATTTGGTGTCTGCTACATTGTAGGCTACTGCCATGTGGTACATGTTTGAATGCTGCTAATGCTCTTCCTGCACATCATGTATTTATTTTTGCCATGTATATAAATGTCATGTTCATAAATGTTGTATGTGACGGGACTACGGATGGAAATTAGCTCAAAGCTCAAATCCGGCTAATTTACATTTGAAAGCATTATTTTGTTTAAAATGTTCATCAATGTGCTCTGTCCCGGTTCAAATACACGATTGAAAAAACCCCTGTCGTTTCATCATGGAACAACTGACATCATTTCTCTTTTCTTTTGGGTAACTGATATAAATGCTTCGATTACAAAAAGGTGAAGTTAACTGATTTCACTACTGGATACTTTAAAAACAGATCTTCACATGGTCATTCATTAAAAAAAAAATCCAGGTTTTTATTTTAAAAGTCTAAATCCTAACCGAGTGAAACATTATGTGCAGTAAAGTGTAAGATGGTGAGCACTCACCTGGCGCTGTGCTCCCTTCAGGGCCCATGCCATGTTCTGGCAAAGTCTCTGCCGCTCCTCTTCGTTCAGCACCTGCGTGAAGGTGCCAACCTGTGAAGAGAGGAGATCAAAATCCTTGAAAACCTGATCATAAAGATTCAATTAGATTTGTTATGACCCGGCTCAAAAGCCCACAACAAAGAGGAGACACACCATATCAAAGGTTAACAAAATAAGTGTATTTAAGCAAGTAATCCAAATTAATGAAGTGCATGAGGTGTGGACGTCAGTGGTATCAGTAGTGTAAATGCAGGGTGAGGGTTGCATGGACATGTATGTGTGAGGGTGTTGAGGTGCACAAAGTAAAGCATCTGGAGTAACTAACAGCGTACTCAACAGAACCAGGTGGCTGTGGGAGAAACCAGAGAGGGGCAGAGAGGCTTTAAGTAGCTGCAGAGCACCAGACCCAGGTGCCCTGAGTTACTGCAATCAAGGCAGCTCACAGCACAGCCACACCCTCTCCAGATGAACCCACAGGGGCATCACAGATAACATACATTTTAGTCATCTAAATAAGGCTTTATTTGTGTAAACAGGCATTACACTAATTAGAAATGTATTATATTGAAAAACTACCGAAAATAAACCAAATAAACAAACCACTGTATATATGTACATATCAACAGTAGAACAGATATATAACAATAGAGTATATCAAGAAAACACAATATAAAATGTACAAAATAACTGAAACCTCTGTGGTAGTCCAAGCACTTCACATTATCAAATCAAAGTGTGATTGATTCAGGTTTTTGTACAGACTTGCATTTGAAAAAGATTTTGTAAACTGGGATCCTATTTCTACAAACTAGTGCAGGGTGGGTAAAAGCCTGAGCCAGCTGATTTTCAGCTTCACTACCGCCACCATGGTAACCATTGGCCCAGAGGCGTTTGACAAAAATGTAACCCATAAAGAAAATGAACACATTTGATGCAAAAGTAAATTATTTACAAACTAGATTAAAATGTAATTAGTTCTTCCTCATTTCCTGCTCGGCATATTCTCAATTCTTTCCTGTAAGCCTGCTTCTTTATAGTTTACTCGGTCAAACCCAGTGGAGCGTTCTTTTACCGGCCCTTTGAGAGTGGAAAGTCCCTGTGACAAACAAGCAAAATACTCCCATCTGATCTGCTGCTTATTCCATATCATATGGAAATAAGTAAATATAACTAATACAGTATAACTAGCTACTACTATGCATTTAGACAAACCAATTGTTCATTATTTGATTATTAAAATAATGATATCGTGGTCATTGTTAACTAACATAAACTCCCACTGATGAGTAGGATGGTGACATTTCTGCTAGGAGTATTATTTCTTTTATAATGGTTGCCTTTCATTGTCAGGACTCAGGAGGTAGAAATATAATTGCACGTAATGTACTATAGTTTAGTGTTTCTACCTCTTGAAAGATGTTTTTTTTGGTGCAAAAATAATGTTTACAAACATGTCGTAAACTTTGTCCGTCTGATCTTTGGTAGAGGGCAGGAAGTGTAGAGTGGGTTTAACACAGCGCTTGGTTGAACACTAACAACAATATTTTGGAATGAAGAACAGACATTTCCATGAGTAAGTGTTACCTTCCCTCCTACGCTAGGGGTACAAAGGGAAGTCACAAAACACAACAATGACCGGGCGAGAGACAAAGGAGAGGAAACTGACTGCTGAAGCCACAAAGTGATGCTTTGGTTAATAAAAAGGAAAAGAGGCTCACCAGCCAATTTTCAAAGCAAACTTAAAGTAAATCAGAACAACTTTCTTCTAAAAGAAAGTGACTAAATTAAACAATACACAAAAAGGTCAACTGGAGTACATTTCCTAACAATAAACAAAACACAGGTTAAACTAGGCCTCACACAGAGACACTACACCACGCCACACATGCTGCACACATGCAGCCCAGAGGAGAAGGAGAGGGCACTGCAGCCTTCCTCAGGTCCTATAAGGAGGTTCTGATTGGGGATTGGGAGTACCTGGGGGAGAGGCTGCACCCGGAGGCAATCAGGGAGAGAGAGAGACACACAGACAAAAACATACACACACAAGCACCAACTGCAGCACGTAGCAGTAAGTCTCTGTATACAGTAAAGCATAATACAAATAACGTCATGGCTTTTATTGGCTTCCTTAACCTGTTACGCCCCAAGCCTGTTTTTCAGGTCTCGGGCTCGAAAATGGCATGCCCAGAACAAATGACGACAGTGTTCATACCTCTTAACGTTTTTGACATTTTGTTATTTTACAGCCTTATTTCAAAATGGATTTAAAAAAAAAAAAATTCTCAACACTCCAAACCCAATTCCCAAGTGAACATTTTTTGAAAGAATTTTTTGCAAAAGTGTTAAAAATAATCCAATGAAATATCACATGTCCGTAAGCCCTTTGTTATGAAACTGAACATTGAGCTCAGGTGCATCACCTTTCCACTGATCATCCTTGAGATGTTTCTGTAACTTGATTGGAGTCCACTTGTGGTAAACTAAATTGATTGGACATGACTTGGAAAGGAACACACCTGTCTATATGAGGTCACATAGTTGACAGTGCATATCAGAGCACAAAACAAGTCATGAGGTCCAGGGAATTGTCTGTAGACCTCAGAGACAGGATTGTATCAAGCCACAGATCTGGGGAAGGGTCTGCAGCAGAATGTTGAGAAAATAAATGAATGTAATCCATAAATGAATGTAATCCATTTTGAAATAAGGCTGTAACATAACAAAATGTGGAAAAACTGAAGGGGTGTGAGGATCTGCTGTCCTTCCTCCTTCTTTTTCCCCTGTCTGTGTTTGTTTTGTCTGTGTGTCTGAGGCCGCTTCTCAATCACGAGGAAACTGGCTTCCAAGCCAATATTTTCAAGGACACTACGTCATCGAGTGCCGCCGAAGGACTGTTCCAATCTCCAGCATACTTGGAATTCCACCGAAGCCGCGTCCTTGGTTTGGGGGTGATTTCGAGGCTGCACATGGGTAGACTTCGCGTCCTGCCTCCCCTCCTGATCCGCCCAGCTCCACGTCTTCCCTCTACGTGTGCTTCGTCTACTCCTTGTCAGTGTCATGGACAAAATAAAGCCTTTTTTTTACACTTCACCTCTGTCTCAGTTTTAGTGCTTGCATAGGAAGCTAGCTCAAGGAATATCATGATCATAACACCAGAGGGAGCTCCACAAATCATGTAAAACCCAGATTTGGCACAAAAAAAGGGGAATACACGTTTCGCAATTATGCCACATCAAGGTGGAACGCTCTTCCCACTACTGTAAAGGAAAGTAAAACTATACTTACCTTCAAAACCTCTCTTAAAGAGCACCTTCGGGGGAGAGCATTGCAAAACTGGCTCCGGTAATGGTACAAATCTCAACCTGTCGTACAATGGACAGCTTCCCCCCCCATCTACTCGCATTTTAGACTCTGTTACTAACTGTATATCTGTAGACTTGGTATGTCTTAAATGTCCGGTTAGGATGTATTAGAACGAAATCTAAAATGAAATTTGTAAGTAAGCCATCTGTATGTAAAAAAACACCTGTATGTAAATTGTAAATAAGCCATCTGTATGTCAAATATGTCTTATATGTCTTAAATGATATGATGAATTGGAAATGGGGACCCTGATGTAAACAAGACGAAAGTCTTTCTCTGGTCTGCATCCCCTTAACAATTGTATGTTTTGAGCTGTACTGTACTGTACCCAATATACAAGCTGTTAATAAACTTTTCAATCAATCAATCAATAGCGGGTTCTCATCTCCAGTCACTTCTCGGGAAACCTAACAAGGGGTATCAATACTTTCCGGATGCACTCCATATCTTCCCTTCTAAAAGGGGTAAATTAAAAAAAAAAAAAATCTCAAAGCAAGGATAAACCTGTGAGTTGGATGTCGAAAAGTCAGAATCAATATAGATTTATTTTTATTTTAAAGTAAATTCAGATTGAACATGGTAAAGAAATATAAATTATAGTGTCCGTCTAAAAAAAATAATTACTTATAGTGAAAACCACCCTTGAATGATGGGATCGGAGACTAAAAGCTTTAGGAATCCAAACTATAACATATAATAAGTACCCTGTATCAAGATTGATGCAAAACAAGTGACATTTGACCTTTTTAGAGATTTAGCACAAAAAAAAATACTTCTGGGGTCATTTGGGTGGATTTTCCTTATCTATGGGGGCCGGTCGATTTTGATGATTGACACCTCTTTTTAACCGTTAGAGCCAATAGAATCGAGGGGAAGTTCTTAAAATCCATTTAAACATTACCCATTGGTGAATGAGTGATGCGTAGCCAGCACGCCCAGAACCGGAAACTCTCATACACTCTATATGAAAACTCTGTTTATTGACACAAATGTTATGATGGATTATCAGTAATCATTTCAAAGTGACACAGAGACATTGGATTAACCTTCAGCAGCGTTTGTATGAGTTTGAATGCCCTTGAACACAACTTTTGATCAGAAAACAGCAAAGGTAAGATGTATTTGCCGTTTTGGCCCCTTAACCCTGTAAGGCCCACTGTTGTAATTTTACAACATGACTTTAAGCTATCCTAAAAAAGTCAGTAAATGTTTTAGTTTTTTTAAATACTACATTTACATCGTCAAAAGGTCCTTTTGTTCAGCCTCACAATGCTATTGGGTAGTAAATGTGTTTATAGGTCCTGCCCTCTGGCCATACACTCACACAACTTCCGAATCTTCAAATGAGCAACATCTCTTTGTTTTATTGGACTGGATTTATCAGATTCAAGTTAATAAAATACCTCAATGCCTTTTGTGATTATTATAATGTCTACAACATGTACATATTTAGTTATTGTGGAATACATTCATCAAATTAGATTTTGAGCAGCTTATGTCTTTGTTGTAATATTACAACACTGGGTCAGTGTGGTAGTCAAAATAGCATGAGCACCTGTCATGGACCCCGCCCTTCTTATATGTTCACATATGGAAATAAAACATTAATAGAAAAATATAATGTCTTTGATAATTCCCTATAACTAAGTTCTAAATGTGTCCTCTGTTAAGATTATGAATTAAGACCAAAATTGAATAAATTAATACATTCTTTCTGATAAAACTACGTGAAATTATATCTGTAGCAATATTTTAAACTCTACGTGTATCTTATCAGTTAATTAGTTATACAAATACATTCAACTCTTCTCTGGTTTTGGCAGAAACCGTTTCTGAAATGTTTTGGGACACTTGGATGTATCGCTTTTAGTGTGATAAATAGCCAGACAGCATTGTGTGTTGAACTGGTTTACCTGCATGTGTGGGTGTAGGTATTCCTTTTATTATTTGCATGGGGACACCTGGAAGGGGGTGGAGCATGTATTCCTTTGTCCCACCACCCTATCTATTCCTTCAGGTAATCTATTACAATATAATAAGCATATGTATTATTGATGTATTAATTACTTTGTCCATTTCAGAATGCCACCAGCAAAGAGAGGTCCTCGATTCATGAGCAGGATGTGATGCCACCCAAAACGGAGAAAGTGGGTGAGAACTGTAATCTCTGATGATCTGTGACTTTGATGTGTACCAAGGCAGTGTCGATGGGATACGAGCCAAGCCTGAACTTGGATTGTCAGGTGATGTTGTGATGAAGCTTACCTCCACGCTGCCAGAACTACAAGATCTACGCAGACAACTACTTCACCTGTGTCCCATTGGTAGTGACGCTCCTTGATCGTGGGATTCATTATGTGGGAACAGCCAGGCAGGTGCGCTAACCCAACTGCAACCTTGAAGAGGAGAAGAGCTTGAAGAAACAAGGGAGAGGAAGCTTTGACACCCGAGTGGAGGCCGACCATCTGTGCTGTCAAATGGTATGACAGCAGAGCGGTCACACTTGTGTCATCCTTTGCTGGACCAGACCCCTGAAGTCCAGACGCTGGTACGTGTGCAGCTTCTGGCACACCTTCATCCTTGCTGTGATCCACGCCTGGCTCCTCTACGAGCGGGAGCGCAGAGCTCTAAAGATGCTAAAGCAGGAGATCCTGACCAGGAGACAGCTTCAGGCAGATCTAGCATCCTCTCTCATCCTGGTAAGAATGCATTTCTGACATTTGCCATTTGTAATATTTTTTTATATTTCACTGTAATATTTTTGACTTCATCGGTCTGCGACCTTCAGCACTCACTGGATCGGTTCGTAACCGAGTGTGAAGCGGCTGGGATGAGGATCAGCACCTCCAAATCTGAGGCCATGGTTCTCAGCAGGAAACCGATGGACTGTCCACTCCAAGTAGGGAATGAGTCCTTACCCCAAGTGAAGGAGTTCAAGTATCTCGGGGTCTTGTTCTCGAGTGAGGGAACAATGGAGCGTGAGATGGGTCGGAGAATCGGAGCAGCGGGAGCGGTACTGCAGTCGCACCGTTGTGACGAAAAGGGAGCTGAGCCAGAAGGCAAAGCTCTCTGTCTACCGGGCCATTTTCGTTCCTACCCTCACCTATGGTCATGAAGGATGGGTCATGACCGAAAGAACGAGATCGCGGGTACAAGCGGCCGAGATGGGTTTTCTCCGCAGGGTGGCTGGTGTCTCCCTTAGGGATAAAGTGAGAAGTTCAGTCATCCGGGAGGGACTCGGAGTTGAACCGCTCCTCCTTCGCGTCGAAAGGAGCCAGTTGAGGTGGTTCGGGCACCTAGTTAGGATGCCACCTGGGCGCCTCCCTAGGGAGGTGTTCCAGGCACGTCCAGCTGGGAAGAGACCGAGGGGTAGACCTAGAACCAGGTGGAGGGATTATATCTCTTCGCTGGCCTGGGAGCGCCTTGGGATCCCCCAGTCAGAGCTGGTTGATGAGGGGAAAGGAACGTTTGGGGCTCTCGGCTGGAACTGCTACCTCCGAGACCCGACCACGGATAAGCGGGAGAAGATGGATCGATGGATTTTTGACTTGTATCTAGATTGACTCCGTTCTAATCAGGTGAACACAACTCCTCTGAAAACACCAAAGAGAGGACGACCATCTTCAGCCAATGGGAGCCCAGCACCGACGGTGACATCAAGGAGCCCGTTGAATGCTCAGAAGAGACCCTCCTCAGGTGATGGGGGTCCACCAAACGGGGCCCCATCCAAGAGATCACAGCCTCCACTGGATGAAGGAACTAATGGCACATGTTCCAGTGAAGACAAAGAGAGGACGCTGACAAGGAGTAGACGAAGCACACGTAAAGGGAAGACGTGGAGCTGGGCTGATCAGGAGGGGAGGCTGGACGTGACAGGCAGAGAGGCTGGAGGATCTGGATCTGGATCTGGAAAAACAAGCAGGTTTAGGAAATAATTTCCTTTCACAAGGATCATCAACAAATCACTAGGAGAAATACTAGTAGGCCTGGACGATAGTTTACCACTGAAGAATAAACGAAGAACTGGCGAAGTCTGAGGATGGGAACCAGGGTCTTAAGCAGGTGCAGGTGAGTAGTGGCAATCAGTGAGATGAGCAGCAGCTGAGGAGGTGAGTTGGCGGGAATCAGAAGTGGGTCAGCCACGCCCAGCCGGGAAGACAATAACAAACAAAAAACAAAGAAGAGAAGAAGGAGGAAGTACTGCAGATCCTCACACTACCATTGTGTTCATATTTAATAAATGACTATTCATACAAAACATGACTGATGTGTGATTATTATTCATGCTATACTTTATTGTTCAATATATTTATTCAGACAATGTGAGTAGAGATACAGACCCACCTAAGCCCATTTCCCTAAACACTTACCAACATGTGAAAGCTCTTTCATTCTGATAGGCTCCCTACAACTACACCTGAAAGGTCAACAACAAAACGAGAATGTGTTTCTATATGTGGGCTTTACGGGGTTAAAGTGAAGTTGTGTGTTGTCTGGGTTTGCTTTCACTGCCACGAGTATTGGTCGCACAGTGATCATACTTATACCATTGGAATCTGTGGATTCTCAGCTTTCACGTGACATCTATACTGAAAAAAAAGGCTGTTGGATTCACATGATTTTCACATGGTTTCAGAATGTACCACTTCCATCAAATTTGCAGAATTGTCTTTATCTAATTGTGCTACTTCAAAATGTCCGTTCTACCCCCCTAATGTTGGCGTGTTTTTATTTGAACTACTTTCTTTACTGCGGTGAGAAACCAAGCCATTATTATACTTTAATGCTTTCTTGCATTAAAGTGCCCTTTCATATTAGCAGATTACTATTTCAATAATGGATTTGCAAGAACATTTAAAAACAAATAGTCAATAAAGACAAACACATTTATTTGAACAACATTCATGTATTTTTCCAAAAAAATAAGAATTAACAAATACATTGAAAATAAAGAAAGAGAATAAATAAAAAATGTGTGTGATGGATGTGCACATTACCTTGCCTGTATTCAGTGATGTCGTCTATTGTAAATATGTACATTTTTTTTTGTATAACAATGTAGTGGTATTTGTATTCTTGCTTTTAGGATGCCTCACCATCTGGGACTATCGGTGAAAACTAGCCTGTTGGCTAATTCGAGTAAATTTACATGTGTTTAATATGTTGATTAAAGTACACTGTCCCTCGTTTTGAATAAATCAATTCAATTAAATACAATTTTACATTCCTTCACGGCAATGGACGACTAAAGATCTCGCTGTGAAGAAGACTTCAAAGCTGACCGAATTGAACATTTCACCAGATTTATAGTCTGCTATTTAGAGACACTTTTAGGCCCTGCAACGGTGTAACGGTCTCGATCAACGGACGACGGATTGGACCAGAACATCGTTTGAGAAGACGAGATCTTGATGCCATCGTTTTGAAACAGCCACCTTTTATTTGCTCTTCTTCTGAGGCACCTGTCGAAAGAGCCATAATAAAGACCGAATGCAAATAGTGAAAAGTTTGATTTGTTTTTCTATGGCCAATATGCAAAATTGGGGTTTCAGACATCTGCAATAGGAAAGCTTCCTCTGCAGTGAAAAGGCAAAACGGTTGGTGTGCATAAGTATAAGTATTGACAATCTTTGTGCTTTATCTTTTGGAAGAATGTATTGAATCCTTTAGCCTCACTAGGGATGATTCGACTAACGTTTATTACTTACTGATCTCTTATACACTTGGTTTGTTGTGCGAGCATACAGAGGAATCAAACAACTGAGGACAATATAAATAATGCAGGTTAAAGGTATTTCCACTTTTCAGACCTGGATATTGCCCCATTAGAAAATACTAAATATTTTGTATTTCTTTACTTTATAAGTTTAAAATATAATGCAAGCTAGCAACATGAAATCAAACATGCTGGAAGTTAGCATCGCAATGGGATTTTTCAATTGGATTTCAATATATTGCAAAAAAACTAGCTCTGTGACAAACACACACTTATTATACTTATGGTTTTTTCAGCAGCATAATTATTACATGACATGTCACTTGTTAGACGCTTTTATCCAAAGCTACTTACATAGGCCTACTCAGTACTGTGGACAATCCCCACAGGAGCACTTTGGGGTGAAGTGTCTCAGGGACACAACGACATGCTGACCTGCAGTGGGGTTTGAACCTGTGACCCCCTGATCCGAACGCACAACCCACTGCACCACACGCCTCCTTAACCTCCACATTTTAACCATTTGATGGTTGATGATTTTTTTAAGCATAAATGCAATGAACATAAGTTAAAATCTACTATTTAGGAATATTTTTTGAAACTTTAGCAACCACCACTTACTACCACCAGTTGGGTATATACTGACGTATAGAATAAAACATGAACATCTCTTAAAGGTAGGGTAGGTAATTCACTTCAGATACACTTGTTATATTCCATGGAATGCTCTTAACATCCCGATAGCAATGAATATATTAAATGCTTTGACAATAAATCCATAAAAAATTTCATCTGTGGAAGCCGTGGAGCTTTAAAAAGCACGACCAATCATCTGAGCCGGCTAAAGTAACTGGATGGCCTTCCATCTGTGCACAAACTTACCTCGTGCCCTCATTGGTCATGTGTTCGTTCGTGTGTGTTGGAGGAGGGGCTCTGTAAGGAAGTCTGAAGGAAGGGGCAGATTTTTTTCGGTTGTGTATTTTCAAATTCTAGCGCACTCGAGCTGGTTTCTCCATTCTTACCTATACTATACACAAGTTATTGAGCCGTTTCCGCTCTACATCCTGAACTCCTCCCTTCGATGCAATGCACTTCCGTTTTGGCGGACTGGGTTTGTTTTGTTAGCTAGCTCCGTTGTGCCGACAAAGCACTGATATCGCAGAGACAAAGAGGATATAATAATTACAACATGAAGAAAAGTGGTTCGGGAACTACGTGTGCGGTAGTTGGTTGCAATCACTCGAGAAAGCACCTGAACGAGTGGTTAGATAGAGAGTGCTACGACCACAAACCAGCACCCAGCACCCAGCCATGTTATTCATTAAATACAGATAAACAAAACAAATACTGCATGCATTGTATTTTTTAATATTATATATGAATATTTTCATAGTGATGTAATTGTGTGGGCTGCTTTTATATTTTAATTTGTAATACCTGTTAGGATTAAACATGTGATCTTTCTTGTTGAAGCCATTTCTTTAGTTTCCTCTAAACAATTAATTCATTCAGTGTTATTTATGTACAGTATGAGCTTAATATGAATGATGAACTGTGTTAAAAGAAATCGTAGCACTCTAAGGAACATATGAAATGCAATAATGCAATAACAGTGCAATAATGAAATTAAATTACATCAAACTTTATTTTCACTCAAACAGTACAGGCACATATGATATATTGCACAGCATAAAGAGATCATGTAAATTGTGCATTATGTAAACAACAGACAACTGTTGGCTCCTGTGGGCATGACCTAAATAAGGCAGTTTCTTTTGTTTTAAAATGCTGAGATATTTACTGCAGAACTGTAACCTTCCCTCAACAAAATCGTCAACAATTTTCGGGAGCATGTGGGCAAAGTAGAATGTGCGCAGCCTTATGATATGCCTTCAGACTGTCCATTGCTTTTCCATCTATTGCCATGGATTGAACGAAGTAGGAGCAAATTTTGCTGTACGTTATGCTGGGCCACGTCGTCATGTTATCCTCCCAGTTTTGCACTGAATTCGGGTGGGGGAGAGTAACGCCATCTCCAGTCAAAGAAGTAGAATCGTGTTCCCAAGCTAGCATCACTGTTAGCATCGAAATCGCTGTGTTTACACCAGTGCCCGTCTGACTGTTTACACCGGTTTACACCGACAGACGCTGTGCAAAAGACTTCCGGCGGAAATGAAGTGCATTTGTGTAGGGTTATGGCGCTACCCGTGGTTTGTCGCGTAAACTTGTCGAGGCGAAGTCCCGCCCATCTACTTCCGACCCATGGGACCCCGGAAGCGGAAAATTATACATTGACGTCAATGGAGAGAGAAAAGTCATCTTTCGATCCCGTTTGAATTGTGCCACGAATGACACATATGATGTTTGTCAAATTAAAAGAACATTTTGCAAGTCAAAAAAATAAAAATGTGTCGTAAAACTGTGAAGTTACAATTTTTTTTGTGTGAAACCGCTCAGTGAACTACAGGTCTCTGGTCTCGCACAATACGCGTCACCATCACAAAGATGGCTGTCACGTTAGTAAATTTCACCTGTTTCTTTCAGAATGAGGCGAAAAAGTATAAAACGAGGTGAAAATCACTACAAGTCTGGGCATGTTGAGAGCTGTACATACACGAAAGGGAGCGGTTCTGTAAGAGCCAGCATGCGGGACCGGCTTTACAAGGTTTCAGTGAGTAATATGAGTGCAATGTTTAAGGTTAATGTCAGCTAGCTAACAAGGTACACTAACGTGTTTTGTTTTAGAAACTAGTTTTCTCCTTAAGAACTTTGTGGTGTCTGTGTATGCTGTGGATAACATTAGTGTTCACAAGAACAAGATACACTCCCGTGTTTTGTTTTAGTTGCTCTTCAGATTGAAGCGGCCAGTTCTATATCGACTATATGTGTGATCTCCTTTTTACATCTCGTTGTGTCATTTGAGTTTATTTGCTGTGTGTAGATTCAAGGATTTTGGTTATCTTGTCCAGGGATGCAAACTTGTCACCTTTCGGCGAAATTCTCCGTTTTGAATCCAAAATAGGTCGTTTTTGTGATTCCTGTAGATCTGCAATAAAAATATTTTTTGGGTATGGGAGGGGGTCTGGGACCCGGATTAATGTGCGGCCGCGAGCTTTTTTTATATATATTATAATGAAGCGCGAGCTGTGTGCTCGAGTCTTCCTGCCTGTCGGCTCTGCTCATGATGTATAATAAGCCTCTGCTGCTCGGCGATGATGGTCTAGCTTCAGCAGCTACATTACCTACGGTGCGTTCGTTAATATTAACTGTGCGTCCGGAGTCCCTGTGGCACAGACTGGACCGCTGGTGAACAGCTGTTAGAACGGGCCGTTCAGGTGTTCACAATAGAGCTCCCTGTCGGAGCGGCAGAGCGTGATGTGCACTGAAAAGTTTTTTTTTCCCGTCGCAATATTATCGTTGAGCTAGCTAACTAGCATACATTGTCACTATCTGCTAACGTTAGCTTTAGCCTTCGTTTTCTAATCGTTTTTTTCATAGGCTATAAACAGAGGTGGTATAAGTATATATCTTGTAATTGATTAAAATTAGAAGTACTCAGTTCTTGTACTTGAGTAAAAGTAGAAGTACCAGAGTGTAGGAATACTCTGTTACAGTAAAAGTCCTGCATTCCAAATGTTCCTCAAGTAAAAGTAGAAAAGTATTATTATCAAAATATAGTGAAAGTAGCGACAGTAAAAGTAGTCATTTTGCAGATTGGTCCATTTCAGAATAATATGATGTGTTTTATAATGACTGATCATGAAAGTGTTCTCAAAGCTGGTAAAGGTGCAGCTAGTCTGAATGACTTTGTATACTGCAGGGTAGCTTTTGGATTTACTCCAGGTGGAACTAAAGTCTGATTTAACACTTGATTATATTTCACATCATTCATCCACATCTGTAAAGTAACTAAAGGTATTACATACATGTAGTGGAGTAAAAGTACACCATTTACCTCTGAACTGTAGTGGAGTAGAAGTACAAAGTAGCAAAACATTGAAATACTAAAGTAAAGTACGAGTATCTCAAAATTGTGCCCTAGTATAGTACTTGTTGAGTTTATGAACTTAGTTACTTTACACCAGTGGCTATAAAGATAGAAAGACTAAGCCTTGCACAGAGGCCTGAAAATACATTTTCAAAATGCTCAACAGTGCTGCCAAAATTATAAACTGACTGCTACACAATTAAAATAAATGCTTTTTATATATTTCTATTAGATGTGACTCTATGGCGTTTCTGTTAATATTAACACTGCTGCTTTAGTTGTTCTGACTGCTAAAATCCTCTGTTATTCCTCATTTTAAAGCCGATATTCCGTGGGGTCAGGGGGCTCGGATCCTTGTCACCTTTTTCATACCTGATGAGTTTGCATCCCTGTTGCCAATTTGTTTGGTTATCTAGGCACAGCTGTGTGTGACTCCCTCTGGTACACTGGTATGTGTTTTCCTAATGTAGAGAGCATTGATTAATTAATAAACTACACACTGACTCTAGATCCTGACCAAATCCTTATTTTTTGATCAAATGTTTTTCAAAAAAATGTATTGTATATTATATAACAGCTGCAAATCACAGACCGGAGTCTCTGCTACTGTGGACCACGAAGGAGGGGATCATCATCCCCATCCCCAAAGACCCTGCATGGCATGGAAATCTCCTCCTCCTGGAACAATTCTACACCCAGCATATGCTCCCTGTGTTGGCCAGTAGAGAGGAGGACATTTAAATAAACATACTCTTAACACCCTCGGACTCTGCGTTGTGTTTCGTATGTGTGATGGGGTGTTATGCAGAGGGGAGGAAAACAGGACACAGCAGATTGGGATTGTGGTGGAGATGCTGAGCAGTTATTTAATTGTTGCGTGTAATTATTATTATACTGTGTGCTTCTTAGTTATTCCATCTTTTGCTGTAACATGGATCTGTATGTAACTCTATATTTAATTGTTATCTACCACACTTCCTTCTACATCATACACCATCATTATACATGATGGTGTATATAGGATATGTATTTATTTGTATACATATCTAAATTGTATAATTTTATTTTTCGTATTTGGGATTTCTCTTTTGTCCACTCAAATACACTTGGCCCTTTCTCTTTTCCATGTGGAAAATGGCAGCTGCATATTCTGCTTTTCTCATCTGCTCCCTGTCTGCTCATCTACGATGAGACAATTATATAATTAATTACTAATAATCATTTAAACCTGTTATTACCAATATTTCACAAATTCTTCATGTAAACTTAAGAGCACAGCTGTATGTTGAGTATGTCAGCTTTGCTTGGTTCATCTTACTGGGGGGGGGGGGGGGGGGGGGGGCTGCTACATGGATGTCGGTGCAGTCCACAATAATTTTGCAGCTGAAGGCAGAATGAATTTATTATTGACTCAGAATGAAGCACAACTTAATGTCATACAATACATTGACTTTATTTGTAATTGTGTAAAAAAAATATGAGCATTGATTAGCAAGCAGGACCTGCAGGAACAGAGAATGGTGATGGATGGAGCTGGGGAGAGAGAAGAATAAAGAAAACAGATCAACTTTATTATCGGATATTAAAAATTCAATTTCAAAACAAGTTGCCGCTCCTACAGTTTTCTAGTGTGTAAAGATGATTTCACATGACCAATGCAAAATATCACACTCAATACATGTGTGTCTCTGAGGGGTGCATTGTGCCTTTGATGTATATAAATAATATACCAGAACCAAATACTATTACGTACAGTGGAAATCAGGTTACCAGAGCAGGTCAGACCAGTGTGCATGTTCCTCAGGGTCTCAGCAGTTACAGGTGAGGTAAAGAAAATAAAAGAGAAAAAGGTCAGTAACAACACTTTAAAGTAACAACACTGAATAATTATCTCTTTTAATAATTTTCTCTCAGTAATCACTCAACTACTGTCTTTCCAACAAACAGATTGACTCACTCTCACTATCATCACAATGAAACACGTCCAGAAGAATGTCATGCAAAGCTGCCTGCCTTCCTTCCTTCGACTCTCCCTGAACTGCCTGATCTTTTAATGGTCAATGTTAACCATTTGTGCAGATAGCATTAAGTAGAAAAGATCGCTGATACTAATGTGGCGTTAGCCTACCTCCCGCCCCCTTAGCACCTGGTGGAGGGGGCGATAGGCTACTCTTCAAATGTTTCACAAAATACTTACCATCATGACTACTCTTACTGTTTAACATTTTGGTTTACTTCATGTTAAGGCTAATACAAATGACAAGGCTAAGTAATGTAATGTAATATAATGCTAACTTACTAACATGCTCGCTACTAGCTAGGTAGCTAACTTGACTATGTTCCATGCAAAACATGTATATTACCTGATATGTTTGGTCCAACGACTCCTGGTCCTTTCATCAGACGGGAAGCGATAGAACGAGCAAAGTGGTATGATCTCTTTTGTGATTACAACCTCGTACAAAGCACACAGGCATCTTGTAAAAGTGAATTTATTGGAGCAATCTCTTATATTTATTGGAGGGAATAAATCAGTCTTCTTCTTCCTCTTTGCTTTGCGAGTCACAACCAGTCTTGGAGCATTATCGCCTATGACATCACTTACGCGACCCAGAATGCATTTGGGATTTGTAGTCTTTCTAGTTGCGTATTATTCATAGTCTTATATTTCAGCATTTTTACGACAAACTGTGACTTTTTTTGCATGGAAATGATTGTTTAAGATTGACAAACATCATATGTGTCATTCGTGGCACAATTCAAACGGGATCAAAAGATAACTTTTCTCTCTCCATTGACTTCAATGTATAAATTTCCATTTCCGGGGTCCCATGGAGGCTCCCGGAAGGGGAGGGACTTCGCCTCTCTATAGACCCTTTTTGTGTTTGTACACAATGATGACGTAGAACGTATGCGCGCGCATTGTGGCAACAGAAGGATGGCAGAGATAAACAGCTTGTCAAGCTACGCAAGGGGATTATCAACTAAAGATCGTGAATGTTACCTTAACAAGTTGACTTTGACAAATGGTGTCCGACTTCCAGATCCGTGTTCTATTGATGAGTGGGTTGAAGACGTTAGCAAGTGGCCGAATATACAGTGGCCAGATATATATACCTATTTAATTGAGAAACCGAGCGTGTACACCAGAGAGAAATTACGAGCCTATAAGTCAGTGGATGCTTACGAATACGTTGTCTGTGGTCATGTACAGAACGTCAAATACCATGACATAGACTCAGAGTTTTGTATTTTGAGATCAAAAATTCTCCCTAGTCAAAGACAAGGACACAAGACAACGATGTATGAGGCTTGGGTCATAATCAACCAACGAGAAAACTACGTCCTCACAGCGAATTGCACCTGTATGGCGGGGTAAGTAGCCTATTATTTGGTGTTGTGGGCTTGTAGGTAACAGTTCAGGGGCTTGTTACTGTCCTCTCAGCTGGCTATTACTCTCCTTTCCATATCAAAAATCGTATGCCTTGCCCTGTAACTTTCTCATCATAACCAGGGTTTGAAACTAACATTTTCATGAACAACACAGCGACAACAGGGTTCAAAATGTCAGCAGCCAATATCATTCAGTTACATTCAAAACCTGATTAAGCTTAGGATACTCACATGTCTAGTAAGTTAGATGTTTACCTACTTCATAGCCAGAGCTGAGATTTGTCTGAGAACACATGTTACTTTCAAGCCCAGTATGTTTATTATGATTTTGTGAAATTTCAGACTTGGGTCATGCTGCAGCCATGCAGCTGCAATATTATTCAAAGTTGAGCTCTATGTTAGGATGGGAAGGACAGAGAAAGCAGCGGTTACTTCGGAGTGTGCATGTGGAAAGACACCAGCAGGAAAGAAGTCAGACCAGCTCCATTGAGGGAAATCAGCTTCCACAAACCAAAGAGGCTTGGCAGGCAACTTCCAGCAGCTTCAACATCTGCTAGGAAGAATAGTATCACACCCAGAAGCATGTAATAGTTGACAGAGCCTAGATAAGTTTCCTTTTGCCATAGTGCATTTAATTAATTCTCAGGATTTCTCCTCAGTGTCTTGACACCATAATGTAGCCTGAGAAAGGTGTTACTTGGTGATGCAGAGATGAAAAGGCCTACAGACCAACGTGGCATCATGACTTTTTGTAAACATACACGCTCAGTTTGAATAGTTTCAGTATCATTTGTTATGTTAGTTTGAATATGTCTGTCCTTTTGTCTTCAGATTACTGATTCTAGAAATTCGATTGTTTGTTATCTACAGCTTAACTGGTCTGGTTTTAGAATAATTCAGTCATTATTCTTAAAATGTGAACATTATGCAGCACACTAATTGTGTCTTTTTGTTGCTCTATTATCAGTGTTGACAGATGATGACATCCGGGAACTGCGGGATGTGAACCCAGGTGCTGCAGTGCTGACGAGCCTGGAAAACAGTGACACGGATATGGCCAGATATGGTGTTAGATGTCGGTTATGGATTGTCTTTCCCTGGTTGTTAAAGTTGCATTACAGTTGAAACAATGAATTCATCATCAGCCTTTTCTTTACATTTGATGTTGTTATTGAAAGCTGTGTCTAGATGCACTTCAGTGCAACAAGATATTTTAAGTCTTATTCTGTAATGCTATATATGTATCCAGAGATAATTTGCGACCTAAAATTATTATTTACTGTTTACAACATACAGAACCAGTTTGATTCTAATATATTGTACATACTCCTACTTTTTATGTTGTTAATGTTTAGTGGCACTTTAATGGCACCTGAATGGAATGAAACTCTGTTAGTAACAACATTACAAATAAATGTGATACTGCACTCTGAATTGTTGAGATAATCTGGGGGGGAAAGGACCATTAGACACACCAGTTGCAGCCAATGTGGGGAGGTTTATTAAAATGCATTCAGTTTTAAGTACAGTAGGCCTATATACATGTTTTACAAATGTAAAATCAATTTATAAGTCATACATGGTTATGTGTAACTCATTTGGGAACAACACTCTTACAGAGGTTTGTGAGGGCACCACATACAATAACAACATCATCTAGTATGTCAACCTGCGACAAAGGAATACCACCGACCAATAACTCGCTCTACATGGATCCTCACACGAGAAAGTTGTCTAGATGTGTCCACTTCCTGTGCAGAAAGCTGCTTCTTTCCTTTTGTGAAATGAGGGATACGAAGGGTTGCACCATAGGCCGCAAGCTCATCTCTGATGAGAAATCCTCTGTCTGCTAAAACCTCATCCCTAGGCTCCAAAGGTTTGAGGAAACCTGACTCCTTAGTGATCTGCTTGTCTGAAACCCGTCCACCCCACCCAGGAGACAGAAAGGAAATTGCACCAGCTGGAGTGATGCCGATCAAATATTTAATGGTGTTGTTGTGTTTATAGTTTGACCATGTCTGGGCCCTGGAAGTCAGATTACTGGGTCTAGCTATGAACATTTCTGTGCAATCTATTATGCACCGGCATCTTCTAAAGTTGCGCTTGAATATTTTTGGCATATTTTTAAGTACTGCACCCTTACTTGGCCATTTAATGAGTGGCTTGAGGACCAAGGCCATAGCAGGGACCCAGCTCCGCAAAATATTTGATAAGGTGGTTTTTGATACCTGGAATCTATAAGCCAAGTCAGTATTACATAGGCCCAACCTTAATTTAATCAATATAATCAATAGGTGGTCCTCTACTGTAAGTTTGTTGTGAATTCTTTCTACGCTGCCCATCATTTTTGTAATCAGCCACTCAAAGACCACAGAGGTCAGTCCTGTGAGAAAAATCAATTGTCCAATGTTGCACTTAACAGTGGTGTAGGAGAATGTAGATTTTTGCAGCTCCTCTTTCAGCTTTACATGTTCTGCTCGTAGTGTGTCAAACTCCTGTCGCAGGTTGACATATTCCTCCTGAAGTTGACTGTATCTCAGGTTCAGATCATCGTACTCTCTCTTTGGAACTGGGATATCCTCTTCAGCTTTAATATAGAAAAGTGAAAAATTAGCATGTGCTGCAAACAAGTTCACAATTCAGGGGTTCTCACACATTTTTACCAATGAATTTTCAAAACTTTTCCATGACAGAAGAGAAGATACATTATCGATCCCAGGGGGAGATTTTTCCTCTGCATTTGACCCATCCAGGGGCCAGTGTACAAGTCACACACAGACATACATAGCAATTGGAGCAGTGGGCCTGGCAGGAGCACACACACACTAGGAGCACACTGACTTTTTCAGTGAGGGTGGGAACCCTGACAATCAATCAGTTAATTGTAAGATGATATATTCATAAATATATTCATACCAGGACAATGATCCATGCTGCATTCTTGTTCTGGATCCATGCTGCATTCTTGTTCTGGAGTTTCAGAAGTAACACGTTGATTTGCTGCAGTGTCAGTTCTCCTCCTTTTCCTATGGTACCTACAGTAACAGCAGAAATTCATAGTTAGACTAATCCATATCTCAAAACAGCAGCTGTAGGCACCAAAGCTTATGCAAGAGAGGTAAAAAAAACAAAAAACGACTGAGAGGATGTCAACTCTAATCTTACCTGTCCATCTTTGAATTTGGGTTCTGGCTTTGTTTTGTGTACATGAACACAGATGGCACAAAATCAGGACTACTAGAGTCCAATGATGCCTCGCCTGCAAAAATAAAACACAAACACGTTTGTTTAGCCTAGCAAGCTACTAGGCAAATCTAACGCCAGCTTATCAAACTTTAGCTGCATTTGATTATTATTCTACATCATACAGACAATCACTAATGTAAACAAGGCTCTCCCGTAAAATCAAAGAGTAGGCTAGATAACCTCATTACCTGATATAAAGTGGGCGCTGCAGACGCGAGCATTTTTGATTATGTCCTCATTCCAGTCCACACGTTTAATCGCCTGCAGCCACAGACGCCGCCGGTTGCTCTGAAATGGTCGTGGTCCTCTCGGAATCCTATAAAACTTTAGTCCGCCGGTGGAATAGCGATTCGTACAACCGTATACGCAACAACCAGACATGTTGATGCTGGGTACAGTTTGTAAATGCTTGCTAACCAGTTGCTACCTCGTCTTTGTCATTCAGAACTGCTTGAAAACAACACCACTTCCGTTGCCCACATGCGCGCGCAACTTTTTGATGAAGTTGGCTGTAAAAGGGTCTATACTTACCTATACTACCTTCAAGCTTTTTAACCATTAAAAAACGATTGACTCCAAGGTAGAGGAACCAAACAAGTGGTAATACTAATGTCAACCCATTGAGGATTCATTCCAGCACCACTCTATTGTTAAATTGTCAAAGACATAATATTTGCAACTCAGACCAACGAACAAATAAACAGACGAACTGGCCTGATTTTAATGAAATAACATGGACGGTTTTATCATGAGTTGTTGGCATTGTGTTATATTCCCAATGGGAAAAATGTGTATTCTACCCGGGATACACGTCAAAGCCTTCCTTAAGTTGGAATTTAATTATATGCAATTAAACAAAAAGAAGAGTAGATAACAAACAGGTGAAATATGGATATTATATGACGTTAGATGACGTTTTTATGACAATAATCAGAGTGAAAATGCTTTAAATAAATTAAAACATTTTTTTTTTTAAACAAGTAGATTATATAAAATCGTGTAATATGGTCATAATACGACCTTTATTGCCACAAATTCGGATATCCTCGGTAGGTCCAGCTTTTCCTACTCTTGCTTGACTCAAAGCTAAATAAAAAGCAGTAAACCGCTCAAGTTGGAAGTGGTCAAATGCAGACCCATTTCCAGGTTTTAAGACTCATTCCTACACCACCCTCTAGACTGGGAGAGCTTTGAGAACACTTTCATGATCAATCATTATAAAACATATCATATCTATTATTCTGAAATGGACCAATCTGCACAATGACTACTTTTACTGTCGCTACTTTCACTATATTTTGATGAGAATACTTTTCTACTTTCACTTGAGGAACATTTTGAATGTAGGACTTTTACTGTAACAGAGTATTCCTACACTCAGGTACTTCTACTTTTACTCAAGTACAATATCTGAGTACTTCTACTTTTACTCAAGTACAATATCTGAGTACTTCTACTTTTACTCAAGTACAAGACCTGAGTACTTCTACGTTTACTCAAGTACAATATCTGAGTACTTCTACTTTTACTCAAGTACAAGATCTGAGTACTTCTACTTTTACTAAGTAAAAGATCTGAGTACTTCTACTTTTACTCAAGTACAAGATCTGAGTACTTCTACTTTTACTCAAGTACAAGATCTGAGTACTTCTACTTTTACTCAAGTACAAGATCTGAGTACTTCTACTTTTACTCAAGTACAAGATCTGAGCACTTTTACTTTTACTCAAGTACACAATCTGATTACTTCTCCCAGCTCTGCACCGCTCTATAGACTGGGAGAGAGTGAATAGGGGATAAAGGTAATGACCAAAAGTTCTGTGTACACGTGAGTGAACAGTGTATGAAATGTGCCGTCATGGCGCAGCTATAACTAATGATCTCAGGTCCCAGATGATAAACCAAGCTTCTCCCAGGATTAGTTTTTAGGTAATTCTCTTGGAGAGATGAATGATAATGTAATTGTTCACCTCTGATGGATGGCGATGCAATGGCAGCGACTGATGGCGACTGATAGTGAAAACAGTCGTCTGTCAGCAGCGGCTATTCTTCATCTTCAAAGGGGACAACTTCTTTAGTAGGTGATGGAGAGGATTTCCACAGTGTGTTGGCAGAAGTTTCCCACAGAGAGGAGGGTCCCAAACATAATGGTTAGCTCAGTTCCAATGCACAAGGAAATATATTTTTTTAAATATATACAGTTACAGCCATCAGGGACAAATAAGTCAGTAAAAGTAGAAAAAGGCATGCGCTATTTTACTACACAATGACATCTGTGTACCATGGATTGTAATTCAGTGAAGTAAATGTAATGTACACAAGTATCATACTTAAGTGCAATTTTCTAGCTACTTTAACTGAGTATTTTCATTGTATTCTCCTTTATATATCTACTGGAAGCCAATAATGTACTTTTTACTTCCCCACAATCATCTGACAACTTGAACAGATTCAGAAAAGAGTTTCAAAATACTACATATAATTGTTAAAGAAATCCAACAGCAGTATTTTAATAAAATAAAATAAGCTCCACCTTTATCAGCTGTGATAGAGATTTGTGCATCATGATCATAATAATTAGTATTAATGCACATAATTCCATTTATATGATTAAAAAATGGTTATCTTAAATGATAAATGGATTCTGTTTCAAAAATGTTCCGACCACTGAACGCACTTTTATAGCAGAGATGGCAAACACATTATTTACTCAGGTAGAAGTACAGATACTCGTGTTTAAAATACTCTGGTAAAAGTAGAAGTACTGACTAAACTTCTATACTCAAGTAAAAGTAAAGAGGCTTTGAAATGTGCTTCAGTAAAAAGTACCCATAACTAGCAGCTGTTTGAAAGAGTACCTGACCTCCCTTTATATGAATAGAACAATAATGTCATTGTTAGCTAATGAATGTTTCCATGGTGACCAACGGCAACATGACAACGTTTTTATTGGTCCCTCTTCTTTAGAGAAGACCAGGAAATGATGGATACACGGATCATGTTCAAATCAATAGACACGCAATGACTCTAAATAATAATGATCACGCCACCAAACACACATTCAGACTAAAGGAACCAGCCTGTTTGGAAAATGAGAGAAGTAGAAAGTACAGGTATTTGTGTTCAAAATGTAAGAAGTAGAAAGTACAGGTATTTGTGTTCAACATGTGAGAAGTAGAAAGTACAGGTATTTGTGTTCAACATGTAAGAAGTAGAAAGTACAGCTATTTGTGTTCAAAATGTAAGAAGTAGAAAGTACAGCTATTTGTGTTCAACATGTAAGAAGTAGAAAGTACAGGTATTTGTGTTCAACATGTAAGAAGTAGAAAGTACAGCTATTTGTGTTCAACATGTAAGAAGTAGAAAGTACAGCTATTTGTGTTCAAAATGTAAGAAGTCAAACTAAAAAGTCGTCAGAAAAATAAGTAGTGGAGTAAAGTACTGATAACAGAAAAATAACAAAGTATTTGTACTCCACTACTTCCCACCTCTGTACTCGTCAGGATTTCCCCATTCAAACATGGCTTGCATACATTGTGCCACCTGCTAAAGGAGATGTTTACACACCGTACCATCTGGAGCAATTTGGGGATTTGTATCTTTGCCCAAACAGACACATATTGGTTTTATGTCCTATTGTAAAGGTTACAAAACAAATGGCATTGTGAATGGTTTAAAGTCAGTTTTCCATCAGACATGCAAACACAGCAATGACAAAGCACATGGATTTAAGGGAGTGGTGTGGGTGCATTACCGTGTGCTTAGTGCTGCTTTCTGCATCATTCAAAATACAGGTGTCTTGCTCTATTGTTCCCAAACGTAGAATCTCAACTTACAGGTTTTTACCCCATAGGTACATTATGTCATCACACTTGCCTCGGGTAGTGTTGTTAACAGAAACAATGACGCTGGGGTTGGGTTCACTGTGTTAGTCTTTGAGAAAAACAGACACCAAACTTTAGACGGCTGACATTTAAATGAAGCTCATATTTAAGGGGCCATGTTGTCCTTTTTGTGTTTCATTTGTGTATGTTGTGGTTCTACTGTGACGTGTCTGCTTGCTTTATTGTTTAATGGGCGGGTTTGTGGGAGAGATACTCTCTCATGAGGGCATATAGGAATTAAACCGTTGCAGAACCATCACATTTAAAAGGATCATTGTTATACGTTATGATACAGTGTAGCTTTGGCTAATATAATCTGAAGTCCCAGGCTCCTCCTACAGTGCAACATACAAAAGAAGACATACAACTATAAAAAATAGTGCAAGAAGAAACCAATATGCAATGAATGCAAAAAATAATTAGTTATATAAATCTAACATGACAGCTTATTTACTTATTTATATAAATAGTTATCACCGCAATAAACCATATTTAATATTGTCTTAATGTACAATATTTAATTTCACATTCCGTTCTTGTATATATTGAGATAAGATTAGATAAGATAGGACTTTATTCATCCCGAAGGAAAGTGTTGTGCCAGAGTTACAAAAATGCAATAAACACAGCAGCACAATAATAATAATAACACTGTACACTAACAGTGCAGTCAGAAGAGCAATTCAATAACTACAGACGCTCATATAACTAATGTAAATATCATATTCTATTTACGTGTATATACACTTCTTGCACTCTATTATTATTAGTAATTTTGTATTTTATTATGTTGCATTGTTGGAGGAGCTCAGATCAGAAGAATGTCATTGCCATTTCTACACCTTTGAATTAAAACTTGGAGTACGATTATTATATTATCAGCAAAGACGTTTTCTACACTCGTGTGTTCACCAGGTGTTAAAATGTGGTCCGTCAGATGTTATTTAGCAGTGTTAAGGTAACAGAAGGGCTCTTCCTCCATCACTCATTCATTCCTGCCTTGCTGTAAGTGCATCAGTATTATTATTCTAAGAGTCCTGTCATTCCTGGAAAGCCCTCGTATTTAGATGTATTATATTTTTAATCAGCAAATGCTAGCATGCAAAGATGACCATGATAAACATCAACAAGGTGACATGGTTCACTCTGATGTCAGCAGTTATTTCAACGCTTGTGGATGTCAGTAAAGCCCAACAAAGCTGCTTTAGGCTCTAATCTCGTTTTTCAAGATATTATAAACTGTGTTCTGTACGCTAACTGGCTAGCACACCCTTGGCAAAGACGAATTAAATGTAAGCATCGCTACTGGCTAAAAGATGGCCTCGCCCACTTTCCAGCGAAAACAAAGAATTGGCTTTGTTTATTGTACGTCAAACAACCGAAAAGATCCAACGTTCAAATGTCCTTTACTAAAGCCCGCGTCAAACTGTCCTGAAATTGATGGAAACACGATAAAGGACATTTTCAAATTCGGCTCTGATCGTAACATCGGGCCATTGGTGAGGGCATCTTAACTCAACGTATGACCGCCGGTGGAGTTTCTCAGGCTCAAATCGTGTCATCTTCATCTTTACTTCGTGTGATCATCGTGCCAACAGGCATTTTTCGCCTCACGAAGAGAATACGAAGGAAACAAGAAGCTGCCCGATTGTCTTAGGAAGGCAACACGACTACGTGAAGCCCTCGCAATGCCGTCGAGTAGCCATCGTATTAAAGTATAATTTGTGTTCTGTGAAACTGAAAAGGATATTACATTGTTTTTGTTACTTTCGTTGCAGTTGTATGTCCTAAATGTAATTTAGGTTAACTTCCTGTTTTATTTAGATGCTTTTATTTTGAAGGCGAGTTTACGCTGTTGACAGGCAGCTGTTGTTGCTATGGAAACAACATAACGGAGTGTGTGGCTCGGGTGCCATCGTGTGGCCTTCTGTAGGCATCGGCTGTTGCTTGGCTGTTGACCAAGTTCGGGGCCATCTTCGTGCAAAATTCACAATTTCATATTCGTGTGTCCATCTGGTGTCAATTTCGGGACAGTGTGACGCAGCCTTAGGAAAAAGGATGGTATAAGATAAGACCTGTGGCTTCAGGCCATCTACAGAGAGGCGGGAAAGCATATCAGTTTGATTATGATGCTAATGAAGCCAACGTCAATCATCATAGTCGTCAGTATTGTTCAAAGTCAAAGTAGTGACTGTAGATGCTTCATTAAAATATAAAACAGATAGCCAAGGAAATCTCAGTTCGCAGGACATCGATCCGTTATTGTTTTTAATTTAACTATATATTAACGCAAATCATCGATCCCTCGTTACAGGGTGTGATTGTTTCCTATCTGTCCGTTGTAATTGGGCTCCTTTTAGATATAACAATGGTATTCTTGATTTTCTTATGTCATTGCCGAAAACCTCATTTTATATCCACCACCATTCAAATATCACCGAGTGTTTTCACCCAAAAAGGGGCGGCCATGATGGATGGGTTGCTCTCTTGTAAAGGCATTTAAATACGAACCCGGTTGCACATGATTCATTTGCATGCAGTCTTGATAATTATTCCATAAATAAGAGCTCCAATTAAGATCTAATTGCGGTTCTGTTGAGCAGTAACAAGATGCTAATGGGAATCCCAGGCTTATTATGGCAGTGGGAGATTGTTTTTTACATTAAAGCCGCTCTGCCAGTTCCTTCTCAGTGGATGAAGGAGTCAGACTCCAGTGAAGGGAAGTCTTGGATAATTACTCTCAAATCCTAACCAAGTCCATTTGTGGCAATTATTGCCCTTTGATTGCTTTGTACCCAAAGCTGCTCACAGTTTCTAACAGAAGTGGTTTCTATTGAGGCTAAAAGTAATGGACTGATCACATGATGACACAAGCTATACTGGAGATATACAAGCTATACTGGAGATATACAAACTATACTGGAGATATACAAGCTATACTGGAGATACACAAACTATACTGGAGATATACAAACTATACTGGAGATATACAAACTATACTGGAGATATACAAACTATACTGGAGATATACAAACTATACTGGAGATACACAAGCTATACTGGAGATATACAAACTATACTGGAGATATACAAACTATACTGGAGATATACAAACTATACTGGAGATACACAAACTATACTGGAGATATACAAGCTATACTGGAGATATACAAACTATACTGGAGATACACAAACTATACTGGAGATATACAAACTATACTGGAGATATACAAACTATACTGGAGATATACTATACTGGAGATATACAAGCTATACTGGAGATATACTATACTGGAGATATACAAGCTATACTGGAGATATAAAAACAGAAATGGAGATATACAATATGATATACAATACTGGAGATATCAGGTTTACTTCCTTCTCAAATGCCAACAGGAAGTAACACATTATATCACGTTATACAATCACTAGTTATGATAAGTGGTTGTTTAAGTTGTTTAGTTTTTACTTTACTAAAAATAACTGTGTTTATTTTTTATTAAGCTCAGAGGAAAATGAGTTCAGTTATCAATAAAATATGAAATAAACACTGTATATAATAAGTGGCTTAAACTACAAGTCGTGTTCACATCCTTTCTTTCTGTCTTCCCTATGGAAATAATGTGGTGAATAAAGGTCATTCAAATTGCTAATACTAAGAACTGTACATAGTTCCCGTTTATAAAACAGCACAATGAGAAGTATGTTCATGTCATTGTTAAATAGATTTTTTTCATAATGTATGAGATACAAAGTAATCCTATAAACAGGAGTGACTTGTGGTGCCCCCAAGTGGCATTTGAAACAAACAACAACAATCAACAATATTATCAATAAAACCTGTTACACCGTCACCAGGGATGGGAGGGTTACTTTAAAAATGTATTCTCTAAAAAATAAATAATCAGTAAGATAATGTAAGTTTTAAAATATTAAAGGCTTGATAACTTTCCGGTACTTTTGGATAACCTCAATATCAAGTGCATTGCCATTTAAAACAAGACGAGATTCATATCAATAAGATTTTTTAAGAATGTTTATTATTTAAAACAGAAAAATGTGACCTTAGAAATGTAGAAACCAATTTAGGATCAAAAATGATTTTATTAATAGGAAAACCTGCCTTTATACACCAACACTGAAACACATGAGCACATGTTACACATAAGAAAAAAAGAGAGAAATATGTAAATGGGATTTTTTGTAAAAAAGTGAGATTTTTGCAACAAATTTAGATTTTTGTAAAAGTTAAATACAATTTGGAAATAAGTTAGAAATAGGCCAAGAGTGAGATTTTTGAGAAAAAAAGCGAGATTTTTGAGGAAAAAGTGAGATTTTTTCAACAAATTTAGATTTTTGTTTAAAAAGGTAGAATTAGAAAAAAAAGTCAGGATTTAAAAAACAAAAAAATGTTTGGACATTCTGAAAGAAATCGGAATTTCGAAAAAAAAAAAAAGACATTTCAGGATTCTGATAATGTTTTAAAGAAGATGATTCGGGCCAATTGTAAAAACAAAATAATAATAAAGATCCCATAAAGCAGATTCAGGCAGATTATATAGATTCACTCTTAATGTATTAGAAAAGTGAAAATAAGTTAGAAATATGTTAAAAGTCAGGAATTTGCCAAAAGTCAGGAATTTGCCAAAAGTTCGATTTTTGTAAAAAAAAAAGTAGAATTATGAAAAAATAATACGACATTTTGAAAATAAGTCAATATCTTCCATAAAAAGGTGAGAATTCTGAAAAAATAATCAAAAGAAAGAAAGCAATTCAGGATTCTAATCATTTTTAAAAGAAGATAATTGAGGCCATGTGTAAAAAAAAAAATAGTAGGAGTCTAGATTCTCACTTACAGTATTATCCGACAGAACAGAACAGCTTACAGAGAAGAGATCTGATCCTTTCACAACAAACACTCTTTTTAGTTTTTAGTAGCATCGCTAGTTTCCCAAAATATCATTTTTTAAAACTGTAATCCATTACTCTCCCAGCCTGCTGACAGCTCCCTTCTCTTCCAGTTTAACCAGAACTCATATTTATAACATCATGCTGCGCCCTGCGATCGTTCCCACCCCCTCTGCACATCATTTTAAAATATATTATGGGTAAACACAATCAATCATAACATTTTCAAAAGGTTGGTATTTCCCCTTTTTTCCCACATTTATTTCTCACATCTTCTTAATGTGTGGCATTTCACGGAGAAGCTTGGATGCACATGCAAGATTTATGACATTTTACAAAGTATTTACATCACAAATGTCAACCACTGATGCGGTTTAGCCCCCGAGTCGATGCATGCACTCGAGCATCGCCTCCCACACAAGAGACAACATGGTATATTAGGAATATTTGAATGTGTTTAAAATAACACAAAGTATACACGCAATAGGAACAAAAACGGGGGAAAATACTTGTTTTTTTCACATTAATTATTAGATTTATTCCAATTGTTTCTACTTTTTTTCCTTATTTTTTCATCTTTTGCATCCAGTATCTACGGTGGCTACGGTGGTCCACAGTTTTCAAAAACAATGCAAATATAAAACAAAAATGTACCAAAAACTTGACCAAACAAGCATGTTACACCAAGTATAGTGAAGATGTTTATATTTAATTGAACATCCCATTCCACGCACACCCAATGTAAATAATATACTGCCTATATTGAGCATATTGTGTAAACAGAAAATTGGCCCTTCAATAGTGTTTTTATTTGACAGCTGATAGATTTTGTATCTTCCCGGTCATCTGTATATTTTACTTACTCTCTAATGCTGGTTTACTTCTATTTCTGTTTTGAGATGTTTATATTTTAGAATTGATTAGTTCTACTCTTTTGATTTGTCATAATGTGCAATGCCTTGTTTTGTTTTTTGCTGCTGCAGCAAAAAAAAATCCCAAATTGGGATTAATAAAGTATGTCTTATCTTATCTTATGTTTCTCCATTTGCATGTGCCGTTTTTTTGCACCTGTCGGCCACCGTGATTATCATGGTTGCTACACTTAAAAAAAAAAAAGGTCTATATACATGACAATTAAAAAAGCAAAGACAAACAGACTTGTCACGGAGGTGATCTCTGGGCTCATAGATCTCGGCCTCCGTTACGGGTTGTTTAGTTTTGTTGTTGTTGAAAAGTGTTCCCCTTCCCCCATGTCTGTCGTTGATTGTGTGCACCTGGTGCCCTGTGTTGTCTCCTCCCCCCTCACCTGTGTCTTGTTGTGCTGATTAGTGTGGTATTTAGGCTCTGTTTCTCTGTCTGTGTCTGGCAGGTAGTGTGTGTGAGATCCTTGTGGCTGCAGGATGTGTTCAGGGATAACAGCAGGATTGAGGCTGTGAACTAGGCCTATGTGCACATGATTTTAATAAATGCCCACACCGGGTTATCATTTTGGACGTTCTGCCTCTGCCTCCTTACTTGGTCGGGCCGCTCAATTGTCAGCTTCACAAGACTCAAAGAAACTTTCTTCCCATCATGGCATCTACCTCTTGGTATGGTATCTAATTGTCTTTCTCCCTGTGTAATAAACATAGAC
Organism: Notothenia rossii; assembly: GCF_949606895.1. Taxonomy (NCBI): domain Eukaryota; kingdom Metazoa; phylum Chordata; class Actinopteri; order Perciformes; family Nototheniidae; genus Notothenia; species Notothenia rossii. The sequence continues at coordinate 3,686,745 of NC_136908.1, read as the reverse complement.
TGTATATATAAATGGACGTAGTGTCCGTGACGTCACCCACAGGATTCTGCAGAGTTGCCGAGAAGCCCTTAGTAGGCGGAGTCGGCCACTAACGGCTCGACAGTGACGTCAGAGTTCAACTCCCGCCTTCTCCAGCCTGCTCCAAATAAGGGCAAAGAGGCGGAGCCGAGGCAGTAGTGATGGGATTTATGGCTCTTTGAAGGGAGCCGGATCTTATGGCTCCGTTCCTTTCAAAGAGCCGTTCAAAAGAGCCGTTCAAAAGAGCCGTTTTTTTGGCGGGGTTACTTGGTTTGTCTGAAATAATCACCAGGATAATGATTGACTGTATTGCCAGACCTAATGTCAATAATCTGCTTTGTAAACACGACACAAGGTGGCGCCATATCCATGTCATTCATGTCCGTGAATGTACTACTTTGAATTTACCCTCCGTATGTGTTAAGTAAATAAAGTTGCCTTGCCTTGAATGAAATTCACGCAACTCTTAATATTAGATACTGTGTTTTTAAGTGGCGATGGAGATCATTTGTTGACCCTGCTTTAAAGGATATTTTGCCTTTACAAATAGTGCGCTTTTTTGGTTGAAGTTCATCAAAATGCTGCTGCGTTTTCGCGTTTGGCTCATTTTCCATCCGAAAAACACGTCGTCTACCTGTCCTGTAGCCTACCACTTGTTATGACTTCTCTCTCTCGCGTATTCCGTTAAGACCCACCCCATCTCACTCCTCCTGCTGAAACCTACTAATCAGAGTAGGGGCGGGTCTTCACAGAATACGTTTGGGGAACAAAATCAAGCTTTTTAACAGGCGAGTGGATTTTGGCAGGCAGTGAGTGCGGACTAACAATTGAACGATAACAAGAACGGCTCTCACCAAGTACGACTCGGTTCCCCTCGTTCATACCAAAGAGCCGTTCAAAAGAATCGGCTCGTTCGCGACCGACACATCACTACGAGGCAGGACCTGCTGCCTCCGAACTGGAAGTAAACAGAGCTAGCTCAGGCTAAGAAGCTAAGCTAACATGAAATACATCATGCATACCAGGTTACTGCTAACAGTGTAGTTCCCCTATATAAACGAAGTACCGATACATAGCAGAACAATTGTGGCGATGTTCAGCTTAATAAGCCTTGTTCAACATAATTTATTTAGCTAATACTACAGCGGGTGAACCAAGTCTGCGTTTCACTGCATTCCTTGATCTACAGTTATAACGACGGACTCCATCGCCCGGACCTAACGGAGCCGCAGTGGGACGCCGGCTGGAGCTAGCCCCCTGCGGCTCCGTTAGCTCCGGTGGCCACCACTGGGATAATTGGGTCCCCTATTAACATTTGCTCCCGTTTAGCATTATGGGCGTCATAGCCATAGACTATAAAAGTCCTACCCAAGGCTGAATCATAAACTAAAATGTATATAGTATAAAGGGTTACGTCCTTAGCTGGCTAATAAGTAACAAGCTAAGATACCAAGCACACAGACACCTGCGAACAGGATTAACATGTATAATATTATCATTTTAGACTTCTTGGAAGTTCTGTTAGTACATTCAAGCGTACAGCATGACATCTTAATTGTCTGGTATTTGTAACAATATTCCCTAAAAGGCACAATCACCACGAACACGGCTAAAGCTAAAGGGTCAAGTACAGTAACTGTAACTAACTAACATTATAGCCTCTATGGTTGTAGCCTAGCAGAGAGGACAAGTTGCTGTTAGCTGACAGTGAGGCATGTACATGTCCATCAAAGGGACCACGCCCTAATTTATGCAAAAACTTTAAGACCTAATATAAATAAAAGGGTTGTGTTAGAAAACAATTCACTCACAGGTTCATAATCATGAAGGTGGAATCTAACTATATCGATAATAATATTTATTGCATCCATGGGTAGAAACATGTTTATTTTAGTTGGGCATTTTAACATGGGGGTCTATGGAAATTGCTCCTTTCTGCAGTCAGTCCCTAGCGGCCCATGTATGAACTGCAGTGTGTTGCACTTCCGTATTGGCGTCCCGGCTGTTCTCCAGAGTTTGCCGCTTTGTAATAATCCATACATGTGCAATATTATGCACATATTAATTTAACTATTTCCTACACTTCATTTCGTTATTGTTTCATGTATGTATAAATGCTGCGTGTCTTTGATGTATGTTGTCTTTTCTGAATGTTTTGATGGCATCTTAAAAGGAGTAGCTTTCCTCGTCTTGTTGAATTTGTATAATGACAATAAATGCTTCTAATCTATTCTAATAAAAGTGATAATTGTTTCTTCTGCCGCTTTATAATAATCTATTCTAAGCATATTCATATCGGCATCGGTTGTCTCTTTAAAACAGGTGGCCTATCTGTGGCATGCAACGAGTTAAATATCTAATTACTTTATATATTGCAATTTAGAGTTCAAGTCTCCGGTCAAATCTGGGATGCGTTTGAATTAAATAGCAGTCAGGAATTCATCACAGTCTTTTTGAACCGTTTCTTCTTGTATTCAAAGTGATGGCAAGCGGAGATGAGGAAAAGACAATAAAATGATCAGACATGCCGTCATTCTTTGTGATTTATTAAAAAACAATGAACGGAGCGATCAGTGGAACTTGTCTGTTTAATTCAGACATCACAGCAGGCTGATGGCACGCTTCTGAATGAACAGTTGATACATTTAATCTCCTTTAACTGATTGTAAGGCTAATCATATTCATTAAAAAGTTAGACGTTTATATAACACATTATTTCACATTAGCAACTTTGCCATGTTTTTTTTCCTCACTGAACATCATTGTTTTTAATTAAAGAGGACATATTCTGCTGATGTTCAGGTGTAGATCAGTATGTAGTGTCTCTACTTTAAAGAGTCCTCTCCTGCTGATGTTCAGGTGTAGATCAGTATGTAGTGTCTCTACTTTAAAGAGTCCTCTCCTGCTGATGTTCAGGTGTATATCAGTATGTAGTGTCTTTACTTTAAAGAGTCCTCTCCTGATGATGTTCAGGTGTATATCAGTATGTAGTGTCTCCACTTTAAAGAGTCCTCTCCTGCTGATGTTCAGGTGTATATCAGTATGTAGTGTCTCTACTTTAAAGAGTTCTCTCCTGCTGATGTTCAGGTGTATATCAGTATGTAGTGTCTCTACTTTAAAGAGTCCTCTCCTGATGGTGTTCAGGTGTATGTCAGTATGTAGTGTCTCTACTTTAAAGAGTCCTCTCCTGCTGATGTTCAGGTGTATATCAGTATGTAGTGTCTCTACTTTAAAGAGTCCTCTCCTGATGATGTTCAGGTGTATGTCAGTATGTAGTGTCTCTACTTTAAAGAGATGTCCCGCCCCTTAGCCTATCACGTACAATGTGTTGGAGCGCTAGCTAATAGAATCGCATATTTTAAATATAATCATTATTTCTATATTTCAATGTCCACATGCAACAAACTTATTTTTCCAGTTTTCATGTTCCTGTTTCATTTATAGTTCAGTTTAAAAGAACAAGGTGTTCATTCACGACCACAAAGAAGTTGGAGTTACAGTTGATGGTGCTCTGTTTGTGGCAGGAGGAATGTTGTAAAGGATGCGGAAAGTATTCTTATAACAGAATTAAAACAACATTAGCAGAAATTAACAAAAAAAACAAGTATGTTAAAAATTAGAAGGGCATGAGAGGACTTCCTGAAAGACAGGGCAGCACTTCCATGGAATCTAATATCTAACACACAGATAACACACTCACTAATGTTAATATTAGAAAAGTGAAGTTTTTGTGTACATTGTTAATGTGCTAAGCAAATATTAAGTAGTGTTCGTCATGCATTGTACACAACAGCAGCAGGATATATGCAAATACGTTTTCAACATCCACATCTCATTTTCAAAATGTGGCGTATTCAGAGGTGGGAAGTAGTGGAGTACAAGTACTTTGTTACTGTACTTAAGTACATTTTTCTGGTATCAGTACTTTACTCCACTGCTTATTTTTCTGATGACTTTTTACTTTGACTTCTTACATTTTGAACACAAATACCTGTATTTTCTACTTCTTACATGTTGAACCCAAATACCTGTACTTTCTACTTCTTACATGTTGAACTCAAATACCTGTACTTTCTACTTCTTACATGTTGAACCCAAATACCTGTACTTTCTACTTCTTACATGTTGAACTCAAATACCTGTACTTTCTACTTCTTACATTTTGAACACAAATACCTGTACTTTCTACTTCTTACATGTTGAACACAAATACCTGTACTTTCTACTTCTTACATGTTGAACTCAAATACCTGTACTTTCTACTTCTTACATGTTGAACACAAATACCTGTACTTTCTACTTCTTACATGTTGAACACAAATACCTGTACTTTCTACTTCTTACATGTTGAACACAAATACCTGTACTTTCTACTTCTTACATGTTGAACACAAATACCTGTACTTTCTACTTCTTACATGTTGAACTCAAATACCTGTACTTTCTACTTCTTACATGTTGAACACAAATACCTGTACTTTCTACTTCTTACATGTTGAACACAAATACCTGTACTTTCTACTTCTTACATGTTGAACTCAAATACCTGTACTTTCTACTTCTCACATGTTGAACACAAATACCTGTACTTTCTACTTCTCACATGTTGAACACAAATACCTGTACTTTCTACTTCTTACATGTTGAACACAAATACCTGTACTTTCTACTTCTTACATGTTGAACACAAATACCTGTACTTTCTACTTCTCTCATTTTCCAAACAGGCTGGTTCCTTTAGTCTGAATGTGTGTTTGGTGGCGTGATCATTATTATTTAGAGTCATTGCGTGCCTATTGATTTGAACACGATCCGTGTATCCATCATTTCCTGGTCTTCTCTAAAGAAGAGGGACCAATGGAAACGTTGTCATGTTGCCGTTGGTCACCATGGAAACATTCATTAGCTAACAATGACATTATTGTTCTATTAATATAAAGGGAGCTCAGGTACTCTTTAAAACAGCTGCTAGTTATGGGTACTTTTTACTGAAGTACATTTCAAAGCCTCTTTACTTTGACTTGAGTAAAGAAGTTTAGTCAGTACTTCTACTTTTACCAGAGTATTTTTAAACACGAGTATCTGTACTTCTACTTGAGTAAAGGATGTGTGTACTTTTGTCCTCTCTGGCGTGTTTCCAGCACAGCGAGCAGAGCAGGTTTCTGCACATATGGAAGAGAACAATAGCAGCTCAGCATGGTCGTGCATATTCAAGGGAATGAAAATGAGTCAGCTTTGACTAATGCCAGAGCATACTGCGTCATATGTGCACTGTCGTTGTACTGTGTATGAAGGTTATCGAGGCGGAAAAGGCAAAAAGGAGCCAAGATTTTAATAAGTGTGCAGCAGCGGTGGCTCCTCTGCGCTGAGAGCCACTTGATGCAAGGTCAGAAACAGGACTCAGAAACTGAAGCAATTCAGAATTTTAAGATGTCAATATGTCAAAGGGCTCCTTCATGCTGCTTCTGTTGAGAAGTGTAGGCCTTATGATTCACACTGAGGTCACAAACCCACTATGTGACATTTTCTATAGGGCCAAGTGTCCTCAAATAGAAATATAATGTCCAATTCTGTAAGATTTTATTTCACTTTCACCTGCAATATGAATGCAGTTCTATAAAAAAATCAGCTTCCTTGAATTATCAACTGACATTGAATTGCAGTTACCGCACGGCATAGTTGAATACTCGATTCTGATTGGTCAATTTGGACATTCTACAGGTTGTTAATTCTCACTAACAGACCCTTGCTAAGGAGAACAGACCGTCGCTAAGGAAGATCAAGGGACTATGTTCAGTCATATCAATCCGCGGAAAGAAGTCCGGGTGATTTAACGACAGCTTTGGACAACAACAATGAGTTTTTCTCTATCATTAAACACCAGGGAATACTTTTTGAATATTATTTTCCTATATTTATTTTTTAGCGTAAAGACTACGATAATTTTTTTAAATCAACAACATTTTACGTACAATTTGAGAACTATTCCAAAGTTTCCGAAAATATTAAGGGTGATTTAAGGGTGTTTTCTCAAACACACACATGCTTGTGTCCACATCCTTGTTTGCAAATGAAGCCACTCTTTGACCAGTTTGAGTCACAGACTGTTTGTATAGCTCTGAGGTTACGGGAGGAGGATGATAAGATCCGCTGATACAGGAAGGGAGAATAACTCACTCTTCATTTGAAGCTGTGTATTTTCAGCGGGAGATGCTATGTGAGAGGAAGACCTTTACTCTTTAATTTAGCCAAACAGTTCTGACACATTGTTCCATGGTCCGTCACAAACTATCATTTCATGTGAGATGAGGCTGGCACGAGTCATACATCTTTATGAATATGCCATGTAGCTGCAGGGTTCACAGTCATGCCTGATGAACGTGTTAATCATCAGGTTATTAAGAGAGCAACTTTAATTCCAGGCTCAAGGGATGTTTAAAAGAATCCTGCCTCGCTGCCGCCTATTATTTATCCCGGTATTCTCAGAATTAAAGAGGTCACATTCTGCTCATTTCCAGGTTAATATGTAGTGCCTCTACTTTAAAGAGTCCTCTCCTGCTGATGTTCAGGTGTATATCAGTATGTAGTGTCTCTACTTTAAAGAGTCCTCTCCTGCTGATGTTCAGGTGTATATCAGTATGTAGTGTCTCTACTTTAAAGAGTCCTCTCCTGCTGATGTTCAGGTGTATATCAGTATGTAGTGTCTCTACTTTAAAGAGTCCTCTCCTGCTGATGTTCAGGTGTATATCAGTATGTAGTGTCTCTACTTTAAAGAGTCCTCTCCTGCTGATGTTCAGGTGTATATCAGTATGTAGTGTCTCTACTTTAAAGAGTCCTCTCCTGCTGATGTTCAGGTGTATATCAGTAGGTAGTGTCTCTACTTTAAAGAGTCCTCTCCTGCTGATGTTCAGGTGTATATCAGTAGGTAGTGTCTCTACTTTAAAGAGTCCTCTCCTGCTGATGTTCAGGTGTATATCAGTATGTACTGTCTCTACTTTAAAGAGTCCTCTCCTGCTGATGTCCAGGTGTATATCAGTATGTAGTGTCTCTACTTTAAAGAGTCCTCTCCTGCTGATGTTCAGGTGTATATCAGTATGTAGTGTCTCTACTTTAAAGAGTCCTCTCCTGCTGATGTTCAGGTGTATATCAGTATGTAGTGTCTCTACTTTAAAGAGTTCTCTCCTGCTGATGCTCAGGTGTATATCAGTATGTAGTATCTCTACTTTAAAGAGTCCTCTCCTGCTGATGTTCAGGTGTATATCAGTATGTAGTGTCTCTACTTTAAAGAGTCCTCTCCTGCTGATGTTCAGGTGTATATCAGTATGTAGTGTCTCTACTTTAAAGAGTCCTCTCCTGCTGGTGTTCAGGTGTATATCAGTATGTAGTGTCTCTACTTTAAAGAGTCCTCTCCTGCTGATGTTCAGGTGTATATCAGTATGTAGTGTCTCTACTTTAAAGAGTCCTCTCCTGCTGATGTTCAGGTGTATATCAGTATGTAGTGTCTCTACTTTAAAGAGTCCTCTCCTGCTGATGTTCAGGTGTATATCAGTATGTAGTGTCTCTACTTTAAAGAGTCCTCTCCTGCTGATGGTCAGGTGTATATCAGTATGTAGTGTCTCTACTTTAAAGAGTCCTCTCCTGCTGATGTTCAGGTGAATATCAGTATGTAGTGTCTCTACTTTAAAGAGTCCTCTCCTGCTGATGTTCAGGTGTATATCAGTATGTAGTGTCTCTACTTTAAAGAGTCCTCTCCTGCTGATGTTCAGGTGTATATCAGTATGTAGTGTCTCTACTTTAATTATAGCCTTTGTTGACCATTAACATACAAAAACAAATATATAACACACTACAGGAAAGCATACTCGGGCCTCTTTAACATCCACATTATATATCAGATAGTGATTTGAGGTCGGCTTGCCAATTGAATACTTTATTTGGTTCACCTTTACAGGCTGGATTTCTTTCACTGGGGTCCGCTTTCTTTCTGATTCTACAGCATGAAAAATGAAAAGCAAAAAATCATGCAAGCCTCATAACCGGTGGCTAACCCTGAATCAGTTAGATATTTATATGGAATATTCTCAAAGTTATCTAGTGCAACTTGCTTTTTGTTTTTAATAACGCTCAATAACAGCCGTAGGAAACAACCAGCCAAAATGCAGCCCCCATGACAAACTCTTAAAACAATAAACTGTGAAATCCTCCAGACTGTGAAGTGTTTAATTGAACATTTGCTCCTCCAGAGGTAAGTAGCAAATTCCCCTAAAAGGAAATCATGTGTTGCTTTCATGCACAGCGTAAGACCATCACACCGCTGCAGGATACTCGTCACATGAAACTGAAACAATCCCCTCAGTCCGTGGAGTATCTTGCTTATTAGAATAGTGTTTGCTCTGATGAAATGAGATGGTTTCTTTCACACATTGGCTATATGACTGGGCTTTTATAACCTTTACCCAGCAGCCAAGTCCCCTCCGATGGATGATTAATGATCCCTTGACTTGCCTTGCCAGAATTGGGCCATCTACAAAGTGACGGTATCACTTAAGACAGTGAAGGGCACAGCCCAATAACACAGGAGTGGTATCAATGGGATGAGTGTCTGTGGGGATTTGCATGGCATTATCAGACACTGAATTGCTGTCAATAGTATCAGTGGGCTTCTTTTTGAATAGTGTTGAATATATTTAAATGTCCATTAACCCTGACCCTAGTCCATTAACCAAATCGTTATTACCTCGGCCAATTTAGTATTTTTACAATTGTTTAATGTTGTCAGGAGCCGGAGGTGATCAGGACCCAAATGCAGAAAAGATTCAAGATTAAAAGGTTTTAATCTCATATGCACATAAGCTAAAGTATATAAATGGCAATGTTATGACCCAAGCTCCTACAACGATGTAACATAATATATAGTAAAATGCAAAAATACAAAATTGTGCAAGAAGCCTATACAGTATACACGTAAATAGAATATGATAAAAGAACAGAATGTAAAAAAATTAAATATTTTACAGTAAGATTAAATTAAATACGGTTTATTACTGTGATAACTATTTAGAGAGAGAGGGGAAAGAAAGTATAAACAAAAAACTTGAAACAAAACGGGAATACTTTGAGGACAAGGAAGGGAAATACAGAATACAGACAAAAAAAATAGAAACCAGGGAAATAATAACGACAAACTGACAGAGAGAACTAGGGAAAGCAAGACTGAGAGGCGCTTTCGAAGTACTTTTCCCAGAAATAGGTCCGATAGTTCCTGGGATGTTTCGTTCACACCAAAAATATCTTTTTTTTTGGGAATCTTTCACCCCTTTTTAGTCCCTTCTAGAGAGGTGGTACTTTCCTGGGGAGAAAAAGGTTCCCATTTCTGATCGGCTGGGCGAATTGCAAACCACGCCCCGTAAAACTCTGAAAAGCTTTTGTGAAACCGCCATTTTATTTCCTCGCATTAGCATTATTAGCATTAGCATTAGCCCAGCGCACCAACGGAGAGAGACTAACTTATGGCAACAAAAAAATAAAACGTGGGATCAGTGGAGTGATGAGGAGGTGTCGGCGCTTCTGGCGATTTACACGGGGCTTCAGGTGGCGATTTACTGCCACCCGAAGTCCCGGTGTCCGGGGGGCTCCGGGACTTCAAGGTGGCAGTATACGCCGTGAAGTTGTTTGCGGCCTGCCAGTAAACCCAAAGCAGAAGAAGAAGAAGAAGAAGTGACGTCAGCGGCTTCATTTGCGTAATCCTCCCTCTGTCACGATCACAGGTACAGATCCCTCTGTCACGATCACAGGTACAGATCAGAACCCAATAGCACGACTCAGATACAACCAGTGTATAGCAATGTTCGATTTATTCAGGTCAGGGACAGGCAGGGTCAAAACCAGGAAATCGGTCAGACAGGCGACCACAACCAGACAGGGAGCAGGCAGGAACTCGAGATCCGTAAACAGGCAGGCAGGGATCAAAAACCGGGCAGGACAAAAATCTAGCAAGAGAACCACACTCACTGGAGAGCTTGGCGGAAACGACAAGACAATCTGGCAAAGGACAAGTGATAGTGAGGTGGTATAAATACTGTGGCGTGATGAGGGAAGGAGTAACAGGTGAGGGGAAGGGCTGGGGAGGCCAGGTGAGGGAAGTGAGCTGATTACAAGGGCCTGGAGGAAGGCGGGATCTGAAATGACAGGAGAGTTTAGATGAGCCACCAAACAAACAATAATAGAAGTGTCTAACTTGTGACACCCTCAGGGACTTATTCCGGTGTGAACGCGATTTACTAGATAGTTCCGGGAACTATGCTTGGTGTGAAAGTGCTTGGTGTGAAAGTGCCTAAGGTTGCAGTCGAATTGTCCAAAAATCAGCTCCTATCGTCTTTTCCTAACCACTCTCTTATTTGAAGGGGAAAAAAACACAGGAAGTACGACACAAGGAGAAAATAAATGTCAAAATAAAACAGGAAACTATAAACACAAAAACTAAGATTGTGAAAGTCACTTGCTGCTATCTTATTACTTCAAAGTTTTATAATAATTATTTGGTTTACATTTTATCTAAGCTACGTTACTCTTCTACTCTAGTCATTTTCACTGTAACATTGTTATTTTCCTAGCTATGGGTCAACATAACATCAGGGCTCTCAAGTTTTGAACAGAGTTCAGCGTGAGATTTTGGCAGCGGTGTTTGGTACTCCAACTTCTGGCTCCCCTCAAAGTTCCCATGAAGCCCTCTGTATCGCGAATGTCAACGGGGGGGGGGGGGGGGGGGGGGGGGGGCGTGCTAGTGGAGTGCACGCGTCTCAAACAAGCCTAGTTTGTTTACAAAATTGCGGCGCAACTTGGTGGGCGGCACCCTGGAAAGAAATCTCTGGGTGAATACAAGGTGTGGCGTGTGAGCGTGTGAATGGAGTGAAATGCGTGTGTCTCGCGCCAATTGCGTGAGACTTGAGAGCTCTGATAACATAACTCTTCATTAAAGAAATATATCTGCTCACAAAAATGTATAGAAAGCTAAGAGAATATGACCTCTTGCACAAATATGGTAGCATCAAAATGACAAAGGGCAACCTACTTGGAAAGGGGGGTTGAGATTGAGCTCTAAGAATAATCTAAATAGAGATATCAGGACATTTTAAATTACAGCATTCAAAAAGCCATACAGTTATAAAGGAAATAACTCTGTCATACTACTACTACTACTACTACTGTCAACCTTACAAGAATAGAGATGTTGTTGTGCACTCCCAGGGGATTGAAGGTGAAGCAAACAATATATTTTTCTTTGTAGGAAATGTTTCTTCTGTTTTCCCTCTGAAATTGTAAAGAATTGGGACATTTTACAGACTCTGGTTTGTTATTCATCCGTCTTTCTGCAGCGGAGACGTGTAAAACGCTCCCAGAGATCAAACAGAAATACTTCTTAACCCTAACCAACAACACTGCTGTCATTTTCAGCCTCCAAAGACACAGAAACATGAGTGTGTGTGTAACGTTCTGCAATCATTGATGCGAGGGAATCCATTCAAACACAGCCTCACGTTAGGCTCTCTGTTTTCTAGTGCCTTCAGTGGCTGTACGGGCTTTATTATAAGTTATATTTCCCAGAGAATTGGCGTGAAATTGTATGAAATGGCCTGTGTCCATTGTCTGACTTCCCAAATTGCACAAGTAATTGGTTTTGTCTTCAAAAGGCACTCTCCTTACTTCATCTTTATGTATTACGGGCAGCTGATGCTTCCTGTCTATTCTCAGGTGAGTGAGTGAGTTATTAAATCTGTCTCACCTCCATCTAAGATAAGGGAAGAGGAAGGAGTTAAAATGGCTGCATAAAAGAGATTAGAAATAAACAAAGCTTGACAGGGAATAATATAAAAGTCGAGAAGTGGAGGGCTTTCGAAGGTTCGTTTTATTTACGAGAATCGTTCGAGGACTATTTGGTGAAATGAATAAATAGCGTCGCTTTTCAATTTCCTGCTGAACAAACACTTATTATGCAATTGTCTTGAATATCAGTGACTTCCAGACGTTGATTCCTGTCAGATTACAGCTTCAGAATCAGAATCAGAAGCAGGTTTATCACCAGGTAGGCTGACACGTACGAGGAATTTGACTAGATGTCATGGTGCATACATAAAAGTCGAACAAGATAGAGAACTATTTTAAGGAAACTATAATAACATTGGAAAATAATAAAAAATATAGTGAAATATAACAGCATTTACATAAGAATAGAATGGAATCAAATATGGAATACAATTCGGCAGTAACAAAAACAAAGCAAACAGCTTCGGTGTCAGTCTGCAGCTACAGGTTTAACAAAAAAAACAGCATGGCAGCGACTGCTTTGATCAGGACGACTGGGGAATAAATTATGCACATGCCACACATCAATTATTCCTCCTGTCCCTCCAACCTGTTGTACCGAAGGATTCTCAAGCGAGTAAAATCTCACCATCTTGAGAGGCAGGGTTTCAGCATGTCATCTGTGTCGAAGTGTCGAGGACAGACACCCTCAGAAGCATCGCAGCACAAACACTGCACTCTTCTTTCATTTGTCATTCCTAACTATTTCTCACTCCTGACATCTGTGTTGACTTCTCCATCTTGTCCGTAAATTGAATCTCAGATCTTTCCTCCCTCTCGGTTTTCTCCCCCTGAACGACACACCATGAATCCACAAACAAGACTAAAAACCCACAGCTCCAAAGGAGGAATTTCTTGTCCTGTGGTGCGGCAAATTATCTTTCTTTTTTCTCCCCGACACTCACAGCTCGAGGATATGATTCTGATCATTAATAAACATGAAGCAGAGCGATTTCATCTGGAGACATTTAAAAAAGGGGTATTACTACTAATTGTAGGTAAATACGCTAAAACGGGTATTTTTATATAAGCATTATGAATTAATCAGGAGTGCAAAAAGCCACCTTTTGACGAAATGTGATATTTTGATTCCAAAATAGTCCACCCAGGGCCGTTTCTAGCTCTTTGGGGGCCCTATGCAAGATGCTGTTTGGGGGCCCTAGTTTTTAAAGTTTTTTAACTACAATGGGGGGGGGGGGGGGGATTCCGAAGCCTTTAAGATGATCTGTGGAGACGCATCAATCTGTTACACTTTAAGAGGAAAACAGGCTAATTTCACGAAAACAAAGCAATTGAAACTTACAAAAAATGATATTGTCAATAAATGCAAGAGATGCAGCATTTTCTCAACAATGTATCATTTACATTTTCCTCTTCCTCAGACGTCACTCATTGGCTGACAGCCCAACAATGATTTGGACGTTATTACCCCGAAAAAAATAGGCCACAGCTTTGCTATCATTGCAGTTTAGTTGTGTTTATATCCTACATTTGATTTTAAGCATATACAGCAACAAAGGAGGGGGCTTGGCTGTCTACAAATAAAGACGGCAAATTTTAATTCTCCCCAAATATATTGAGGCTGAACCTGAACTTTCAGTTTGGGGGCCCCCTAGTGGCCGCGGGGGCCCTATGCATCTGCATAGTCCGCCTATAGGAAGAAACGGCCCTCCACCTATGTCGCGTTCACCGTTACGGATTTGATCCCGAGACCACGACCCAGATACAACCAGTGTTCAAAAGGTTCAGTTTATTCAAGTCAGCATCCAGGCAAATAAATCCAATCAGGGGCAGGCAGGAAACTCGAGGTCAAAAACCAGGAAGAATAGGTAACTGGCAAATAAGTATTGATGTTACGAGGCTTCGGAGCATGGTTCCAGTAATCCAGGACATTTTTGGGGAAGTGTTTATCGAGGCTTGTTTCGTTTTAGGCCAGTGACGTCATCGATGACAATTAAGAGATTTCAGACCCTCACTCATATGGAGTAAGGAACATGACATACATATGAATAAATACATGCATAATTAAATGTATGAATAAAACATGAATGAATAAATTCAGGAATAAATCAATGTAAAAATAAATAAATGTGAAAATAAATACATGAATAAATGAATGCATAAATAAATAAATATGGGAAAAAATTTAATGTATAAATGAGATACTTACAGTTTAAAAGCAACATTTCCATCAAAATCCAGTTTTACCCGCCCAGCGTAAAGCCAAAACTCACAGACATTTAAATGATTTGTTCGGCAAAGTTAAGTTTGGAAACGGTATCAATTCTTTTTTGGCGGGCCTGCATAACACGGCATAACACCGGAGCCCCGCTGCGGGGACACTTTGGCGCTGTTCCGAGCAGAGGTTGCGTTAACCGAATATTTTCCGTTTCGATTTTTTTTAACAATGACGGAAACATCTGAAAGCAATCCGTCATTTTGACAGATTAGAACAAACTCGGAACAGCGCCAAAGTTTCCCCGCAGCGAGGCTCCGGTGTTATGCATGCCTGCCGAAAAGGAAATGATACCTTTTCCAAACCTAACTTTGTCAAATCATTGAAATGTCTTTGAGTTTTGGCTTTACGCTGTGCGCACTCCCGCGAGGTGCAGTGGGCATGTATGACACGGCGCTAACAGTTCACGAGCGTGCGCCCAGGGCTCGAGCTTAAGGGCATCCCGTCGTCCCGGGGCCGAAAAAATAGGGTCGGGGAGGATAAAAAAAAATGTTGGGACGAATTTGGGACGAGAGTTAAAATAAAAATACCCTGCTAACTCTACTACGAACGGCGAGGAAAATGAAACTGACTGCACATGTTGTGTAGCACACAGTTATTAAACCTCCTTGTCAACATAAACACACACACACAAAATATTTAGCAACCCGCGAAATACACACACACACGTATACCAACAGCCAGCGGCACAGCTGCCCGCGAATTCCTGAACTCTCCATCGCATTCAGTCCTTAGCAATATGCTGCGCCTCTCCCCTATTGCTAAATAAACATTATATCGCAGTTTTTGTTTCGCCAACTCCGTTTCTAATATGCAATAAGACCAATCCAGACGAGAGATCTCTCTCTCCCGTCTGTGTGCGAGGGGGCGGGGCAGTTTGTAAAGGTCTCCTGACTGTGACAGACTGTCATCCTGGTTAGTGGTTACTCTGGGTTCTGTCTTCAGGACAGAGTGTTGGATTTTTTTGTTAGTTGGATGGGACTTGATTGGATTCAATATTAGAGTAACTTTCTCGTTTGTGTGTTTTTTTTAAATATATTTGGCCTTTATCTGTGTTTGACTGATTTCCTCAAATAAAAAGGTTGGTGAATTATCATCTAGATTTGTATGATGTTTTATTTATCTTAAAGGTCACTTTGAATGATTTTAACTAATAATAATGTAGAAAAACTAATATTTTAAATTCGGGACGGTCCACATTAATTTCGGGACGACTTAGATTGTATTTCGGGACGGTTCCGGGAGGATGGTGAAAAAAGTTAGTCGAGAGCCCTGCGTGCTCCCCGCCCCCCGTTGACAGTTCATGACAGGCAGCGAAAAAGTCTAGCGCAACCTCTCGTTCTGAGGTACTGCTTTCAGATTTTTCCGTCATTGTTAAATAGACGGAAAATATTTGGTTAACGTGACCTCTGGTACAGGATGTTTAATAGAGCAGGTTTGAACAGGATTTATAATAAGAACAGGAGTGTACAGGATTTATAATAAGAACAGGTTTGAACAGGATGTATAATAAGAACAGGTTTGAACAGGATTTATAATAAGAACAGGAGTGTACAGGATGTTTAATAAGAACAGGTGTGTACAGGATGTTTAATAGAACAGGTGTGTACAGGGTGACGGTTCGCAGCACCTCATTAGCATACATACACAGAAATACATAAATAAATGTAAGTGAATGTAAAGGTAGAAATGTATTCCAGTAAAGGTCTTTTCAGTTTAAAGTAACATTTTAACCTCGCTAGTCAACCCCAATATTTAGAAATATAACAGTAATCTGATTACATTGTTTTTTTAATGTTACTACAACTTTTTTTCCCTCCTGATTACGTAATGCCGGAGTGAGATAAGTGTAAACTTCTTCCCACCCCTTTTCGAATGTGTAATTAAGTAGATCATTTGTGTATATATAAATGAAAGTCAGTAATATTTTGGTTTATCAATTTGACACTGCTTAAGTTTGTATAGTATCATAATTCGGTAGCACTTTACAATAAGACTAGGATTTACGAATAGTTTGTAATTCATTTATTAATTAGGTTCTGAGCACTTTATAAATCATTAATAAGCTTTTATGAGACATGAGATAAACAGGACAACTGTGACCGGTTGCTTGCCAAATAGTGAGCCCACATTTATCTGTACTGCTAAGTCTTATATTGGCTACCTAGCTTACTT
The DNA here is from genome assembly GCF_949606895.1 of Notothenia rossii. Classification (NCBI taxonomy): domain Eukaryota; kingdom Metazoa; phylum Chordata; class Actinopteri; order Perciformes; family Nototheniidae; genus Notothenia; species Notothenia rossii. Next base: position 3,670,454 of record NC_136908.1, on the reverse strand, counting down.
CGTCTCCTTCCTCAGCCAGCATCCTTGGTGTCTGTTGCTCACTGAGTTGATTCTCACTAAGTAGCCAATATAAGGCTTAGTCATCTTGCCAAATAGTGAGCCTGTGTTGACGTATGCAAACTATGTTAGAACTGGTTTATAAATGGTTCTTAATGATTAACAAAGTGTTTACAATCTAATTCATAACCTAATTACAAACTCTTTATGAATCCTTCATAAGGGTAGTCTTATTGTAAAGTGGTACCAATAATTCTCATGTTTCATTTCATTATTATTATTTACACATTTGAAATAAATCAAATCCAATTTAAAACATTTAATACATAGATGATTAGTACATTGCTAAGGGATACTATTCAGGGCCATCCAGCAATTTAAAGGTCCCATGTCATGGCCTTTTCTACTGATCATAATTCCATTGTTGAGGTCTACGAGAATAGATTTATATTGTGCAATGTTCCAAACTCACATTGGTTTCTCAAACAGCATCTCTGTGTAGTATGTGTATTCACTCTCTGTCCTAAACGGCTTGTTGGAGCTCCTGCCCCCCCCTCCTCCCTGTGAGCCCAGTAACCGTCTGCGAGACAGCGAGACGCAGCCCGAAACCAGCCCGAACACACAGACACACCCGCAGCGTTAACGTAACGGCTCCGCGGATTGGTCCATTTGGACCAGTTGGACCATGGGATCGTCGTTACGTCACTTGGTTCCCGGATGAAAAAAAATAAAAAGAGAAATCTCCAGCGAGGTGTTCTGGGGCAGCATAGACAGGTCTTTTCTGTGTTAGAGTTTTACTCACTACAGGGTGCACTTTGAGGGTTTGTGACTCTGCAGACCGTTTACATGCATAAAAAGCTACGTGACACACAAGGGGACGGGTAATAACCGGAAAAGCATGACATGGGACCTTTAAAAGAAAGTCCACTGATCACCTTTTGATTGGCTCACGGAGAGAAAGAGAGAAATGTTTCATTTACATCAGACCAGACCGAAAAAAACCAATATCCATGCAGGCGAACTGCCCATCTTAATATGCCCTGTGAATTATATATTTTATTCACTCCCACAAACACTATACATCAAATTGGATGTGTTGACAGTTCTCGTTGTGGGCCTCCAGTCGTACATTTATCCCGGAGCTGTAACTGAATCCTGTTAAAACGCAGAGACACTCGGTGAACCACCTTGGACTCTCCATCTGTGAAAACCCATCTCATGAGCAAACAGAAACACACAGCCAGCGTTTCACATCGGATTAAGTTTCACAGCGTTTGTCCAGCGGTTTGATGGTTAATGAGATTACATCAGGTACAAGAGATACATCACAGTGGCCAAATATAAGGTCACCTAATATACAAAATCCACTCCTTCATGTCTCTTCTACATCAACATGTGTCCCCTCTTCTTCATGTCTCTTCTACATCAACATGTGTCCCCTCTTCTTCATGTCTCTTCTACATCAACATGTGTCCCCTCTTCTCCATGTCTCTTCTACATCAACATGTGTCCCCTCTTCTCCATGTCTCTTCTACATCAACATGTGTCCCCTCTTCTCCATGTCTCTTCTACATCAACATGTGTCCCCTCTACTTCATGTCTCTTCTACATCAACATGTGTCCCCTCTTCTTCATGTCTCTTCTACATCAACATGTGTCCCCTCTTCTTCATGTCTCTTCTACATCAACATGTGTCCCCTCTTCTTCATGTGTCTTCTTCATCAACATGTGTCCCCTCTTCTCCATGTCTCCTCTACATCAACATGTGTCCCCTCTTCTTCATGTCTCTTCTACATCAACATGTGTCCCCTCTTCTTCATGTCTCTTCTACATCAACATGTGTCCCCTCTTCTCCATGTCTCTTCTACATCAACATGTGTCCCCTCTTCTCCATGTCTCTTCTACATCAACATGTGTCCCCTCTTCTCCATGTCTCTTCTACATCAACATGTGTCCCCTCTACTTCATGTCTCTTCTACATCAACATGTGTCCCCTCTTCTCCATGTCTCTTCTACATCAACATGTGTCCCCTCTTCTTCATGTGTCTTCTTCATCAACATGTGTCCCCTCTTCTCCATGTCTCCTCTACATCAACATGTGTCCCCTCTTCTCCATGTCTCTTCTACATCAACATGTGTCCCCTCTTCTTCATGTCTCTTCTACATCAACATGTGTCCCCTCTTCTCCATGTCTCTTCTACATCAACATGTGTCCCCTCTTCTCCATGTCTCTTCTACATCAACATGTGTCCCCTCTTCTTCATGTCTCTTCTACATCAACATGTGTCCCCACTTCTTCATGTCTCTTCTACATCAACATGTGTCCCCTCTTCTACATCAACATGTGTCCCCTCTTCTTCATGTCTCTTCTACATCAACATGTGTCCCCTCTTCTTCATGTCTCTTCTACATCAACATGTGTCCCCTCTTCTTCATGTCTCTTCTACATCAACACGTGTCCCCTCTTCTCCATGTCTCTTCTACATCAACATGTGTCCCCTCTTCTTCATGTCTCTTCTACATCAACATGTGTCCCCTCTTCTTCATATCTCTTCTACATCAACATGTATCCCCTCTTCTTCATGTCTCTTCTACATCAACATGTGTCCCCTCTTCTTCATGTCTCTTCTACATCAACATGTGTCCCCTCTTCTTCATGTCTCTTCTACATCAACATGTGTCCCCTCTTCTTCATGTCTCTTCTACATCAACATGTGTCCCCTCTTCTTCATGTCTCTTCTACATCAACATGTGTCCCCTCTTCTTCATGTCTCTTCTACATCAACATGTATCCCCTCTTCTTCATGTCTCTTCTACATCAACATGTGTCCCCTCTTCTTCATGTCTCTTCTACATCAACATGTGTCCCCTCTTCTTCATGTCTCTTCTACATCAACATGTGTCCCCTCTTCTTCATGTCTCTTCTACATCAACATGTGTCCCCTCTACTTCATGTCTCTTCTACATCAACATGTGTCCCCTCTTCTTCATGTCTCTTCTACATCAACATGTGTCCCCTGTTCTTCATGTCTCTTCTACATCAACATGTGTCCCCTCTTCTTCATATCTCTTCTACATCAACATGTGTCCCCTCTTCTTCATGTCTCTTCTACATCAACATGTGTCCCCTCTTCTTCATGTCTCTTCTACATCAACATGTGTCCCCTCTTCTTCATGTGTCTTCTACATCAACATGTGTCCCCTCTTCTTCATGTCTCTTCTACATCAACTCTGGATATATCTGAGAGCTGTGATATATGGATGAGACACAGTATAATAGGGGACCTTTAATGATACATGAACTACAACAGTCACAATTTGAGACCCAGCCTGGTTGTAGAATCAGCTCTTTGACAAAGTGCCGGTGGGCCGGAGGACAGCTGTGTGCCTGAGGACGAACTGAAGAATTGAGGCTGTGCACTGCAGCAGAAAGAAAGAAATGGACGTCTGTCTTCACCGCTGTGTAAACCAGGGCGATGCAAATGGCTTTATTACTCCTGGGAATGTAATTCATACAATCAGCTGACTGCTGAACCGATGAAGATCCTATTTATAATGAGTGAGAGCGACGGTACAGTTGGATTGAGTTCTCTCTGTTAGCTGTGCAGCGTGTGGCCCTGAGTTCATACCGTCATATTGTCTTAAAATTGCTTTCTTTTTTTAGAATCAGACATCTTTTAGACGGGAAATGTACATTGTAACTGCAAAGAAAGAGGGCAGATAAAAAGACGAATACATTAGTAGTCTAACAATGTTAATAAGGTAGCAAGGACACAGTATGCATCCCTTATATTATAATATGTTCCCGCTGCACTATTTCTTAATGCTCTTAATGTCATTGTTGTAAAGCACTTTCAATTGCCTTGTGTTGAAAGGTGATATATAAGTAAACCTGCCCTGCCTTGCCTTGCCTTATGGTTGCACAATTAATCAAACATATTATCGAAATCACAATAGATCATCTTAAAAATCACACCATAACCATTTTTTCTATTATTTTATTTATTTATTTTATTTATTTTATTTATTTTATTTATTTATTTATTTATTTATTTATTTATTTATTTATTTTATTTATTTTATTTATTTTATTTATTTTATTTATTTTATTTTATTTATTTTTCAATGATAATGAGCCTACAATTGTCAATCCTTCGATTACTGTAAGGCATTATCAGTCAAAATAAGACAGCAAAGAAGAAACAAAGGTATATTAAAGTACTTATTTCACATGTTTGGGAACAACAAACTTCACACAAGCTGATTTCTGTTCCCCCTTTGAATAAACATTGTGTCCTGGGCTTTCATTGTGACTCACCAGCACTTCGCTATGCAAAGAAGAACCTCAGAGAAGAGATACCCCCCACTCTCCCATCTCTTTCAGACTGCCATCCTAAACTAAAGACTATTTTTCTTGCTGCCAGTCATGCAGGGATAGCTCTTCAAGGTCTGTGAAGGTTGAAAGAGAGAGGTGTAGCCGATGTAACGTCCCTCCTGACAATACGTAAAACCTTTCAATCTCCTTTTAATTCCAGCATCAGAAAACGGGCAGAAATCACGCAGCATTGAATTTATCACACAGTGCACACACTTTGAGGAAAGGTCACCAGAGCAGTGTGTGATGTGCACAGATCTGGATCCTTATTAGAAGTGACAATGACATGGAGCTAAGTGATGAAATGGGGAGAGGCAGAGTGGGAGGAAGAGTGACCGCTGTTGGATTGTGTAAAAATGAATGTTTTAGGTGAGGATTTTTGCAACAAGCCCTGAAGCACAACCCTTCCCTGCCGCAGTCTCTCAGCACATCACACTGAAGATCGATTTTCAGTGTCAACACACTTTGGGAGCATAATTATTCCTCGCAAGCTTCAAATAGAACGAAACAATCGCGGGACAAATGTAGGGCGCACATGACAATCCTGCAAATACAGATCATTAATTCATTATTGTGATGTAGAGGCTTGCTTTTTCACTTGTGTCTAAATGCATAATTAATCAGCAGCATCTAAGCACTGAAGGAACTTTTCAACTAATGAGAGACAAAGACTGTATAAACAGTATTGAAATCAAACAGTGGTGAAGTTCACGCCTGCAGAGAGTGTGGAAATGCATTTCCTCAGGGACAGCCACATTTTATTTGCTTGGTCTTGCTTCGTAGTCTTCTTCCAGTGAAGAGGGAAGTCAAGCAGCGTGACAACATTACATGCTTCGAGGGGATTCCTTCTCACACTTGTAGACAGGGAGCTGAAATATGCAGGTACACAAAAAACCAACGCAAAGAAAAATCAGAAAACAGAAGTCGATATTCTGCTCCGATGTGTTATGCTAAAAGTATTTTTAGCGGTGACGGATCAATTTAACACCCAAAGAAATCAATGTGTTTGGATTGCGTTCTCTCACTGCATTGACTTGCTGCCTCAGGTGTGAACACATTGGAATTTCTTGTTTGATTGCAGGGTAATGATGACTGTCAAATAGTCTCATTACAGCGTCCCTGCTTTGCCGTGAATAACAGCAGTTGCATAAACCGAGTCTTTACCTCTTCTTGTCTTTTATTTCACATCTTCCCTGGAGACTGACAGCGATGGGATGAGACCCCACAGAGGGAAAACTCCCATAAACCCCCTCGGTGAGATCCCGAGCGTCTCCTTCATCCAAAATAAAGATGTGGGGAATCAAGAGATAAACAGGGTAGAAATAATCCAATTACCTCTAATGGGCATGCTGAGGAGGAAGTGCCTTGAAAGCTGGCTGTAATTACTGTAGAGGTGTTTACAAAAAAAACTCCTCCAAGGTGGGTTAAGAAAGAGAGCGTGCACAAGTGTCATATCTTAAAGTGGACCTATCATGCTATATTTGACAGATATATTGTAGGGCCAAACAGTTCCCCCATTGTAGCCACGCCTCATACTGCTCAAACCCCTCTTTTGAAGCTGTTAGAGAAACGCAGATTTTGGGTCCTTAGCTTGAAAAAAAAAAAAGGAGGAGGCGGAGCTAATGCCTGATCAGAATTCTACCGGAGATAAAGTTAAATTCTACTGTGATAAAACGCCATCCTGTTCTAAACCACATCAAGGATTATTTCTGAAACAGTATGGAGCTCAAATGCTTTTTCTCTTGCAGGTTTATCACAAGGTGAGTTCTTTTTTTATTTCCTGCTTTTTAAACACATGTGCTCTCCAGTACAGGTTAGCTCTGAGTGTTAGCGAGACTTGCTAATGTAAACAAAGACGAGATTACGTCCAAAACACGTCAGGCATTGTTTCTGATAGCAACTCTCTGTGGGTCCGCCACCAATTATTCCGGGCTGACGTCAGCTCGGATGGAATCTGTATCCGCTCGTTGTACACCCGTTTTTAAAAGATTTGGGTACGGAGGAAAAGAGAGGGTTATTTTCTGACGCTGCGTGAGTTCCCCGACACACCGGGGAACTCACGCAGTATTGATGCATAAAAGACATCACAAAGTGCATCTTGCATGATAGGTGAGAAATTAAAGGTTTTTTGTTGTTATTTTTGCAGCATTTGTTTTGACTGCCAAGTGATCACTGTCACCAGACGACCTTCCTTACTTCATCAATCATACTGTAAAGTGGATTATTCAACTTTATAAGATAGAATCTATGAATGAAATACATAACTTCAGTATTTCAGCAGTTTCCACACGTTAGACTGAAGGATTTATTCATGATATTGGACATTCCCTCTCATTGTCAAACAACGTCGAGACATGTTTTGCTGATACCTGCATTTGTCCCACTACTGAAGGCTCTGCTCAAACACTCCTTGTATTATGTTTTCCGTTTAGGGGGATAAAAGAGGATCAATTGAAATAATCTAGTGACCATTTTTCCTGCTGTGTTTATCCTCAAAAGTCATAGAATAATGCTTCTCTTTTTCCATCTTTTCCCACCTGTGTTTGCCATTTCGATTTAAGTAGCGTGTCTTGATTTATTTATCCTTAAGTAGATCTTCGTATCGAGTGAATTCATTACTCGTTCAAGCTTTTTTATTCATTTCTCACTGCACTTTTCATATTTTAAAGCCCTCTTGAGCTCCGTCCCAAATTGAGTGTTGTGATTTGTCAGTAAAAGGAGTTTCATATAAAAAGACAAGCCAGAAAAGCGTATCATGCTGAAATGAAAAGCTCTCAGTGAGATGATTGAACTTCCTTTTTATATGCAGTTCTGGGGGAGAAGTGTTAAATTAAACACAAACAGAAAATACACTTCCCTCCTATTAAACATTTACTTGCTGTTCCAAGAAAAGACAGTTGAAATTAAAAAGCACAGACACAAACTTGACGAGGTGTGTCAAATTTCAGATGAAATGCCAGAATGTCTTAACTGTTATGTAGGTCATGCGATCTCGTGAGTCAGACATTAAGAAGCCACATTATATTATTGAAGCTGCGTGACACTGATGACACATATTTGATTTCAAAGGAGCCATGTTAGAGTGAGTGTGTAAGTGTGAGCTCCTTTGAATGTTAATAGTGAAAGTACACACAGTGCTTTAAAGCAGTGGTTCCCAACCTGGGGGCGCGCCAGGCCTCAGGCGCCAGGCCTCAGATGGTTTGAGGCCAAATATCATATTTAGACTTTTTTTTTTTTTTTTTTACATTGAATTGAAACGCAATAGGCCTACATGATTGTCACTAAAAGCCTTGTCTCTACATTACAATAAAATATACAAAATAATCGATTAATTAATTTTAATAAAAATTCAAGTTAGTAGTGTGTAGGCATAAAAAGACAGAAATGTATAATTCTTTCTTTAATAGAAATGTTTCTTCTGCCCGTAAAGTGCCCAAACCAGGCTTGTCTGGATGAGCGCATTTTTAAAACATAATCATTGTCCATGTCGGTTTCAGATTATTTGTCACAGTTGCTCCGATCAGATCGGTCTCCTCCATTTTGTAGATTATTTACGACTTTTGAATCCACATAAACACATCGGCAAAATCCGGTTTACTTTGAGCATGTGTTTTAAACAGTTTAATCCCTTTGTGAATTGTTTCCTCTTCCGTGCCGTCCTTTAATTTCTTCATACAGCGGGAATCCAAATGAATTAATCCTGAGTCCAACAACCATCAAAGTCACTACTTCACATTCATCCAGTTTGGGGGGGGGGGGGGCGCAAATTCCAACAGGAGTGATTTGGGGGGGCTTTTGGGAAAAAGGTTGGGAACCCCTGCTTTAAAGGATCGTCTTCTGGTCTCAGCGTGAGAGAAACTCAGTCCCAGCGCTCCCAATGGTACATGTCAAACACTATTTGAAGATCTTAGCAATCCGGCCAAAGAGCCCGTAGGTACCTTGGGAACACCGCTGAAGAAAGAAAAACAGAAAGAAGAAGAAAAAAGAAAGGGGAGGAAGAGGAGAGGTTGGACGTTGTGATCTGGTCCCAGAATCCCCACAAAAGTAGTTTTTGATCCTCAAGTATGTGGGTGTTTGTGTCCCAGGGGTTTTCTTTTTTTCTTCTATCAATACAAGCCTCTTGCAGTCTACAGTCTGTCAAAAAAACTGTGTTAATTTCCAAAAAAGATGTTTGTCTATAATCAGAAGGGGAAAGCATTATGACATCAAGTCTAAATATTGTGCAAAACACACACCTGCTAATTTACCAAATGTAACTTTAATAAATAACGTTTGAATGTTCCTACACCTCTGAAGGCCTTTTCTCTATGAACCTACTCCTTGAATTGATTTTATTACAAGCTGTCAATTGATTAAAGTTGTAAGTAAATTGCTAAATTAATCGCAATCAATCAATCATTTTTTGACTGACGAATTAGAATTATTTACACTGACATCATTTTCAACTTTAAATTGGGTTTCTTGCAAATTAGCACGTTAGCATGCTTACATACAAAACTAAGATGTTATACCTTCTTCACGTTAGCATTGCGAGCATATTTGCATGTGTACGTCAGCATTAATCGAAAGCACCACTGACTAAATACTGCTTTTTTTCTTGCTCCCCTGAGGATAGACCCTTTCCATTTTTGGAAAGTAGAATAGTCGATCTCGCACCACAATCGTCAAAAAATCCTCTATATTAATTGCGATAACGTTGGTGACTTTTTGTCTAACATCATCATCGAGTCAAGAAATGACTTTTTCTTATGACTAAATATCTGCAGATTTAATGACATTGACATCAGTTTCAGCTTTTTGTTGTGTTTTGTACAAATAAACAAATATGAGCACGCTAACATGTTGACATTGTTATTGTTAGCATGTTTCCATGAAGAAGTTAGTATTTAGTCTAAAGCAGGGGTTCCCAAAGTGTGAGGCGCGCCTCCCCTGGGGGGCGACAGAGAGCTTCAAGGGAGGCGCAGCCGCCAGAAAAAAATAAAGAGAAACAGTGAAATCTAGCTTGTTAACTTCAGCTAAATGGATGCGAGCTGCAAAATATGGACAGATTTTTAGTGAAGTTACCTAAAGTGAGAGAGGAGACAGCGTCTGTCAGAAAACGGAGGAAGTATGACAATGATTATTTGAAGCTGGGATTTTCATGGACCGGTCCTGATGACACTCCACAGCATACTTGTCAACCCTCCCGATTTTCGCAGGAGACTCCCGATTTCATTGCCCTCTCCCGGTTTCCTCCCGGGGTCATATTTCTCCCGATTTCTGACAAAATCAGATTTACACACGACTGTTTCCACTCGGACTTTAATACAGCTACACCATTGTTTGGTTTCCATGGTAACACGTCTCTTTAGTAGCGCGCGCAACTCAAAGTCTGAGAGGGTGGCAGATATTCACAGAAAACAGAACAAGAATCGACAACTGCTCTACTCTCTGCTCACTCCTTTCCTGTAAAATACAGGTCCAGCCCACACACATGCTCCATCAAGGACAAGTCAGTGCACTTACAACTACAATACGCATGTTAATGTTAATCTAACAGCTCCGGCGATCCCCTAGCACCCCCCCACCCCCCACCCCCCCCAATTTTGCATTTTGAAATGCTCCCGATTTCTGAGGTCTAAAGGTTGGCAAGTATGCTCCACAGTGTGTTATCTGCAACGAGGTGCTAGCTAATGACAGTATGAGAGCATGTAAACTCCGGCGTCATATTGAGACGAAACACTCTTGTTTGGTGACCAAGCCACAGGAGCTTTTTGACCGAAAGCTCAAGGAATTGCAGTCACAGAAAAATGTCATTGACACATTTAGCCCTGTGAATACAAAGGCAACCGAAGCATCATACCGAGAGGCGTTACGGATAGCTAAGGCAGGTAAACCTCACAACATAGGTGAAACGTTACTCCTCCCTGCAGCTAAAGACATCTCCGTCTCAACGATTTCTTTCCGAGTGCAACGTATGAGGAAGCTGCCATCCTTAACCTCAACATGTTTAAAACATAAAGATAAAGAGGTTTAAAAAAGCTATTGTTTAATGTTTTAAGGAGGTGACGCTCAGCAAAAAGAGAAAGGTAGCGAAAACAGCATTTTATGACATTTTTTCTCACTGGACCTCTTTGAAATGCAAGTGAATACCCCTGCATTATAGCAACAACAACAATAATAATAATAATAATAATAGCAATAATAAATGGGAGGGGGGGGGCGCGGCTGTGATTATGTTCTCTGAGGGGAGGCTCACCTTCCCACACTTTGGGAACCCCTGGTCTAAAGCATCGCTGTGCCTTAGTACTCACTCACACTGCATTGCCTTCCTTCTCCATCTTCAACATCACTTGCTCCCCTGAGGATAGACCCTTACCATTATTGGAGAGTACATGAGCTTTCCTCTAGAACCACAATCATTCAGAAATGTCCCCCTCTCACGCAACCGTGTCATGATATAACTTCAGATTACCATAAGAGCACATTCATGCTCCCAGGGGGATTCCTGTTTTGGATTTTAATGAGGCCATGGTCTTTTCTTCAGCTCCATCCTGAAGGACAAACATCCTTTGAGCTCCAACACACTTACACACTGCAGCCTCTGTAAACTATTCCCAGGGTTTATATGGACTTGAAATTCTTTTTTTTCATTTCAACCTTGCTTTCGAACAGGTCTTGAATGTTCCCATGAACTTTGTTCTGCACGGCTCGATCAATTTGAACCCAGACTAAGACGTGGCAAGTGTCCCAGCATGTCAATAACCCATCTGACGCCCACGCTGCGATGCAAGGCTGCAGCACTTTCACAAACCCTCAACAGTGGATAGAAGCAACAACACAACTATACTCTGAGAGATCAAAAGCCAGGGCACCTACCAATCAATGTTCACACGACTGACACAAAGAGAGAGCTTTTAAATGGACTCCACAGCGCTCTTAGTGCTTTTGATTATGATTTCACATCAACAAAACACATTTAGAAACCCGCTTCAGAGCCCCTGCTTCTCATCTCTCCCCAGAAGCAAAATATTTAATCTGACTGTAAACACTTTGATAAATCCCAGCACTCAGAGCCCTCGTCCACCTGCATGTCTTGCCTCTGCTGCCCCTGCAAGCGTAATATAATTGGACAAAGATTTTAAATAACGGCATTTCCCAACGGAGAGATAGTTGTTCTCCTGGCAGTCGTGAATTGATAATCCGCTCTGTAAAATACTCCTGGGTCTTTCAAGTGGAGCTGCTGCTGAATTGGTAGAGGCAGAAATCAGGTCTGCAACACTCTCCATATCTCGCACGGCCTAATCCTGATTGCCCATGGCTGCAGATCCACAAAACATCCACATGCCAATGAGGCAATTAATAATACCACACATTTATTTGTTAGTGTGCACAAACCTCATTTGAAATGTTTTGTTTGATTATTTGACAGTTCTTTCTTCCCGCATCACTGATGTAACGCTGCACTGTCATGACAACACGTATTTTTTGCCTCAACAACGATCTCAAAATGTGGATTTTTCTCGTTAAAGTCCATTTTATACTTGGAATTTCGCTGCACTCTGTGTAGTTACAATAAAAGGAATCTAATCTAATCTAATTGTTATCATCCTGGCTCAAAGGCATATTCATTTTTATTTGACCGTAGGCTACTAGAAGAGAGCAGAAGTTAGAGAGAGGGAATATGAATGCACTGCAGGTGGATAAACACTGTTGTAGGATATAACACATGAGTGGGAGAAGGTGAAAGACCCATCATTGGAGAACAGCCATAAAGCCTCATTTCTCCACAGGTGTAATCAGGTGTGCATCTGGAAGGCAGTGGAAGTGAGAGCAACACTTTACAAACTCAATAACGGAAAATAACCTCGGAGCCGACAGCCTTTCATGATGGAGGGTCGAGCGATTTCCAGGAAGCTTTCCCTTCGGAGAGTAGCCAAACAAACTGGTAATCCTTTTGCTTTGTGAGATGAGATACCGTAGTTAGTGACCTTGGCTCTGTGTGAGGAGGATATTGCCAGAGGGGTGCACACCTCACGCTGGGAGATATTGCTATTTGCTGCACAGATACTGCGGCTGAAGCCCAGCATGCATCACAGGCATTGGTGTAAAAAAAAAAAACGTTCTAGTGAGAGTCTTTCATAGAGATGCTCCACAGCCTTACAGTGCTGATCAGGGTATTTCATTGGATATAATCATCTGTTATCATAGTACAAACAGACTTTCTCCACTGTGAGGATGTTCAAAATTAGCCAAAAGGTCTACCCGAGATATCTAAATTAACTAACTGGCTTTTTGTAACGTGCCAAACACTGAACTGAATTCAAATCTAGACAAAATGCTGGTTTGATATACTCAATCAAATAGTGTGGTGTCCTAAATCCAGGAAATGAGTTAGCGTTTTAGCACTTCAATTGCTTTTGTAACATGTTTTTGGTTAGAAGCCTGAAATAAGATCTGTGGTTAACACCAGCCTACGACATTTTCACAATTTGTTTGAGGTGGTGAATTTCTGAAGCTTGTTTGTGTCTTTAAAAACAGCAGTTGCTAACCAACGACTGAATGAGATTACTAAACGTATTCATGTCGAACATTCACCGCCTTTTGCTTGTGACCTTGACGTAGTTTGTTTATAGACTTAACGTTAACCTTCTACTTCTGAATATCACATTTTCACCTAAAAAATCATAAAGTAATATGTGGAGATTATCCTGCTGAAAAAAAAGTGTAAATATCATAAATATTTCTTTGACACACAGATTATTTTCTGCAGCAGAACCTATTCCAAAATCCAATGGAAAAATACCATTGACTCTGATCATCAATACGTCACCACTGCACAACTCTATACTTTGAACCCCTTTTTCTTCTTCTCTCTAAACCCTATAGCAGGGGTCGGCAACCTTTTTGATATGAAGTGCCATATTAAAAAAAAATTGTTATCAGCGTGCCAACGATCGAGAATTATCAACGGGGGGGGGGGGGGGGGGGGTTGAGGAGCTTGACGCTCGTCAACTATCAGCAGGAGGGCGGGGGGAGCCTCGCTGCGGGGAAGCAGTGTGTGGACCTGTCAGCGCAACTTACATGATGCCAAATTTGACAAACACATTTAAATAATTGGTTTAAACGGCATAATAATAAGGACGATCGTCCGTTCTGTGATTCTCCAGAACACACATGTTATGATTTTAGTGTCATGCAGAGTGAGATGAGATCGCTGTCCCTTTAAGAGAGAGAGAGAGAGGGGTGTGGCTTGTGCATGTGTGTTTTGTGGATGGTATAGCGACAGTGAGGGAACGTACGTTTCTGGAGGTGTAACGAGGCAGCAGAAAAACATAGGTGTTTGTGATGTATTTTGTGAAACAGAAGAACAGCTAAATAAATGCAACGGTCTCCCAAGAAGAGCTCGCCTCTCTCCAGTCATTTAAGCTATAATGGGTTATTGAACCTGAAGCTTGTTGCTGCTGCCCTCCTTGACTACGATCTGGGAGCCGACAGGGAAGTTCAACACACAGATGGCCAGTCCGCCCCTTTGTAGAATATTATTTCGATGAGCAGATCGCCACTGGGCTTTCAACTAAATACACAGCCACGCAAAAACTGCGGCATTTGTACAGCTCCTTATGGGTACTGCAATTAGTGAAGTGCTTTCCTCCGTGGTGAAACGATCAGCACTGCACCACGGAGGAAAGCGGCAGAAAGTGGCCTGGAGATAAAGAGAGCGGGGACGCGTTGCGTGCATGGCTTCCTTCTGCAGGTAACGGGGAGACGCGCTCTGGCGGCGGTCTCGTTCAGGCTCCGAAAATACAATTTCAATATTTTGCACACCTATTCGACTTATTCCTAGTGTGCCACTGGTTACGGTGCCGCGGGCCAATGCTGGCACGCGTGCCAGGGGTTGCCGACCCCTGCCCTATAAGTTTCTTCTGAAAGCTTGAACTCTCCTCCCAGTGGCCATCCATCTCCAACTCTTCACTCTTCAGTAAAGGGAACTGAGAACTTCCACACCACCACTATGTGCAATATAAATACGTTACCATCATTACAAAGCACTCGCTGCTATATAAGCTGTGCAATATTATTATTATTATTAATAATGTTCCATGAATAACGTGCAATTACGTATCTGCCACTACGTTATTTGCCCTACTAATGATGTTAATGTACAGTTTTATTATTCTTATGCTGCTGTGTTTATTGTATTTTTGTAACACATTCCTTCAGGATAAATAAAGTCCTTTCTTATCTTATCTTGACTGCCTTTTCTACAAGTCTTATTTATAAAGTCTATATAGTAAGAAATCGCCACATACTGTAATGGGTGGCGTGGTGGTCTAGTACGTTGGTGTTGGGATCAGGGGGTCACAGGTTCAAACCCCACAGCATGTCGTCGTGTCCCCGAGTCACTTCACCCCAAATGACTCCTGTGGGGATTGACCACAGTATGTAAGTCGCAATGCCTTTGATGTTTCCCTGTGCCTTGGGGCACTATAGTGACTTTAGACAACCTTAAAAATATTGCTTCGGCTTTTAATCCATGGCAAAATAAAACCATGACTGTATGCTGCTGTTCCTCCAACACTCGACCTAATTTACAACTGATTGCCGTAATAAAAGATAAAACTCCTTTGGAGGTCCAAATACTGACAAACTGAGACCATAAAAATCAATCTTCCATTTATTGATGATTGAACATCTCCAGGCTAGAATTTGGAGAGAATAGTTAATGTTCAGAGTATTGATCGGCGCTGTGATTCTGGCCTTCAGAGCTACGTTGCCGCGCTGCAGAAATCCAATCTCGCCACTTTTTTTGTAATTACGAGCTGACATTATCCCCTACATTAAAGTTTCATGACCTGGGGACAAAGGCATGCCACTGTTAAATAAATCAGCCAAGTCTGTCAATATAAGAATGAAGCAGTTAATCGAAGTTCTTAAAACTTTTTGATTAAGTTCCCTCCAAGCTACTTTTATATGTTTATAGTTTTCACTGACGGTTCATCATTAAAAACGATTGTCCTCTCAAATCTTAACAATTGTAATCAGGGCTGCTGCTTGCGAAAAAGCAAGGCAGGCAACTGCTTGGGGGCCCCGGACCAGAAGGGGGCCCCCAAATAAGGTAGATTAAGAAGGTCCACAGCAACGACAACATGAAACACCCTTTAATTTACTGCAACGACATGTCGGGAAACCCCCTCAAGGCGGCCCCATGCATAGCGCGCCGTAAAATGCTGCTTTTTAGGTCCCATGTCATGGCCATTTCCACTGATCATAATTCCATTGTTGAGGTCCACTAGAATAGATTTATATTGTGCAATTTTCCAAACTCACATTGGTTTCTCATACGACATCTCTGTAAACTACGTGTATTCACTGAATTTCACTCTCTGCCTTTAACGGCTCGTTGTAGCTCCAATAGCTCCAGCCCCCACCCTCCCTGTGAGCACAGTGTGCTCTGATTGGTCGGGACGTTGTGAATCGCGCTGAGCTCCGTGGAGGTGTGGTTTCCTTGTTTAGCGATACACAGCGAAACTCACCCTGAGCACACACAAAGTCACATCCGAAGTAAAAACAATAAGTGTGGCTTGATATTGAGTAAGAGAAAGGTTGATAAACGCTGTGAGAATGGGTCTGCAGAGAGAATTTCGCCGCGATCCCAACTGTCTGTTATCAGCCTGCAGCCAGGGAGGAGAGATCAGCAGAGCTGCCTGCACTGAGTGTGTGTGTGAGGAAGTCCGTGGATTGGTCAATTTGGACCAATCAGCGGGGGCTTAACGTAACGGCTCCGCGGACGTAATGTAATGGCTCCACGGATTGGTCCATTTGGTTCCGGGTAACGCATGACATCATGCGGTACCCGGAAGAATCAATGGACAGTGACGTATCTCCAACGAGGCGTTTTGGGGAGGTATTTTCTGTGTTAGCGTTTTACTCGCTACAGGGTGTACTTTGAGGGTTTTGACTCTGCAGACCGTTTACATACATAAAAACCTTCATAACACACAAGGGGACGGGTAATAACCAGAAAAGCATGACATGGGACCTTTAAGTTTCCTTGCCTTGCTCCGCTCCGCAGGGGGGGGGGGGTTGCTGTCGGCTGTGCTCGGTGATGAAAAGCTGGTTCGAGGGGCCCTGAGTGAATGTTTGCCTAGGGCCCCCACAGACTCTAGAATCCGCACTAATTGTAATAATAACAATAATAATAATAATAATAGATGGCAGCTTTACATGGTGAACAAACAAACAAAAGGGGCAAATAATAAAGTAGAACAAAAAACTGTAGGCATGAAAATGTAAAATGTCCGACAAAAATGTAAAAATAAATCAAAATACATATATAAACCTAATAAATAAAAAATAAGAATGTCCAATAAAAAAAATATATAGATATATCCATATAAAAATGTCCAGTAAAATTAAAAATAATATTAAATAAAATATGTAAATAAACATTAAAAGTTATTCACAATGTATATAACAAGTAGCTAATAATATATCTAGTGGTGCATTAGTATTAATATGATAATTAGGCCTTGTAACTAATTCACCATGATCTTGCTTGAAGTGAATATATCTGCACTTTCCTTGTTTTGCAGAGTTTGATTGGTTATGGTTTTTGCAGTTATTTTAAGTTGCTTTGGAAAAAAAGGGTCAAAATAATATGTAATGTAATGTAATGCTGAATGGCACAATTTAAAAGGGTTTGTCTGCTGATGCTAAAGTAAGTGCTGCTATGAACTCACATCAATATAAATGTTTCTACATCAAAACCCTGTTTTTCATTTCAAGACCCATAATAGATTCATATTTTCCTACAATATCATATTCCAGTGGATGCACTTGAAGCAAAACACCATGGCAACGAACCCCAACTCCATCATCACCACAGATCTTTGCCAAAATCAAAAAGTATCACTTTAACTCGAGCTCTCTTTCCATGGCCTTTACTCCCAGTTTCACCACACACACACACGCACGCACGCACGCACGCACGCACGCACGCACGCACGCACACACACACACACACACAGACACACACACGCACACGCACACGCACACGCACACGCACACACACACACACACGCAGTGTATAATCACACAAATTCTGTGTTTTGTATTTAATAATTCTGTGTTTGTTATTTATTAAACGTTCAATACCTGACTAGGTCTATAACAAGTGGGCTTTAACTCCAGAATTTAGTCACTGTACTCAGGAGATCATTTTTGTGGGGACTGCCCCCCCTTCATTTTGAGTACCTCACGTTTCCTCTTCCCTTTTTGTAAATGTTCCACGTGAGAAGAGTTGGTGTGAGGGAAATTACAATTTAATAACGACTGATTTTTTGTATATTGTCAGTGAATGAACGGAGATCGCCTCAACTATATATTGGCTCGGGTCTCATCCATCAACAACACAAAACAAAACACAACGCAGACACTGCAACTCGACACCTGTTACACACACACACACACACACACACACACACACACACACACACACACACACACACACACACACACACACACACACACACACACACACACACACTCTCTCTCTGCCAACAGCCATAACTCCTGTATGTTCAGCTGGTCCGTCAGGTTTCCATCTGTTGAACCTAAGACAGCGTGCAAATCTCCACCAGAGAGCAAATGTTGTTTTAAACGATGAACTCATCTGAATGCAAACACTGGCTCTTAGGGGCTGTTGTCGTCCATTGTTATCACGTATACCTACAGAAGGTAATGCACTTTCATTTGTATGTAACCCTAGTTATAATGAGCTGCCTTTTAGGAAACCAGGTGACAACCAATAGTCAACGTGTTGTTATTCAAATCAGAGTGATTTCTTTGGCCGACGGCCTCCCGATTCAACATGTCGAATCGGCGGCGGAAGGTGTCGGCACTGCCGAAAAGACACGACGGTGCAGTACACACCAATCTGAGTAGGGCGACACGACGCTCATCGATGGCCCGACATCTATCGACGCCGAAAATCTGCTCAGTGTGTAAGGAGCTCAATGTCAAGCAACCCTGATGCGTGGGACACTTTCTGACCATCCCTTAAAATAAAGGATCCACACTGAACGGTCTTTTGCACCTCATCAGATGATGAAGTAGAGAGACCCCCTACATAACAACAGGACATAATACACACTGTACTGTAAACTAAATACAGGGGATTTTACAGTAAATTACTGGCAGCAAAGTTGCCAACAAGTATTTTTACTTTACATAGTGATCTTGTATTTTGTTTACAGTGTAATGCATGCATGATAAATGCATTTATCATGTTTGTTCGTATAGTGGGTGGAAATCGCCCTTTGCTGTCCTCTGTGTTCCACGCTCAAAACAAGATATCGGGTTTGAATTATTGAACATGTTTATTGTTCGAGATCAGTGCGGCTAGGATGGACTTCTGAGCAGACATACCTCACATCACTGGAGAATCAATTGTGTATTGTGTACCTCACATTAAAGTATTTTTAGTCTGTTTGCTTAATTGTTTAAAACAGGGTCAATCCATTTTGTTCCTGTGTGCAGATAGAAAACATCTTTACCTGCTGATGGGTTTGTTTGTTTGTTTGTTTGTTTGAACGAACCGTAGGCATATCTCGTGTTTCAATTACAAAATTGGCAAATGGACTTCAATCACACACTCAGGCTTTGTAAGAAAACATAATACATTTATATATGTATAGTCAATGTGCTGGCAACAACACAGTTTCCAACACTTCAGTATCCACAGGCCAAGAAAAAACATTCAGAGTGCTTTTTTTAGACGAATAATGGCCGAAACAAATTATATTAACACTTTAAAGGAGGATGTATTGTACGTTGTGGCACTTTGAATAAATCAGCCACATGCTATATAAAGAGTAAAGGCCTCAGGGGGGAGAGAAGTAAGAGGTAACCTAACTACGGGACCAACAGGTCTCAGCAGGCCTGAGGCTATTAAAGCAGAGTAACTTTATCTAAGACTCACTGCAGGTAACTTCCATCATCCAATCAGAGAGCAGCACAGCTGGAGATGAGCCGTATTACCCGGTAAGAAGGGGGGACTACAAATATAGTTATTTTATGGACTTTAAATGTGTACCCCGGGATATTAGGGCGAATTCAGGAAAGTAGATTCCATCAATGAGTATTAGTCACTATTAGGGTTCAAAAGCCCGATCATGCCTCTTTGGGGCGTTCCCCTCCCTGTAGTGTTTTATATACCCTGTTGTGGATGCAAATGGTCTCCAAAGTCTAAAATCCCTGGGTCCACTCCAGAGGGACTTTCTCTCAGAAAACAGCACAATACGTCCTCTTTAAATTCCCCTCTTAATGCAAGTGGACCAACAGCAAGCTGGGTTGACACTGGAGAGAAATCTATTTTCCACCTACATCCAATAACAATCAATATATATATGCCGTTGATAACTGTGTAATTTACACCTGGCTGCTAAACCCTTGTTACTGTTACAAGGTATGTATCTTGTATTTTGTAGATTGTGTAACTTGCTGCTGTTAAATACCGTCAAACTATGTGCAATATATAATATGCCATGTTTAATAACTGTAATATATACCGGGCTGCTAAATCCTAAGAACTGCTACAGGATTTGATTTGTAGATTTGATTTGTTTTTGATCTGTATTTTTGAAAATTATGTAACTTTTTTTGTTTTTATCTTTTTGTTAGCATATTGTTTATTATATTATAACTTAGTACTTTTTTTAACGCATTTCAGATATGCAACACTAAGCTGTCTGTGGCTCTTTCCTGCTGTAACGCTGCAAATGTCCCCTCTGTGGGACTAATAAAGGTATTCTGATTCTGATTCATCCAGTGAGTGAAGAGTTCAATTTGCAGCTGGTGGTGTTCCTCCACCTTTGATTCAGAGTTTCTCTGGACCCTCCTCCTGCTGCCTGAATCGCCTCCATTGGACTCGTTCGTTTTACTTCCGGAACATCGTGACATCACTATGTAATACTTGCTTCTACTGGCAGGTGCTCAAAAACATTCTACACATTGCTTTTAACCACGCCCACCCCCCATCTTTGTCACATTCTCTGATTCTAGCTCTAAGAGAATGGATCCAAAAGCTGAAGCTCAAAACATTCGAAGAAAAGAGTGATCGCTGGTTGCGATGACAAGCTAACAAAGACACAGGGGAAACACCGACTAATTACACAAGAGACCAATTAAACCCAAACGTGATCTAAGGGGCTAAGGGGTGAGACATCTCTCAGCTTGTTGACCAATCACAACAGAGCCTGCCAGCTAACCAATCAGAGCAGACTGGGCTCTGGTTTCAGATTACTTTTATTAGGACCATTGTTGTTTGGCATCTGCAAATTGGCCATTTTTTAAAATCAAATATGTGCACATTTGCATGAAACTGCAAGTCAGGTTAAATATCCTTAGAGTAATTTAGTCGAAAGAGTTTAGAGTTCAACATTTTGGCAGATTTAACATTTATTTCACTCCACAAATATATATAAAACACTGAAACTGCCAGGAAGAGATAAATATTTGCTTTGGTTTAAGGAAAATAAATGGTAATATAATGCAGGATATGAATGTTCACTTATCAAACCCTATTATACAAAAATTAAAAATACGGTGTGTGTAATTTCTACTAATGAGGACATTTCCATTTAAAAAGACACCACAGGTGAATCCAATAATACTCTTTCACTAATACAGGTCACCACAAACCTTCACAAGCTGATTACTCACTTAAAACATGTCATATTGAAATATGCAAATTAGGCATTACAGAGAAATTAACACCTCCACATTTACATTTTTAAGTTTTCTTTCCACCAAAATGTATAATCCAAACTCCAGTGTATTAAAAATGTTTGCATGCAGTGTCTCTCCATAAGCCCATTGCACATCCAGTACAAATAATAAAAAGAGATACCCACATGCCCCATAAATAGAGACATATAGGAGCTTATTGTTTACTCCTGCAGCTATGACAGCAGGACCTGGTCATTCATGGCAAAACAAAATCCTGAGTGTGCGTGCGTGCGTGCGTGCGTGCGTGTGTGCGTGTGTGTGTGTGTGTGTGTGTGTGTGTGTGTGTGTGTGTGTGTGTGTGTGTGTGTGTGTGTGTGTGTGTGTGTGTGTGTGTGTGTGAGGATGCTGAGGGGCGTAGCAGCGTAGAGCCCCTCGTGGTCAGCAGTCAGAAATTAAAATGCCTCTCATTGCCTGGGAGCGAGCATCGGTGTTCCCATCCTCCTCCTCCTCCTCCTCCTCCTCCTCCTCCTCCTCCTCCTCCTCCTCCTCCTCCTCCTCCTCCTCCTCCTCCTGCAGGAAAACGCGCTGGATGTGCATGTTCCAGGAGGGGAGTAACAACCTTCTCCCGGTGTTTTTCTTTCTTTAAATCTAACGAAGTGAGGTTGCCAGTTTGGAGCTTGTTTCTCCCTTTAAATCGGAGCCATCGCGCAGCGTTTCGCTTCTCTTTTCTTCTCCGTGGATCTGCCGCCTCTGGGCACGGGAATAACGGGACCTCGCTGACAACCCGGGCTTCACTTCCTCCAAGTGAGTACATGCAGACACAAAGCGTGCTTGTTAACCCCGTAGGAAAACACCGGTGTCACCTTTCAGTCCACTTTTAGCATTTGATCTCCAAACTGAGCTGCGCGCTTGGGGGCTTAAAGTCTTAAAGTGATGCTGACAAGGTGTTGCACTTTAACTTTCTTCTGCGAAAACCTGCAACAAATACTTACCTGTCGAATAGAAAGCGATATGCATAGTGGGTTTGCACTTCTGCAGATTTAACAGAAATGCTTCGTTATTCTATACCCCTTTTTTTGGGGTATGTTTGTGCACATTTGTCTTGATGTCCTTGTGTTTTGTCAGAAACAAGCCAATACTGTAGTGTCTGGTTGAGAAAAAGTAACTTCTTCTTCTCTTTGAGGGCTGGTTTTTGATTCGATGGCTTTTTCTCTGTGCTGCTGCTCAGACTTCAAAAGGACTACACCATGTGCTGTGTTCAGCTAAGCTCCAGCAACAGTTGAACATTCAGCAGATGTGCGGAGGAGAGATATCTGAGCTTTATTTCAGAGTATGTGTGTGTGTGTGTGTGTGTGTGTGTGTGTGTGTGTGTGTGTGTGTGTGTGTGTGTGTGTGCGTGCGTGCGTGTGTGTGTGTGTGTGTGTGTGTGTGTGTGTGTGTGTGTGTGTGTGTGTGTGTGTATCCTGGAATAACTAAAACAGCACTTTCCTCCGTCAGAAATCCTTCTTCATTTGCTGTAAACATCCATTAATATGTGATTGTCAGTGTGATATCCAGAGGTGAGTAATCCCCAGGTTGAGAGTTTATGAAATGATCCCCCCTGTTGTGTGTTTTGCATGAGATGTCACCTCATTTGCTAATGAAGGTGTCTGCAGCACAGCGGTTAATTTTCCACTGAAACCTCTCCATGACATTATAAATAATAAGCAAGTAGAATACATTAGCATCGCGCCTCCAATCAGAATGGATGGTGTGGTGTGACCTTGTGGGGGGGGGGGGGGGGGGGGGGGAGCGCTGCAGCATTTAGAGACATTGAGATGGTGGTATCCATTATCAAGGAACCCAATTACATCTGGAAATGGTGGTTGCCATAAGCAATTGCCATTAGTTACTGTATTAAAGAGAGAGGGGCTATTCAGAGAGATAGACTGCTCTCCATACGCGTTGTAATTTAAACGATTCCTGTGGATGGGAAGCAAGTCCTTTGCGAGCTCCTTTTTAACAATAGAGAACAGAAGAGGCATTGAGTCACAAAGAATCATGGCAACTCTCACCAGCTGCCAGCCAGATGAAGACATGCTGCAAGGGTACAACAAATCTGACGAAACGGCAGAGCTGTTTCCACTTCAAAGCACGCCACTGCGAACAGAAACGAATAGCATTTCCACGCGGGGGCCTAACGTCTCATTCAAAGTTCTTCAAAGTTTCCCTTTAAGATCCAACTTTTTCTCTAAAGACCTTTCCCTGTGAGGTGTTTCAAGCAGAGTAGTGGAGTACAAATACTTCATTTCTGGACTTGAGTACATTTTTCTGGTCAGTACTTTACTCCACTACTTATTTTTCTGATGACTTTCTACTTTGACTTCTTTTTTTAACACAAATACCTGAACTTTCTACTTCTTACATGTTGAACACAAATACCTGTACTTTCTACTTCTCACATGTTGAACACAAATACCTGTACTTTCTACTTCTCACATGTTGAACACAAATACCTGTACTTTCTACTTCTTACATGTTGAACACAAATACCTGTACTTTCTACTTCTTACATGTTGAACTCAAATACCTGTACTTTCTACTTCTTACATGTTGAACACAAATACCTGTACTTTCTACTTCTTACATTTTGAACACAAATACCTGTTCTTTCTACTTCTCTCATTTTCCAAACAGGCTGGTTCCTTTAGTCTGAATGTGTGTTTGGTGGCGTGATCATTATTATTTAGAGTCATTGCGTGCCTATTGATTTGAACACGATCCGTGTATCCATCACTTCCTGGTCTTCTCTAAAGAAGAGGGACCAATGAAAACGTTGTCATGTTGCCGTTGTTCAGCATGGAAACATTCATTAGCTAACAATGACATTATTGTTCTATTAATATAAAGGGAGGTCAGGTACTCTTTAAAACAGCTGCTAGTTATGGGTACTTTTTACTGAAGTACATTTCAAAGCCTCTTTACTTTGACTTGAGTAAAGAAGTTTGGTCAGTACTTCTACTTTTACCATTTTAAACACGAGTATCTGAACTTCTACTTGAGTAAAGGATGTGTACTTCTACTTGAGTAAAGGATGTGTACTTCTACTTGAGGAAAGGATGTGTGTAATTTTGCCATCTCAGAGCAGTGATCGCAGGCTTTACTGTAATCAGACATTCAGACTCTCAGCTCCCAGACGGAGGAATCCCCGCGGCTCAGCAGACCCAATCAGACCCTGAAAGTTCCCGGCTTTTCATCGGGGTCTGGGAGCGAGGCATCAGAAATACTTGCAGTCCCTCGGGTGGTGGTCTGCATGTTTCTGCAGCATGTAGAAACACATTTCACTAATACTTAGGGTCTTCTTGCTCTGGCTCCTCGGCTCGGTCACAGGCTGTCTTTCCCCCTTCACAGCTCTCCCCTTGGACTTCTCCCCAGCTTTTTTGATTTGCCCTCTGTTTCCACTTAACAGTCTTGGCTTTTTTCCAAGAAACACCTCAGCACCATTCTTTTTGTACTCAAGCATGAGCAGACTTCTTATAGCCTGGGCACATGTGGAGAATGCGTGGCCTTTACTTTTTTTGTGAGCTATTACAGAACGCGTTGTTCTTGGCTGCCGCAAATTGCAAGGTTATCAGAGATGATTACACACAAGGAAACGCCAAAAAGGACATCCAATATCAGGCAGATGCTGAGTCAAAAGCTTGATCTGTTATCTGTTACAACTACCTTTAAGTAGATTATTTGTTTATATATAATTTAGAATCAGTAATATCTTTGTAAATCAATTTGACATGCTTAATTTTGTATTGTATAATAATTCTCGTGTTACATTTTTGTATTGTTGTTTTACACAAATCGAATCAAATAAAAAATCAAAAGTTATCAGCATGAAATACGGTCTGTGGGTAACACAAGCTGAAAAGATTATCCAAGTTGACATCCCACTAAACAAAGAAGCATTATGCAGATGCAGTCTGAGTCACAGACATCCGTACAAAGTCTGATCTGTGCAATCCTAATTACAAAGTGACAAGTCAGACAACGTTGGTCTGCACAAACAAAGCGAGCCGTCCTGTGACTGCTTTCCTGTGACTGCTTTCCTGTGACTGCTGTCCTGTGACTGCTTTCCTGTGACTGCTTTCCTGTGACTGCTTTCCTGTGACTGCTTTCCTGTGACTGCTTTCCTGTCACTGCCGTCCTGTGACTGCCGTCCTGTGACTGCTTTCCTGTGACTGCTTTCCTGTGACTGCTTTCCTGTGACTGCTTTCCTGTGACTGCTTTCCTGTGACTGCTTTCCTGTGACTGCTTTCCTGTGACTGCCGTGCTGTGACTGCTTTCCTGTGACTGCTTTGCTTTCCTGTGACTGCTTTCCTGTGACTGCTTTCCTGTGACTGCTTTCCTGTGACTGCCGTCCTGTGACTGCTTTCCTGTGACTGCTTTCCTGTGACTGCCGTCCTGTGACTGCTTTCCTGTGACTGCTTTCCTGTGACTGCCGTCCTGTGACTGCTTTCCTGTGACTGCTTTCCTGTGACTGCTTTCCTGTGACTGCTTTCCTGTGACTGCCGTCCTGTGACTGCTTTCCTGTGACTGCTTTCCTGTGACTGCTTTCCTGTGACTGCCGTCCTGTGACTGCTTTCCTGTGACTGCCGTCCTGTGACTGCTTTCCTGTGACTGCTGTCCTGTGACTGCCGTCCTGTGACTGCTTTCCTGTGACTGCTTTCCTGTGACTGCCGTGCTGTGACTGCTTTCCTGTGACTGCTTTCCTGTGATTGCTGTCCTGTGACTGCTTTCCTGTGACTGCCGTCCTGTGACTGCTTTCCTGTGACTGCCGTCCTGTGACTGCTTTCCTGTGACTGCTTTCCTGTGACTGCCGTGCTGTGACTGCTTTCCTGTGATTGCTGTCCTGTGACTGCTGTCCTGTGACTGCTTTCCTGTGATTGCTTTCCTGTGATTGCTTTCCTGTGACTGCCGTCCTGTGACTGCTGTCCTGTGACTGCTGTCCTGTGACTGCTGTCCTGTGACTGCTGTCCTTCCCCAGCGCAATCAGACACTCTGAAACATCACGATTGCAATTAGTCTTGTCCAATTACTGCATGGCTTTATTCTGCCACCGCTTGTTTGGTCATGCTTATTGGCAGGTGCCTTTGGAGGAGGGGAGGGAGGGAATCTACAGCTCGTGCTTTTCAAGAGGGATGGATGCATTGTGTTAAAGCAGAGGAGGAAGAACTACTATTATACTTTTTGGACTTTTCCCATTCCTTTAATGTGTTAGGTTTGTAAAGTCTGCAAAGATCCCGACCTCTTGAACAACAACACATGTCACAGTAGAGGCAGAAAATACAAAATTAGCATTATATGCCCTCCTTGATCTCAGGTGTCCTTGGGTGCTTTGAAAGGCGCCTCTAAATAGAATTAATTATTATTTGAATAAATTAATATGTCCAGTTTTTTAAATGGATGGTTGTATGACAATATTTTGATGCACAATAGTTTGTTTTGTTTGAAGTCTGTAACCGATATAGTGAAAACGTTGGCTCCTCTCTGGAAATAAGGATCAGAATGTCACCAAATGTGAAGTAGAGGTTAACAGAGAGGCATGGCATACAATAAAGCAAACATGGAACCTCTTACCATCTTTGTAATATACACACACAGATGTTCAGCTACACACCTACATATCCTTAGGAGTTTCGCTCCTTGTGTCTCCTGTCTTTATGGATGTGTGCTGTTATTGATTTCCATCCTTGTGTTGTCTCCCTGAGCCTCTGTTCCCTTCACGTCGTCCCCTTGCTGCTCTAATCTTTCCTGGGAAAATCCCTTAGGTTGAGAGCAGCATCACTTTGTCACTCAGCGGCCTTTGTATGTTCTTCTCATTATAGTCATGTTGACAGTCAGGCAGTGTGTGACCTTGTCAGGAGAGATGTCCATTAAATAGACTCGCCTACAATATTCAACATGTTTTCCTCGTGTATAGCACATTAAATGTCATATGAAATGCATATGCACACGCCCATTAGCCTACATGAAGCTATATTTAAAGATATTTTATATTTTACCTTGATATTACTAGCTTTGACAAACATATGCAATGTTTTTAACATCTTGTTTGTGTAGAAATTGAGGTATTTGTTTTGGTTAATATCAAATACATTCAACTGTAAATGTACATATAAGTGAAATCTATAATTACATACATACATTTTAGGGTATTTATATGCTTGTAAAATTATGGTATTTTACATTCATTTGACCTAAAGTTAATATATTTACAGTAACAAGTGTGTGTTTTCTCGAGTAAAAAGTACTTTTGCTTAGACTACAGTAATTGAATTAATCTACTATGTTATTAGGGATATTATGTTATTTTTACTGTTGCTATTTGACATTTTGACATGATGTATTAACTGTTGGTCAAATGTTTCCATTAATTTGACCTAAAGTTAATATGTTGACAGTCAGGCAGTGTGTGACCTTGTCAGGAGAGATGTCCATAAAGAGACTCACCTACAGTATGCAACATGTTTTCCTCGCGTATTGCACATTAACATTTTAAATATATTATTAACATTTTAAATTGTATACCCCGTTGTTACCCCTAACCCTTTTTGTGTTGTGTGATGTATATATGTCACACTGTGGGACTGCGGGACACGGTATCTTGAGATTTCTGGATGTATAACACATGTAGTAATTTTTACTTTGACTTAAAAGTCATTTAAAATACATACTGTATGTACAAGCCCATTAGCCTACATGAAGCTATATTTAAAGATTTTTTATATTTTACCTTGATATTACAAACATATGCAATGTTTTTAACATCTTGTTTGTGTAGAAATTGAGGTATTCTTTTGCTTAATATCAAATACATTCAACTGTAAATGTACATATAAGTGGGAAATCTATAATGTTAAAAGAACAATACATTTTTGGGTATTTATATGCTTGTAAAATTATGGTATTTATCCATTAATTTGAGCTACAGTTAATATATTTACAGTGTGTGTTTCCTCGAATTATGACGGTAAAAAGTAGTTTTGCTTTGAGCACAGTCATTTAATGAATATATTATGCTATTAGGGATATTATGGTACTGCTGACATTGGAAATTTTTTCCTGTAATTTCTACAATTTTCTTTTCTAAAAATGTCGCTCTCTTTCCTACAATGCTTTGCTCCAGATTATAATGCTTGCTATTTTCCCTTGCCGGTCCTCAGTGGGGTATTATTTGAAAAAGGCAGGTTTTGTCAGGTGGGCTGCCATGTGTGTTTATGTGAAGGAAAGGCTAATTGTTATGCCTCTGAGGTCCATTGTTAATTAGAAGTTATCTCGGGCTGCTCTCACATGGTCACCGCTCTAATTGGCAGTCAAAGCTGTGCAGCACCTGGCCTTTAACTCACCAGGTGCTCGCAGCAAAACCATCGGCCCGTTTCTTTTTTTCTTCAAACATATTACGTAAAATTAAAGTGTGCATATGAACGTCTTCTCCTGAATGTCGTACGTCTCTTGTTTTTTTGTATTTTTGATGGCATCTTAAAAAAGGAGTAGCTCTACTCATCTCATTGTGCCTGTATAATGACACTAAAGGATTATATTCTATTCTAAATTATATTGTATGTGACGAGTCAGATAGAAATATATGCAAAAAATGGAGAGCATTTGTAAGGCTGTGGCCTCTTCAAAAGAAGACAGAGCGATAGAAACATGAGGGTGCTGGAAAACTGCAAAATTGCTGCATTTATTTCATGCGACGTAGCCGAGCAAGTCTTCCGAAGCTGGCATTTAAAGAAAAAAGGGTTTCAGAGAAATAGCTGTAATCTTTTGATACACATGTCATCATTAATCACGCCTCTTGTTTTCCATTTCTTACACCACGGGGGATGTGAGGTGGCAGCATGTCAACATTACACACAGTCTGTTGTTTACCTGCGTGTTGTGGAAGAAAATAAGGCTTACACTGAAAAGGTACTGAGATGATCATGAATGCATGTTTGACTTCAATCCCCGTAGCACTTCATGACCTCTCCGTTGATTAATGCAACAATTAAGACATTTCGAGCCTCAAGTTTGGCATTCTGGCAGCCACCATCTTGTTTTTTTGTGACAGAAGAGGGTGAAGCTACATGAAAATAAAAACTTTAGGCAACCAAGATTAGCGCATGAAAAGATGCATGCTTTTTCCTTCATGTACTCTTATCGTAAAGTGTACAATCAGCCGGTGAACCAGTTTGAACAGTATCAGAAAGGCTTTTAGTGTTTGTCTCGGCTTCCATCTTAACGAGGTAAATTGAGGGTGATTGCTCAATCACGTCAGGTCTATTTTCACGGAGAGAAGTGGATGTTACAAATAATTCAAGCTTAGAGATTTTTCCTATAAAACAGAATCCACATAAATTATTTTTATTCAATGCTGACTCGAGAAAAAGCAGTGATTTAATCAAGAGATAGTGCAGCTGCTTTCCACAACTCTCAGAATAACCTGAATGAGATTATTCCACATGCTCCGTGTTAGGTTGTGTTGTGTCTCCGTGGTGCATGTTGCACTATTTATATTCTATTTAATATTGAATAATCCTTGCACAATAATATCCTGGAAAGTTGTATTTCCAGATGTATATTTTCCACATCCACGTAATATATATATATATATATACGTATATATCAACCCGGTCTCACAGTCTGCGTACAAATGACACGACTTTGCAAAGGTGTTCAATAGATACGCAGAAGTCTAATTTTGCGTGCATATGATACGCTGATATTGCACCTCGAACATTAAAGCAAAGAGCTCTGTGGCTTCAGGCTTGATCGCCGTTCCAATGACAGTTTTAATGTTTGTGGTGCATAAACGACACAGCAGCTTATTGGGTTAGGGTTAGGGTTAAATAAATGGCAAAGATATGTAGAAAATAAACGCATTTAAGATACGTTCATAACAAACGTAACGTGGGAGTATCATATGCACGCAAAATCGGACTTCTGCGTATCTATTGCACGCCTTTGCAAAGTCGTGTCATTTGTAAGCAGACTGAAGAGAGAGGGCTGATATATAAATATATTTATATATTTATTTGTTTTACTTTTTAATGCTATTTGATTTTTATTTCAGAAATATTTTGGACTGTTGATTTCTTGTGTCTTCATTTCTCTTATGCCTTGTTTTTGATGATGCTGCAACGCAAACATTTCCCACATTGGGATCAATAAAGTACTAAGATACCATCTATCTATCTATCTACACTGAACAAAAATATAAACGCAACACTTTTGTTTTTGCTCCCATTTTTCATGAGATGAACTCAAAGATCTAAAACATTTTCTACATACACAAAATAACCATTTCTCTCAAATATTGTTCACAAATCTGAAAAAATCTGTGATAGTGAGCACTTCTCCTTTGCCGAGATAATCCATCCCACCTCACAGGTGTGGCATATCAAGATGCTGATTAGACAGCATGATTATTGCACAGGTGTGCCTTAGGCTGGCCACAATAAAAGGCCACTCTGAAACGTGCAGTTTTGCTTTATTGGGGGGGTCTGGGGGGGTCCGAAAACCAGTCAGTATCTGGTGTGAGGGTTAGGGTTAGGGTTAGGGTAATGTTGTGAATCGAGTGGCCCATGGTGGTGGTGGGGTTATGGTATGGGCAGGCGTTTGTTATGGACGACGAACACAGGCCACTCGATTCACAACATTACCCTAACCCTAACCCTAATCCTAATCCTAACCCTAACCCTACCCATAGCCGTGGGAACATGTTTCAAATGGGGGGTGCTGTGGGGGGAAGATTTTTTTTCAACATTATAAAGTAAAATGCTTCAATCTGGTGCACTTTGAGCTGAATTGCCAGAGACTAGATCTAAGGGGTACAACTCTAAACACCCATATTGAAAAGATCGGTTTACATTTTAATAATCAAATAAGTATGTGGACATAACCAATAACCTAACATAGCCAATAACAAGTAAATGTAATTTATTTTATTTTTGTTGTTCATTTATTTCTTATTTGACTAGTTAACATTTATTTATTTATGCATATTCTTTAATCTCTCCAGATTTAAACAATATTTCTGGTTTACTGTCCTATAGTATGCACTGGAATGATTTCAAACCTGTTTTTATTTATCCCAATAATTATAAAGGTTGCCTTGGAAATATTTGTTTACATAAATTGTTAACAAACCGTTTGAGACCCTCTGAGATAACTTGGACTAAAGTGAACTATCTAAACAGTCAGTCCTTTACCTCACTGAGCCTCTCAGTCTGTCTGGCTATCAGTCCTGTCCAGACAGCTGATATCTGTCCTGTGTGTGAGCTGCGGGCGCCTGATAAGCCAACATCCCCCACTTTCATCGTACAGGGCAAATGGAAACTGTAACCGGGGTGAAAAGGGTGTTATCTTTACTTAATTATGAATGTTGTTACATCAGGGCTGAAAATTCGTTTTTTTGTATTATATTTCCATTTAATCTTGTGGACGTGCAGATTCCCTATCCTCCATTAGGGCGTGCTGAAGCACCCTCAGCACCCCTACTTCCCACGGCCCTGACCCTACCCCTAACCCTAACCCTAACCCTAACCCTCACCCTAACCCTAACCCTAACCCTAACCCTCACCCTAACCCTAACCCTAACCCTAACCCTAACCCTCACCCTCACCCTAACCCTAACCCTAACCCTAACCCTCACCCTAACCCTAACCCTAACCCTAACCCTCACCCTAACCCTCACCCTCACCCTAACCCTAACCCTAACCCTAACCCTAACCCTAACCCTAACCCTAACCCTCACACCAGATACTGACAAATTGTATCTGTCTTATTGTGTTGCACTGTTGGAGGAGCCCGTGACCTAAGAATTTAATCGACATATAGCGATGTACGAATGACAATAAATTGAAATGGTGGGAGAAACTTCAGCCATGAGCCTTTGTAAATCCTGACTCTGTGAGAATGAATATGATGTATCCTCAGAAAAAGGTGGACAACAGGGATCTGTGTGTGTCACAAACAAACCTTTTATAAAACGCTCCTTGCCGTGCAGCGCTCTGGAGGACAAAAGACCTTCTTCTCCTTTCACACCACAAGGTCAACAGGGGTGGTTTTGTTTTGCTGCCGCAGCATCGAAAAGTTCTCATATTCCCAAATGTGTGGCTCCTTTGTTCTCCGATCACAATGAGAAATTGAGATGTAAAACAGATTTAGACGGCGTTGCATATCTGGATGGGTAGAGCAGATAGAAGTGCTTTTTGAAATGTGTTGTTACTGCGTTGTGTTTGCCGCCGCAGGCAGAATGTGTTTACAGCGGGGCACAGGATGATCTGGATCTGTGGGTTTATTTTGTCGTTGCCGTTTATTTTCCAGGAACTGTTGTGTTTAGGCCCAGAGCTTCAGCAGCATGTGTTCCAACCTGCAAATACAATATATATGAATACATTACCCAAGAGAAACGAGGGCCTTTTCAGCAGACACAGCTCATTATTCAGGAGGTTGCTCATGTGAAGCATAACAGAAAAATAAATACAAATGACTGGCTGATACCGACTAATCCTAATAAACAGGCCGATCAACGCTATAATTACTGAGAGTAGAATCTTTATTTTTTCCTAATGCTCTGCTGCTACCGTCATTAATAAAAGTGCATTCATTAAACATACTATGGAAAACAGCGGTCTAAACTTGACTGGACCCGCAGAGTTACACAGTGCAGCTTAATTTTGCTCCGGAGGTCATTCCAGGAATAATGAGTCGGGGAAATGTAAATATTCCTCTTTGCTTTGCTGCCAGGGCGCTAAGAATACCTGAGACAAGCCAAAATTGAGATCCAGACACATAATGAGCTGCTTGTATTCTCACAATAGAAGTGGAGGGAAAACAAGGCTGTTATTGCTTTGTTGAAAACGACTGAGGTTGTGATAAATGTCGCTTTCAACTTAGCATTTCTTTTCTGTTGTTTGGGGGGAAATGTAAAAAGTTTAGACGCCTTGATGCAATTACAGCAGTTAAAAAAATCAGATAGCAATAACCTTTTTGCTCAGAGAAGATGAAATGATTCAGAACGGGTCAAAGTTAGCTTAATTTAGCTTATGTTGTTTTAGCGTAGCTTAGTTTAGCGTAGCTTAGTTTAGCGTAACGATCGGAAATGGGATGATGTCGGTCTGTACAAAGGTTTAAAACATACATGATTGTTGTCTGAAAGTGTTTGTCCTTGTTCGAGCACTTTTCGAGCCGGGATGGCCGAGTGGTTAAGGCGTTAGCGTTCAAGAGCCAATGGACATTAGTCTTTGTGGGTTCAAATCCCTCTCCTGATAGGAAATAGGTGGAAAACGATCTGATTGACTGAAGAAGTGTTTAATAAAAGGCAAAATAAGTATGTTTGTCTACGCAAAGGAGGAGTCTGCTGCTTGATACGGGTTAAAGCCATCCAAGTATTTGCTTTGCGCAAAGGGCTTTGTTCACTCTTTCTCTCAGATATGAGAGTTATATGAAGTTATACCTCCTTTTTCATTGAGGTTACCTAAATAACTCAACGCTCGAAAACGGTGTCCTTTTTCAAGTAAGTCCAACCAGGATGGCCGAGTGGTTAAGGCGTTGGACTTAAGATCCAATGGACATTAGTCCTCGTGGGTTCAACCCCCACTCCTGGTAGGAAATAGGTGGAATACTGTCTGTTTGGCTGTAACATTTCTTAAATAAGGGCAGGATTAGTTTGTTTCTCCACTCAAAGGAGGAGTATATGGCTTGAAACGGGTGAAAGCACCCCCAAGTATTTGCTATGCCTTGAGGTGTGTGTGCCTTCTATTCGCCATTCTCGTAGCTTTCTCTCAGATATGTCCTTGTGAAGTTATACCTGCTTTTTCAATGCATAAATAACCCAACACTCAAATATTGCTTCCTTTTTCGAATAAGTCCAACCGGGATGGCCGAGTGGTTAAGGCGTTGGACTCAATGGACATTAGTCCTCGTGGGTTCAAACCCCCACTCCTTCAAACCCCACTCCCGGTAGGAAATAGGTGGAATACTATTTGACTGTTGATTTGTGAGAGCTGCCTGAGATAACTTCTACTGATCATTTTTCCATTGTTGAGGTCGACTAGAATAGATTTAAATTGTGCAATATTCCAAAATCACATTTGTTTCTCATACAGCATCAGGTCAAACATCAAACATTTCAGGTGATAGAAAGATTTAATAAAGCTCAGTATTAAAGAATATAAGTATTCCAAATACCTCTGCCTACATTTCCATATTTTCCCATGGATTCCTTAGAAAACCACACTAATAATGTCAACATTTGAATAAACTGAACAATGTCAATGTGCACACAGTGTCTGCTTAAAAGTCCTTGAAACAGAATGTGTGTACGTCTTAATCAGAGCGCCACACACGTGCTAGTTGGCTTCTGTAATAATTACTGTCTTCAGTAGTTCTGTAATCAGCATTGGAAGTAAATCTGGCTGGCGTCTGTGTGGATACACCACGGATATCACAAGTCTACAGGCTCTGTCTCATTTTCTCCTTGTGTCGCCTCGAAGGCTGAAATGAAAACCCATTAAATCAAACTTGATTTTATTTCACTTTCAATTGGACATGCCGCAGTAACGAGGTAAAGGTAGAAGAGAGAAGCAGAAGCTCATTTCTGACGCTGCATTTAAAGGTGAAAAAAGAGAAACCGCAGCACTTTTTCTGCTTTGATCAAAACTGTGACCTGATTCTGAACATCTGAGAACATCAGAATCTGGGATGTGTCTCCTGTTCCTCAATAATCAGTGTGTGTGCTTGAGCTCGTGGCTTTTCTGCCTGGCTTTAGTTTGACTCGGACATTTTATTTGCTGCATCCGAGCTGACCACCACCTTCTCAAATATTTAGAGCCATTTGTCTTCTCCTCTTTCCTGACCAGAGCCCAGCTTTGTACCATGACACAGACCCACCTCAAATCATTTATATATATTGATTACTGCTGGTGATGGGAGTTATGGCTCTTTGAAGGGAGCCTGATCTTATGGCTCCGTTCCTTTCCGAGAGCCGTTCAAAAGAGCCGTTTTTTTTTAAGGGGGCGGGGCTAATAGGTTTATCTGTGAAATAATCACCAGGATAAAGATTGACTGTATTTCCAGAAATCTACTTTTACTCACAGAAAAATGTAGAACGTGCTACATCTCTCAGCTGCTACTCAAGCAGCATGCGTTAGGCCATCATCTACGGCAAATGTGCATTCAGGAAAGCAAGTTCCCGTAAAGGCGAGTGGATTTATGGCGGGCGGTGAACCGATGATAAAAAGAACGGCTCTCACCGAGTACGACTCGGTTCCTTTCGTTCGTACCGAAGAACCGTTCAAAAGAATTGTATCATCACTAATTACTGCTGAGTTTACTAACCCTAAACCATTTTGCAGTGCATCCTTTTTAAGATGTTTTGGTTTGCCCATGTATTCACTCAGTCACTTCTCACAGCCCTGTCCTTAGGGGTCAATAGGATGCATTGAAGTGTCTACCTGACACACAGAGCCAGGGTCATTAGCATCTCTTGAAACGCTGCTGAACTGTGAGGAGTGATTTTAAAATTCTCTCTTTGTTTTGAGGTACTGCGTAACCAGGATGGCCGAGTGGTTAAGGCGTTGGACTTAAGACCCAATGGACGTTAGTCCTCGTGGGTTCGAACCCCACTCCTGGTAGGAAATGTGTTTTTTAAGGCCTTGGGTTTGTTTGGAACTACAGATTCAAATATCACATTGTGACAATTACGGCCCGTCCACACTACAGCTTCGACAGCTTCAAAAACGGCTTCCAACGCGTCTGCCCATCCACTTTGAATGGGGTGACGTCACGTTGCCTCGCTTTTCGCCGAGCTGAATTGTGGGTAGCAGAGCGGAGCTTTCCTGGCGTTTCAGGCTGCAAAAGTTGAGCAATGTTCAACTTTTGAAGCTTCTGAAGCTTTCGGTGGAAGCGTCAGCCAATCAAATCATATGCCAGTACAAGCTCTAGCCAATCAAACCGCTGCTTGTGTGTCAGGGGCGGGAGATTCATGTGATTGGTTGTTGGTCAAGCTTCAGACACGCCCGCCGGCAAGCTTTTTTTGAAGCTGTAGTGTGGACGGGCCGTAACAGTTCAATGAACTTTAAAAGGTTCCAGGTACCAAAGTCCAGTTGAGCAAAACACAATCTCTTCTTCCGTGTTGCTTTATGGTAGCTGCCTAAAACTATGAGCAGTGTGCACATGTGACGATAAATACTTGATTTATTTCCAATTCAAAGAAATACAAGCGAGTAAAATTTACTTAGAATATTCATCTGTCTGTCAGAGAGACACCATGATTCATTTTATTTTATTTGTATTTTACGTTTTACCTCCTTTTGTCTATTAACCTGATAACATGTTGTATTTTGCTGCATGTACCTTCTAAAGTTCTTATCAAATAATCTGAGGGCATTTTCTTGTTGTTTGTTTTTAACTTGTGATCTGTCATTTTCAAAGCTTTAATATTATCTTTCTTTGACTATGTAGTTTGAATCCCTAAAGGAGTGTTTTGTTTGCTTGGTGTGTTGGTTTGTTGGTTTGTTGGTTTGTTGGTTTGTTGGTTTGTTGGTTTGTTAGTTTGTTGGTATGTTAGTTTGTTAGTTTGTTGGTTTGTTGGTTTGTTGGTTTGTTGGTTTGTTGGTATGTTAGTTTGTTAGTTTGTTGGTTTGTTGGTTTGTTGGTTTGTTGGTTTGTTGGTTTGTTGGTTTGTTGGTTTGTTAGTTTGTTAGTTTGTTGGTTTGTTGGTTTGTTGGTTTGTTGGTTTGTTGGTTTGTTGGTTTGTTGGTTTGTTAGTTTGTTGGTTTGTTGGTTTGTTGGTTTGTTAGTTTGTTGGTTTGTTGGTTTGTTAGTTTGTTGGTTTGTTGGTTTGTTAGTTTGTTGGTTTGTTAGTTTGTTAGTTTGTTGGTTTGTTGGTTTGTTGGTTTGTTAGTTTGTTGGTTTGTTAGTTTATTAGTTTGTTGGTTTGTTAGTTTGTTGGTTTATTAGTTTGTTGGTTTTTTGGTTTGTTGGTTTGTTAGTTTATTAGTTTGTTGGTTTGTTAGTTTATTAGTTTGTTGGTTTGTTAGTTTATTAGTTTGTTGGTTTGTTAGTTTATTAGTTTGTTGGTTTGTTAGTTTGTTGGTTTGTTGGTTTGTTGGTTTATTGGTTTTTTGGTTTGTTGGTTTGTTGGTTTGTTGGTTTGTTGGTTTGTTAGTTTGTTAGTTTGTTGGTTTGTTGGTTTATTGGTTTGTTGGTTTATTGGTTTGTTGGTTTGTTAGTTTATTAGTTTGTTGGTTTGTTAGTTTGTTGGTTTGTTGGTTTATTGGTTTGTTGGTTTGTTAGTTTGTTAGTTTGTTGGTTTGTTAGTTTATTAGTTTGTTGGTTTGTTAGTTTGTTAGTTTGTTGGTTTGTTAGTTTATTGGTTTGTTGGTTTGTTGGTTTGTTAGTTTGTTGGTTTATTAGTTTGTTGGTTTTTTGGTTTGTTGGTTTGTTAGTTTATTAGTTTGTTGGTTTGTTAGTTTATTAGTTTGTTGGTTTGTTAGTTTGTTGGTTTGTTGGTTTATTGGTTTTTTGGTTTGTTGGTTTGTTGGTTTGTTGGTTTGTTAGTTTGTTAGTTTGTTGGTTTGTTGGTTTATTGGTTTGTTGGTTTATTGGTTTGTTGGTTTGTTAGTTTGTTAGTTTGTTGGTTTGTCAGTTTGTTAGTTTGTTGGTTTGTTGGTTTATTGGTTTGTTGGTTTGTTAGTTTGTTAGTTTGTTGGTTTGTTAGGTTATTAGTTTGTTGGTTTGTTAGTTTGTTGGTTTGTTGGTTTGTTAGTTTGTTAGTTTGTTAGTTTGTTGGTTTGTTAGTTTATTGGTTTGTTGGTTTGTTAGTTTGTTGGTTTGTTAGTTTATTGGTTTGTTGGTTTGTTAGTTTGTTAGTTTGTTGGTTTGTTGGTTTGTTAGTTTGTTAGTTTGTTAGTTTGTTAGTTTGTTAGTTTGTTGGTTTGTTGGTTTGTTAGTTTGTTAGTTTGTTAGTTTGTTAGTTTGTTGGTTTGATGGTTTGTTGGTTTGTTGGTTTGTTGGTTTGTTGGTTTGTTAGTTTGTTGGTTTGTTGGTTTATTGGTTTTTTGGTTTGTTGGTTTGTTGGTTTGTTGGTTTGTTAGTTTGTTAGTTTGTTAGTTTGTTAGTTTGTTAGTTTGTTGGTTTGTTGGTTTGTTAGTTTGTTAGTTTGTTAGTTTGTTAGTTTGTTGGTTTGATGGTTTGTTGGTTTGTTGGTTTGTTGGTTTGTTGGTTTATTGGTTTGTTGGTTTGTTGGTTTGTTGGTTTGATGGTTTGTTGGTTTGTTGGTTTGTTGGTTTGATGGTTTGTTGGTTTGTTGGTTTGTTGGTTTGATGGTTTGTTGGTTTGATGGTTTGTTGGTTTGTTAGTTTGTTAGTTTGTTAGTTTGTTAGTTTGTTGGTTTGATGGTTTGTTGGTTTGTTGGTTTGTTGGTTTGTTGGTTTATTGGTTTGTTGGTTTGTTGGTTTGTTGGTTTGATGGTTTGTTGGTTTGTTGGTTTGTTGGTTTGATGGTTTGTTGGTTTGTTGGTTTGTTGGTTTGTTAATCAGCAAGATAATTGTAAAATGGATAGCTTGATGGACTAAGGAAGAACCAGAAGAGTGAGCAATCCGCTCCA
Organism: Notothenia rossii; assembly: GCF_949606895.1. Lineage (NCBI taxonomy): Eukaryota > Metazoa > Chordata > Actinopteri > Perciformes > Nototheniidae > Notothenia > Notothenia rossii. The sequence continues at coordinate 3,631,743 of NC_136908.1, read as the reverse complement.
GATACATGCATTAGCTTTGGTGGGAGAACTTCTTGTATAATTAAGATGAACTGGAAGTTAGTTTTAGGGGAAAGCGGTGCCTACCTGAACGCACAACCCAGAAACCTTGCAAACATTCAAATGAGCTTTTAAACCCACTGAGTGTGAAGTTTCTGAACACGGTACAATGCTGTCGGCTCTTTAGCTTCCCTGACGCGCTGCTTTCTGCAGAATCGTTCATATCAGAGGAACCTCCTGATCTTTTAGAGAAGCTGCTGCTGCATCACCTCTAATCTGAGCTCACGGAAATCTTCTTATTTCCCTCTTTTAATCTCAGCCTTTTAAATAATGTCATATTTAGGAGCTTTAAAGACCCTAGCGCTACTTTAGAGTATTAGGGACCAACCGTTTATATTAAGAGCTCCTAATTACAGAGTTGTTTAGGTGTACTTCATGTAACATCACATACTAATTAGCACCAGTTAAAAAAGGAAGAGGATGAAGTATGTCGTAGTAAATGAGACTATTAGTATGGCAGGTTCCTAATTTATTATAACAAACGATATAGTCCCTGCAGAAAAGTGTTAAAAATACTGAAATATAAAAAAAACGTCTTGTATTTTTTCATTTTAATTGAACAAAACGTAGATAGATTGGTGTGAAGTCACGGGGGAACAAAACAGGAAGCCTTGACGAAAGGAGGTAATGGAAAATGGAAATAGTTCTGTTTCAAAACAAATGTTTAATTCTAAATAAGCTGAGGTTTTGAGATGGATAAATGCAATCTATTTCCCTCCTCTTACCTGACCTCAGAGAGAGCAAGCTTGAATTGAATTTCTCCAAGTATATATTGTTTTATTAAAAAGTTCTCCCTGTTTTCGGTTTAATTCCCTGTTGATGCTTTTTGCCAACACTTCAATAAACAACACAACAATAAGTTCACAATATTGCAGATTTTCAACGCTCTGTATTCTGTAACACGAAATAAAAGCAACTGTGAATAACAAGTGAGGGTGCTTCTAATAATCAGAGCAGCAGGCTGTAGAATACATGGCCGGATAAACCTGTCACACAATGGCTACAAATCCTGCATATTATATATAAGCAGCACGTCAATAAGACAGCAGCTCCAGCTCTCTGTCTGTTTCTACACTGGATGCCAAAAATATGCTTTTCAGCCCCTAACAACCCGATACCAGAAACTCTGAAACTAGGTGACCCATTATTCCTGCAAAGCACTTGTTGCATGTCCGGTACTTATTTATTTTTATTTTTGGGTAATGTCCCTCTCCTGTAGTGTGTTCTACTGTATAGGTTTTAGTGCATGTAAATGGTCTGCAAAGGCTAAAATCATTACTATAATAACATAAATGTATTGTGTCAACATATTTCACATAACTGTACTGTATGAGGAGTTGAAAGCCATTATATAAACATATTTATTTATTAGGTTCAACTTTCAACCAACCTCATACAGTTGTGTGAAATCTGTTGACATAATAAATTTAATTAAAGTCAACATTTCAGTGTTTTTTGTGTATGACACTTCTGATCGTGCGCATAGGCTTCTATTAAACTGTCTGACAATAAGTCAAGATATCGAGCCTTAAATCAACTTTATTAATCATTAATGTTTATTAATACATTCCCCAAGGGTTAGGTACATCTTGTTGCATGTTCCTCTGTGATTCAGAGGACTTGTTATTGTGTTCACCTGTTCAGTTCGTATTGATTATTTTATATAAATACCAAAATACGTTAATGATCAGCTGGCAGGTGTTGTAACTTCAATAGAAGGATGGATAGATAGATGGATGGATGGATGGATGGATGGATGGATGGATGGATGGATGGATGGATGGATGGATAGATGGATGGATGGATAGATAGATAGATAGATAGATGGATGGATGGATGGATGGATGGATGGATGGATGGATGGATGGATGGATGGATGGATAGATAGATAGATGGATGGATGGATGGATGGATGGATGGATGGATGGATGGATGGATGGATGGATGGATGGATGGATAGATAGATAGATAGATGGATGGATAGATAGATAGATAGATGGATGGATGGATGGATGGATGGATGGATGGATGGATGGATGGATGGATAGATAGATAGATAGATGGATGGATGGATGGATGGATGGATGGATGGATGGATGGATGGATGGATGGATGGATGGATGGATGGATGGACGGACGGACGGACGGACGGACGGACGGATATATAGATAGATAGATAGATAGATAGATAGATGGATGGATAGATAGATAGATAGATAGATAGATAGATAGATAGATAGATAGATAGATAGATAGATAGATAGATAGATAGATAGATAGATAGATAGATAGATAGATAGATAGATAGATGGATAGATAGACAGACGGATGGATGGATGGATGGATGGATGGATAGATAGATAGATAGATAGATGGATAGATAGACAGACGGATGGATGGATGGATGGATGGATGGATAGATAGATAGATAGATAGATAGATAGATACACAATGTACATAAGAGAAATTAAGACACAGAAATAAACAGTCCAATATACTTCAGAAATAGAAAGAAAATTGCATTAAAAAGTTTAAAAATATATATATATACTGTACATGTGACTGTATGTGACATGTAACTCTCCAGTAACACATATGATACAATGCTCGAGGGAGTTTCTCTCAAAACAGCACAATATGTCCTCTTTAAATTCCCATTAATGCAAGTGGACCAATAGCAAGCCGGGGTGACCGTGGACAGAGGTCTATTTTCCACTCTGAGACCTACATCCAGTGAGTGAGTTCAATTTGCACCTTTGATTCAGTGTTTCTCTGGACTCTCCCACTGAGCTTCACAGCGTGCAGAATCTCATCTCATTTCTTACAAATGGAAACACAAACCAGTGCCTTTCAAAACTGTGCGGTTTTTCATTTTCGTTGATCAAACGGCTAATTTTGTCTGCGAAGCTGGTGCCACGGATGTTCCTATCAAAGCAGAGAAAGATCAGAGTGTAGGAAATGAAACAGACATTTACTCACCTCCAGGTAATCAAATGACCTCAGAAAACACTGTTGGGTCCAGTATGTGTGAATCACAACCATTGTTTTCTCCTCATCAAAGTAAATACACACAGTCTCTTTGTCAGATTAGGACCAACCATCTTATAGGGATAATCAGCTTAAAGGATAATACCACTCTAACTGAGTCCTTCTTTATCTAAAGTGTCGTGTGATCTGACAGCGTCACTTCCACACCCTCACCCTTGTGTTATTGCTCCAATCCCCCCCTGAGTGCTTCTGAAGACCCTGTGGAGAAGTCATATTACAGCAGAGTGAATGTGATGAGAATAAATGGAAATCAAGCTTTTCCCTCGCTGCTCGGCTCTGATATTCTCACCTCCCCCTCATGAAAGATGGTCTCCCTTTGCAACCGGACCTGAGGGTGAATAGTGTTTTATGATATATAATTACAGAAAGTAATGGGGGGTTGTGGCTCAGTGATTAGTGTGCTGATCTTCGGATCACAGGGGCACTGGTTCGAATCCCGCTGCAGTCAACATTCTGCTGTGTCCTTGGGCAAGACACTTCATCCTATGAGTACAAAAAGTAATGAACTGACCTGTGTCATCGATATGAGGAGGATGTATGGAGCTGACTGAATGAAAATAATGCCATTCGTTTATTTCATTGCAGTATAAATATAACATATACACCTTTGCCTTGCATAGTGTTTTTTGGTAAATAAACGTCTCTATAAACTTGTGCTTATTGAACGCCTTCTGCTCATTCCAGGTTTAAATCTTTCCCACATTGGGTTAGCCCTCTTTCTTTGATTGCCTCCTAACTTGCTGTTGGTAATCATTACAATCAAATCACTTCACTTACAAAACCCACAGTAAATACAAAACCCAGATGTCCTCACCAAAATAAGTGAAATGACACGTAGAGATTTAAACCCAGAACAACTAGAAAAATGCAGATATTTTCAATTCAAAGTACGACTTGAAGTACTACTTTTTTGTTTGGTTTAATGGACAAGGTGCAATAATAATAATAATACATTTTATTTTTAAGCTCCTTTCATGACACCCAAGGACACCGTACAATTTGTTAAAAAAAGAAAAGAAAGAAAACGCTAAATAGGCAACAGAACATGATCAAAACCCAAACAGGAAAACATGGAGGAGACAGTCAAGTGGACACAAATGAAACATATAGCATAGAATAAAGACAGGTTGCTTTTCAAACCGTGACGACAGAGATTCTTTTAAGCACGTATATAAAAAAAAAAAGAAACAATAGAGATAATTATACTATAAAATCTCCACATAAACACCATTCCCATGATCTTTGACCACAAAACATACATATCTATAAATAATAATATATCTATAGAAATACACACACTATTAAATGGGTTTAAAACCACACCCCGCGAAATGTCGGCACCAGTCAGAAGGCCTGCATTATTGACCCAGAGAGACATCTTTTACAAATATTGCACCGTGATCAATTCCTTCCAGATGCTGCACATTCCTACTTATTGATCAGTGGTATTGGATGTGCATGGCTGAACACTCGGCTGGCTTGAAAGGTTGTCTTTACTGATGGCACGAAACTCAAATTAACCCGGAACTTTATCTGCAAATATGTTCACCTTTACAGGCTGACAAATAATCCCACTCAACATTATTGAGGTTCATATTTTAAAGAACATAATATCTGTCAAGAGCCTAAAACACAGGAGGTGCAATTGCATGTGAGAGGAAAGCTTGTTTTGAAATCTCTTGAAAACAATAAGGAAACTTTACGATTTCCAATGCCTTTGGAGCTCTATTCAAAGTTAATACTGTATGAGCGGGAAAGTAAGCAGAGAGGCAGGCTGTTCTTCAAAAACACCAAAGAGCAGCCTAAGAGGGTTCCTGTTCCTTCAGAGTCCTGCAGTAAACCTTTGAAGCGCCCTAAAAGCCCCCTACGTATTCTCAGTTCACCGAGGGAGATGTTGACTCATACAGCATAAGCTCTGGGAAAGGTACGGCATGACAAACAGAGATTGGCGACAGAAAATAGAAAATTCATCTCCTGCTAAATAAGTCCTCTCCAGAGGATCAGACCTGCACTCTGAGCTGAGATTCTGTCGCCAAAACAAATCCCCAGAAATTCCCCTATTCAGCTCAAAGGTAGATTATGTAAAATGAATGTTAAATAGCACCCCCTGCAGGCACAGCAAAGTGTGACGAATCACAATAAAGATGGCTTCCCACTCTACATATATCTAGAGGATAGGACAAAATAAATATAGCCTGAACCTCTACAGCTCAGGATCTCTTTACAAGCGAGTCTGCTGAATATAGAAAGAGGTTAATCTGGAAAATTGGGTGGTAGAAAGCTTCAGATTAACATTTTTAACTACTAGCGATACCTGTACCATATTAACAAACTAGTGTCAACATGTGAAGTCCTTCAACCAATAAACGCTTTAAGTGATATCCCGTCTTACATTGAGTACTGATAAGTTGGCAAGGACATTACACAATATCGACAAAATCAAACTTATTGATTATATATCTGTCACAGGATATAGCTAACATACAGAGAAACACAAAGCAATCACAAAAGGCGGGAAACCACAAAGACAGAAAGTTTAACAACAAGGAGAGCGTTCTACGAAATGAAACTCACAAAAGTACCAACACCACTATCGGGACAACATCAGTGGTATTGGTTTATATATCACCCAGTGGCGGACTGGCCATCGGGACGAATCCTAATGGGCCGGTCCTGAAGTGGGCCGGTCGGACGATGTGGGCCGGTCGGTTAAGTCACTAGCACCGTCCCGTCCCGTCGATAATTTACGAGCGGTATTTACTTGCGGTACCGAGGTGGGCCGGCGGTACCAAAGTGGGCCGGTCGAGAGTCCCGGGCTCATTTGTAGTCCCAGTCCGCCCCTGATATCACCTCATGGGTTACAATTATTAAAGAATCATTAAAGCATGGAAACATGTCACAGTAGAAGCGCAATATGCAAATATGAACCTGAAAATTAGCATAATATGTCCTCTTAATTAAATACACAAGAACATAAACAAGCGATTGATCTGTATTGGGTAATGCTGACATGGATTGGTGGTTATTAAAAATATGATCGTTTACAAGGAAGAAAATAGCAGGTTGCATAGTGAATGGAAGAGGCACCCAGACATCTATTGATGATACATGAAACCTATGGTTAGATAGTGTTGTTGATTTGAAAGAAAATCCTACTGTTGTGACTCGACAGATATGTTAGGTTTAGTTATGTGTTTACTCTAGTTTTGTGTTTGGATCTTGTCACTTCCTGTTTTTATTTTGAAAGTAATCATTTCCTGCCTTTGTGTGTTTCCCGCCCGTGAGATTGCTTGGCCCTGCCCTGATAGTTTTCACCTGTGCCCATCCCCCTCACCTATATACTGTATAGCCCTGGTGTTTCTTTGTTCCCTTGTCAGTTCGTTATGTTTCATGTCGTGAGAACGTGGGCCTTTTTGACTCCTGATACCTACCTTGAGATTTAGACCTTTTGCCAAGTGAGTTTTTGTGTTGCTGTACAACTTAGCTTTGGCTATTTAACTGCTTTCTATTTTTTGAAAGTACGATTTCGTTTTTGTTATTAAAGAACATTCTATTTTTGGACAACTGTCTTCGAGTCCTGCTTTTGGGTCCTGCGTCCTGTGTCTCGGTTCATAACACCTACTAAAGCTGTCATATGAAGCCACTCTGCTGGATAAGTACCTGAAGGTAACATGGTTCATAGAAAGCACTTTCCCAGGGTGCTAATCTATCCCTGTTTCCTTCATGTTATGAGGAATATGACACACATTACATTGTGTGCATGTTCTGATTATAGAGGCTGCATATCCTATAGGCTGTACTCTCTATATACAGTCTGCCAACACAAATGTGATCCTATTTGTTACGGAGATAGAGCCGTGACCACATGCTGGATGTTCCTTCGACCGTTTTCATGCCTCTGCAGCTAAAATTGAAGTCTCAAGGTGTGTGATAAGGACTCAGGAAGGTAATTATACAGAGGGATTAGAGCAGGAGTATTACTCTGGGAAATGTGCGTATTTGTTCGTTTTACAGGACGTTGAAAAGGAAGTAATATAGTTATTTGAAATGACAGACACAGGTGGATTTGGATTGTTTGGATAGCAGATGCTTCCCTCTTAAGAAAGCTCCACATTAATCTAACCCAGTTTGAGTATTCAGTCGATTTATAACATTTCCCAATTATTAGTGTCTTTAATCAGCGTACAATACAGAACCGCCTGACAGCTCAATGGGGGATCTTAATCCAAAAATATACAGAGAATTAAAACGATATTGGAATTTCCTTTGAGTTTAAAAGTACACATCATAAAGCCCTGCCACTTTTACTGAACATGTTTAAATGAAGGACCAGTAAAAGGAGAATCCAGGTTATTTATAAAAAGAGACATTTAATTATTACTTAGTCAAAAATCGTTCTCGCTCGTCATGAATAATTTTGTCGGGCAAAGTAATGGGACATGTGTGTAATAAGAAAAAGCAGCATGTAGGATAGAAATGTGGTTTTAAACACATCAAATATTTAGACTTCGGACCTTTTTTTAGGTATCGCCTCTGTGCCCGATCCCACATTTTATGAATGTCTGCTTTCAAATATAACAGCCCTGGAGAAATGAACTGGGTGGAAGTGTATCTTCTCACCTCAGATTACAGTCCCACAGCTCAGCCATAAAAATGACTGTTTGCACATTTTCTAGTGTTGCAGAATGAAATACATTTATTTGACTCTTGGTTAGACATCTATGCAAATGAGTCTGTCTGAGGTGACTCAGGATCCAGGGAAATGTAGTAAAAAAAAAAATGTGTAGGCAGAAATATTGATCCACTGTATGCATGGATGTATAATCAGAACTGGATACAGCGTCGGAGGCGGGGTCTCGTTCTTTCCTATGAGCTGTTCATCGGCGCATTAGGACAAAATGGCCCAACTTTTGAGAGAGTGAAACGTCACAGATTACCCATCATGCCTGGCTGTCAGAGCAGAGGCATCTATTTCAAGCATACTACGTCATCGAGTGCCGCCGAAGGACTGTTCCAATGTCCAGCATACTTGGAATTCTACCGAGCCCGGCGTACTTCGTAGCGAGAAATTTCGAGGCTGCACATGTGTAGACTCCACGGTCTAAAAATCCCCACAATGCTTTGCGCACGGATCAATTTCCCCAAATCTGTGGCGGAAAATGTAAGGCGGGGCCTCTCATATGACGCACACCTGCACACTTGCTCGCCTGTTCCACTCTTCGTTTTCCGAATGCCAGGAAGGATTCTTGCCTCGCTTCTGAAGCAAGTGACTCGGAAGACATGTGCTACCAAGCAAGCATACTCAAGATTGAGAAACACCCCGTATGTGCGCTCACAGAGCATGCTCCCCTTAAGCCCCGCCCCCCGAGCTCCCACTCTCGGCTCAGTAGAATGAATGGAGATAGAAAATAAATCTAGATTTTGCTTTTAGTGCATTTCACAACTTTAAGGACCTAATGATTCTAATAAGGGCTATAAAACAGTTCATACTGGGTAGTTTATTTAGTTTTTTTTTAATTAAATCCGCTGATTTACAGACGTCTCTTTCCCCATGTTAGTCAATGGGGAAAAGTCTTTCTGGGCCCAGTGACGTCACGGACTGATACGGAAATTGCAGTACCGCCGTTTGGACACAACGAATACTTTCATCAGAGTCTGGCACACTTCCTGGGGGCTTGACTGTATGTGGGCTGAAGTGACACGCTGGTTAAATCGCTTTGTGGCACTTAATGATAATCCTTTATCTGTCATTAACAAAGCGATGTTTTTAGTTTCAAAAGGTGCTCCTTATTTTAAATATCTTTTCGTATTATATTTCTTTGCAGTGCATACCAAAAAATATTTACCAAAAACCTAAGAAATATTTACACATAATTAAAAAACAAATATAATTGATAATAACATGTTTTTTTCATTTTTATTTAAACTATCTTTCATTTTTGTGTCTTTTTTTATTCTTTATTTTTTCTATTGTCTATTATTGTATTGCCTTCAGAATTTGCTCACACCTTTGTTATAACATGGTGTCACGCCTACTTTTTTTTCACTTATTTATGAGAATTTCCATTTGGGTTTCATGGATTTAAATAAATATGAATCCAGGATTGAGTGTCGTCAATTTCGAATTAGCTTGAGTCTTTGTATTGAATCCACTAAGGGTTAAGCTTATAACATTTGGGCATGTTTGTTTTGTAGCTGTCCTTGTGATGACAATACATGTGTTTGAGTGATGACAAATGTTTTCTCAATGTCCGCCGCTCTACAGCTGCTCAGAGTGAGACAGTCTAACAGCTGGAGAGCCAAGAATGATGGGTTTATTCTCAGTGTGGTGCATCCGTGTTGAAACAGTGGAAAGGTTCAACAAAGGCAGGTTTGACTAGTTTCACTGTGTTGAACAGTGAGGCACACACAAAGAAAACAATGTTGACATATTGATATGTTGCCCAACCCTGGTACAGCCAACAAATCAAAACACTTTGACTCTACTGTCACCTACTGAGCAGTTTGTTTCAAGGAATTCCTCCCCTAAGAAGACGCAGAACCTCGAGAAGAAACCTAGGAAAAACATTGAATTACATTGGACTCCTTTGTTTACTTCTGGAACGTAGTAACATCACTAAGTAATACTTGCACTTCTATTGGCTAGTGCTCCAACGCATTGTACGTGATAGGCTAAAGGGCGGGACGTCTCTAAGTGGTTGACCAATCACAACAGAGCCCGCCAGTTAACCAATCAGAGCAGACTGGGCTCTGGTTTCAGACAGAGGGTGAAAAGAGGTGCTGCAGCACAGACAGTATGAGAACACTAAAGAGCTTTATGAACATTAAAGCATGGAGACATGAAGTAGAGACACTACATACTGATATACACCTGAACATCAGCAGGAGAGGACTCTTTAAAGTAGAGACACTACTGATATACACCTGAACATCAGCAGGAGAGGACTCTTTAAAGTAGAGACACTACATACTGATATACACCTGAACATCAGCAGGAGAGGACTCTTTAAAGTAGAGACACTACTGATATACACCTGAACATCAGCAGGAGAGGACTCTTTAAAGTAGAGACACTACATACTGATATACACCTGAACATCAGCAGTAGAGAACTCTTTAAAGTAGAGACACTACATACTGATATACACCTGAACATCAGCAGGAGAGGACTCTTTAAAGTAGAGACACTACATACTGACATACACCTGAACATCAGCAGGAGAGGACTCTTTAAAGTAGAGACACTACATACTGATATACACCTGAACATCAGCAGGAGAGGACTCTTTAAAGTAGAGACACTACTGATATACACCTGAACATCAGCAGGAGAGGACTCTTTAAAGTAGAGACACTACATACTGATATACACCTGAACATCAGCAGGAGAGGACTCTTTAAAGTAGAGACACTACTGATATACACCTGAACATCAGCAGGAGAGGACTCTTTAAAGTAGAGACACTACATACTGATATACACCTGAACATCAGCAGTAGAGAACTCTTTAAAGTAGAGACACTACATACTGATATACACCTGAACATCAGCAGGAGAGGACTCTTTAAAGTAGAGACACTACATACTGATATACACCTGAACATCAGCAGGAGAGGACTCTTTAAAGTAGAGACACTACATACTGATATACACCTGAACATCAGCAGGAGAGGACTCTTTAAAGTAGAGACACTACATACTGATATACACCTGAACATCAGCAGGAGAGGACTCTTTAAAGTAGATACACTACATACTGATATACACCTGAACATCAGCAGGAGAGGACTCTTTAAAGTAGAGACACTACATACTGATATACACCTGAACATCAACAGGAGAGGACTCTTTAAAGTAGAGACACTACATACTGATATACACCTGAACATCAGCAGGAGAGGACTCTTTAAAGTAGAGACACTACATACTGATATACACCTGAACATCATCAGGAGATGACTCTTTAAAGTAGAGACACTACATACTGATATACACCTGAACATCAGCAGGAGAGGACTCTTTAAAGTAGAGACACTACATACTGATATACACCTGAACATCAGCAGGAGAGGACTCTTTAAAGTAGAGACATTACATACTGATATACACCTGAACATCAGCAGGAGAGGACTCTTTAAAGTAGAGAAACTACATACTGATATACACCTGAACATCAGCAGGAGAGGACTCTTTAAAGTAGAGACACTACAGTACATACTGATATACACTTGAAAATGTACATAGAAAGTCCTCTTTAATTAGCTTATTGATGTAGAAAGGTTTCTTCAGTTTAGCAAGCAGCTGTTTGGAGTCTCTTAGTAGATTTAAGCTAACACAGCATTGGATTAGTGGGAATCAGTGTGATCAATGGTATTTTGTAATGGGTTTATGTAACTAATGTAAATGTCGGGCTGCGGCTCTCTGGATTTCACTTCTTATGTTCTTTCATTATTGCCCCACATATCTGATTATGCATGTATGCAGATGACTGCATGCTATTTTCTACATACTGTACAGTGAGTGGTATTTTTAGATTTTTGAAATGAATGGGAAAATGTAATCTAGTTAAGAATATAATTAAATGCATACTTTAACTAAGCTAATCAGATCAGGAAATGTATATATTGTGGCCTTTCCTTTATCAGGTTAGCATTGATTATTTGAGTGTATGTAAGTCCACTCAGTCACTGTATGGAGCATTTGTCCAGAGACTTTTCCTTCCAGCTTCCTCCTATTTCGTGATGTATCTGCAGGGATCATTTACTTTTCTCCTTGTTTCTCGATGCAGGTGTTTGCCTCTGAAGCGCCATGAATCACATAATATCTATCCAATATCTTAAAGGGGACCTATCATGCAAAATGCACTTTGTGATGTCTTTTATACATAAAGATGTGTCCCCTGTGTCAGGGAACTCACGCAGCGTCAGAAAATAAAACCCTCTCTTTTCCTCCGTACCCAAATCTCTAAAAACGGTGGAACAACGGAGCTGATCCAGATTTGCGTCCGATATGACGTAATATTGGAAATGTGGACCCACGGCCCTATCAGAAACGTTGCTATCAGAAACAATGCCCGACTGTTTTGGACGTAATATGGTCGGTGTTTACATTAGCATCGCTAACACTCAGAGCTAACCTGTACTGGAGAGCATGTGTGTGAAGAAGCAGGAAGTAAAAAGGAACTCACCTTGTGGTATAACCGGCAAGAGAGAAAGCCTTTGAGCTCCATACTGTTTCAGAGAGAATCCTTGATAATCCATGATATGGCGTTTCATCACGGCGGTATTTAGTTTAGACAGTAGCTGCCGGGTCCCGCACGAGCTCAGCCCCCTCCTTTATATTATCCATTTTTTTTTGTAAAGCTTTATACCCCAAATCAGCACTTTTGAAACAGGAAGTGAAATAGAGGGATATGAGGCATGGCTAGAATGGGTGATCTGTTTGGTATTTTGAGCAAAACACTTCATAGACATGTTTTTTATATATTTTTATATATCTGAGACCTATGCTATTGCCTAAAAATAGCATGATAGGTGACCTTTAAGTACATGTTTCTGGTATCAGTACTTTACTCCACTACTTATTTTTCTGACAACTTTTTACTTTTACTTCTTACATGTTGAACACAAATACCTGTACTTTCTACTTCTTACATGTTGAACACAAATACCTGTACTTTCTACTTCTTACATGTTGAACTCAAATACCTGTACTTTCTACTTCTTACATGTTGAACTCAAATACCTGTACTTTCTACTTCTCTCATTTTCCAAACAGGCTGGTTCCTTTAGTCTGAATGTGTGTTTGGTGGCGTGATCATTATTATTTAGAGTCATTGCGTGCCTATTGATTTGAACACGATCCGTGTATCCATCATTTCCTGGTCTTCTCTAAAGAAGAGGGACCAATGGAAACGTTGTCATGTTGCCGTTGGTCACCATGGAAACATTCATTAGCTAACAATGACATTATTGTTCTCTTAATATAAAGGGAGGTCAGGTACTCTTTAAAACAGCTGCTAGTTATGGGTACTTTTTACTGAAGTACATTTCAAAGCCTCTTTACTTTGACTTGAGTAAAGAAGTTTAGTCAGTCCTTCTGCTTTCACCAGAGTATTTTTAAACAAGAGTATCTGTACTTCTACTTGAGTACAGGATGTGTGGACTTTTGCCATCTCTGGAGGGGCTAGTTCCTGTTATCTCTTATTTGGCTTCTTATCTCTGCTTTAGCTTCACCTCACCACGCCTCAGTCTCAGATGAAGCCTCAGTTACAGGACTGATGGGAACAAAGATGGCTTCAGGAGATGTCTGTGCAGTTTCATATCCAGGTAGCACAATGTCAAACACTGAAAACCACGGGTGGCATGGTGGGTAATTAAATGCTCGAATGGCTTCTTGAAGTCTGATGTGGGAGGCTGTGGCTCTGTGGCTCAGTGGGTAGTGCGCTCAACTTTGAATCAGGGGGTAGCAAGTTCAAGTCCCATTGCAGTCAGCATGTTGTTGTGTCCCTGAGACACTTCACCCCAAATTGCTCCTGTGGGGATTGCCCACGGTAAAAGCGTCTAACAAGTTCAATCTAACGTAATGTAAGGCTGTCAGGTGGGATTCTTCTGTCTCTGTGGAGGCTTCCTGATAAATGAGGACATGTTTGAGGAAAGAGTCACTTAATAGAGATGACCCTCCTCTTTAAGGTTGTAATTTTTTCAGCAGCATTGCAAGCATCTGGTGTCACGGGCCCAGCATTATATACATAGGGGAATATTTACTTTTTACTTAAGGGCACTTCCCATCGGTGAAATCAGTGAAAACGGCAGTGGAAAGTGTGTGTTTAGGCGGGGTTGTAAATGCATCCAATTGGATCCAACCATTGCACCATATGTATCACAACAGACTGAAAACTACGTTGGAAAAGATCAACTGAGAGACGGTTTTACCGGATACACATGTGGAGGGAAAGTAAAAGATGACATACTAAGTGGTAGAGACAGAAGAGAGGGAGAACGTGGGAAAATATAGCAAAGATGTTCAAATGTTTCACTGAAAGTCGTATTTTTCATGAACCGTATAACCAAACATTGCTCACATTCAGCATTGCTTTTATCTAACGCTTTAAACTCAAAAAGCCCCTGCTCCCTGAGCACAGATAAGTAACACCTTGTGTCTAATGATGATGTTGTTTAGGAAAAGTGCATTTAGCCAGGCTGTCTTTTCATTCAACGCGTCCCGTCAATAGAATTCAATACCACAACCGACAAGAGAGTCCTCCTCCTACTACTCATTCAAGCACAGTGTTAAAAAGTGGCTCATTGATAACCAACAGTGTCAGCGCTGATGTGTGTGTGTGAGTGCGTATTGTGAATGTTTTCTTTATTATCATGACTTGCTCCTTACCTGTATTCAGTGATGTACATCCATCCATCCATCTTCTCCCGCTTATCCGTGGTCGGGTCTCGGAGGTAGCAGTTCCAGCAGAGAGCCCCAAACTTTCTTTTCCCTGGCCACATCAACCAGCTCTGACTGGGGGATCCCAAGGCGCTCCCAGGCCAGCGAAGAGATATAATCCCTCCATCTGGTTCTAGGTCTACCCCTTGGTCTCTTCCCAGCTGGACGTGCCTGGAACACCTCCCTAGGGAGGCGCCCAGGTGGCATCCTAACTAGGTGCCCTAACCACCTCAACTGGCTCCTTTCGACGCGAAGGAGGAGCGGTTCAACTCCGAGTCCCTCCCGGATGACTGAACTTCTCACCTTATCCCTAAGGGAGACGCCAGCCACCCTGCGGAGAAAACCCATCTCGGCCGCTTGTACCCGCGATCTCGTTCTTTCGGTCATGACCCATCCTTCATGACCATAGGTGAGGGTAGGAACGAAAATGGCCCGGTAGACAGAGAGCTTTGCCTTCTGGCTCAGCTCCCTTTTCGTCACAACGGTGCGGTAAAGAGACTGCAGTACCGCTCCCGCTGCTCCGATTCTCCGACCCATCTCACGCTCCTTTGTTCCCTCACTCGAGAACAAGACCCCGAGATACTTGAACTCCTTCACTTGGGGTAAGGACAGTGATGTCGTCTATTGTAAATATGTACATTTTTTTTGTATATCAATGTAGTGGTATTTCTATTCTTGCTTTTAGGATCACCATCTGGCAAAGGGACTATCGGTGAAAACTAGTCTTTTGGCTAATTCGAGTACAGTTAGACGTTTTTAATATGTTGATTAATGTACACTGTCCCTTGTTTTAAATAAACAAGGTCAGTGTCTCAAACCAATATTTCACCAGGATTTTCTCATGTGCTCCATTCCTTTCAAGCAACAAGTGTCTCACACTTCCTGCATCAGGGCTTGTTGAATGGCACTCAAATGTCCAAACATGTGAACTGTGGATGGATAGCAACGAATTTGAAAAAATGTCAGCCTTGCAAAGAATTGTGTCTCTAAGAGCTAGTCAAGGTTAATTGAGTCATTTTTAACCCTTTGAGATCTCATGCCCGGTGAACATAAATGCATTTTTGTTCACAAATGGAAAAATTATTAGCCGTGGAGTGGCTTTCTAATCAAATGATGTATCTAATTCAATAATAAACTCATGAATATCTCATTAAAATAATGAGATAACAACTAATTACTGATAATTCATTCTGAAAGGAAAGAATATTAACATATTTACTGCACCCAAGGCCTGTGGCTTAATTTAATTTCACACTAATATTTGAGTCCAATATTTAAATCATCCACATTTACAAGCACTCAAAAAACGTTTCTTGCAAACACGGTTGGTATTGATCAATAAAGTTAACTACCCCTAACATGATCATTTTAATGAGTAACCTGAACAAAAAGCAACAACAAGGATTTATGAACAATGACTAATGCTATGGGCACTCGGATAAAAATGCAAATATAATTAGTCATTATTTCAAAGCAAGCAATAATCAGTATGTTTTCTGGTATCACTTTATATTAAGACTACCCTTATAAAGGATTCTTAAAGGGCTTATAATTAGGTTATGAATGAGGTTGTAAACACTTTATTAATCATTAAGAACCATTTATAAACCAGTTCTAACATACCATATCAACACAGGCTCACTATTTGGCAAGATGACTAAGCCTTATATTGGCTACGTAGCTTACTTCGTCTTCTTCATCAGCCAACATCCTTGATATCTGTTGTTCACCGAGTTGATTCCCCCCCTTCCATCTTGATGTTTCTTGGCATCTCTTTATGACCATTTATTTACGAGTTACTAACATGTATAGTTGCCAAAAGGGAGCCTTGTTGTGAAGTGTAAAACACATTCCCATTTATTAATGAGTTACTACCATTTATAATAAGATACAGATAAATGTGGGCTCACCATTTGGCAAGCAACCGATCACAGTTGCCCTGTTTATCTCATGTCTTATAAAAGCTTATTAATGATTTATAAAGTGTTCACAACCTAATTAATAAATGAATTACAAACTATTCGTAAACCCTTTATAAGGGTAGTCTTATTGTAAAGTGGTACCTGTTTTCTTTATTTATTCACGAAGACCTGATAAACAAACATGGCGTACGCATTTCATTTTGTCTAAATTTACATTATTTAATTTCCTATTCTGTTCTTGTACATATCATATTCTATTGACATGTACTGTATATAGACTTTTTGCACTACTTTTTATTTTGTATTTTTGTATTTTATTATATGTTGCATTGTTGGAGGAGCTCAGGTTAGAATAATTTAATTGCCATTTCTACACTTTCTGCATATAACAATAAAGCCTTTGAATCTTAAATCTAGCACAATCTAGCTGACGCAACAAAATACAGTATGTCCCCCCCCCCCCCCCCACCTCACACCGTCTCACTACAGCCTAAAACCATTTTGTGCTTACACACATGAAATTCATAAATCCTCTCCAGGTATTTGGTAGTCCAACTCAAACTCCTGACACATCAGAAACCGCCTGAATGGACACACTAACTCTGACTGGAGTATTCTGGCGTCTTTTAAAAATCCCCAAAGTTACAGTGCAACATCAATAATCATCCGTAGGGCAAGAAGACATGTTGAAACGGGTATAATTACTGCTTAACTCATTATCCAGCTGCAGGAGCGCAACCAGATTGCCATCGATAATGAGCATGATTAGAGGCCCTTTCAGGGTTTGTATGAGTTTGGTTTACTTGGTGAAGCTAACCTGCAGAAGTGTAGCAGCATCTTAAGATTCTTTACTGTGACACACTATTTCTCTGTACATAGGGGCAGGATGGAGAAACACAAATGTAAACGATATATAATAATAATAATAATAATAATTTATATAGCGCCTTTCATTAACCCAAGGTCGCATAACAATGAACACAAGACAGGGCAGAAGTGGAAGAGTTACATTGCAGAAGGGGGATGAGTGAGTTAATGTTGAACAGATGAGTTTTCAGGGTCGATTTGAAGATGTTCAGAGAAGGGGCGTTAAGGATTTCAGCAGGGAGGGAGATCCAGAGGGTGGGGGCAGCGACACTGAAGGCACGGTCCCCCGACAGTGCGGAGGCGTGAATGGGGAATGGAGAGCAGGCCGGAGTCTGAGGATCGAAGGGCGCGGGACGGGATGTAAGGGTGGAGGAGATCTGTGAGGTACTGAGGGGAGAGGGCATATGGGTGTGTTTAAGTAGATACATGTGTACTTGTGTAGATATTTGTAATTTCAAACAACCCCGATGTACTTTTTCGTTTTTATTTTATTTGACCAATTTTGTTCAGTATTTAAATTTGTCATTTTCGGGTCTCTACAAATATATGATTTGTCAAACTGTACTTTTAATAAAACGTTACCCCAAATAAATAAAGAATAAAAAAACATAAACAAAAAAAAACACAAACGTAACAAAATACATGCAAATAAAGAAATATCTTCACCAACTTGACAAAATCATCATGAGATAAAAATGTTAAAATAATAAAGTGACGGTCACAGTCGTCCAGGTCCCAGCTGTTTGCACATTTCCGTTGTGTTTTGAGCTTCCTGCAGCATTTTGTTTTTGACATGTGGCGTTTAAGCAGCACTTTTAATCAACTCTGTGGGCATTTCGTCAAGTTGGTGAATCTTTCATGAATGTTGCGCGTTTGTTGTCGAGTTGGTGAAGATGTTTCTTGATCTGCAGGTGTTTCTGCACGCATTTATCCTAATGTAAGTGTTTTGAGCAGTTATAGCGAGTTTGCACCTGCCGGCAGGGCCGCCCCTCCCTACACGCAGATCACGCCGACTACGTGGGGCCTCACCTTGCGTAGGGGGCCTCACCTCGCCTAGGGGGCCTCACCTTGCCTAGGGCAGGGGTTCCCAAAGTGTATGTGGGGGGGGGGGGGTGTCTCGCGACTCCCGAGTGGGGGTCGCGAGATGATTACAAAATAAAAATGGAAAATTAAAAAAAAAAAATTATAAAAAAAAAATTGATTAATTTTTTTTACATTTTTTTTAAAAGATTATTATTAATAATAACGTTTGCATAGACATTTTCAGGGGCGGACTAGCCATCTGTATAATTTCCCCGCAACGAGGCTCCCTCTTTGACAATCCACTAGCGCAGTGTTTCTCAAACTTTTTCATACCAAGGACCACTTAACCAATAAAAAACACTCATGGACCCCCTGACTCCACAAATATCCAAAAACAATAGGCCTGCTTACCCATTCCAACAGTATATAACAAATTACAGCCTAATAATGACAGTAGTGATAGTAATAGTAGTAGTAATAGTAATAGTAGTAGTAGTAGTGATAGTAGTAGTAATAGTAATAGTAGTAGTGATAGTAGTGAGACAATAATGACACTCCCGCGAGAGTGCGGAAAAAAATTCACTAGCCCCCCCCCCCCCCCGTCGACAGGGGGTCGCCAGTCTCTGGCACTGTTATTTTGGGGGTCGCGGGCTGAAAAGTTTGGGAAGGGGGCCTCACCTTGCCTAAGGGGCCTCACCTTGCCTAGGGGGCCTCACCTCGCCTAAGGGGCCTCACCTCGCCTAGGGGGCCTCACCTCGCCTAGCGGACCTCACCTTGCCTAGGGGGCCTCACCTCGCCTAGGGGGCCTCACCTCGCCTAGGGGGTCTTAAGCACAAATGCGGCGCACCTTTATGTGCTTATGCGGCGCAATTAGTGCAAGCGCGCCACAATTTTCGGCTCCGGCGCTTGCAGTTCACGCTCGTTCTCCACTAGCACGCCCCCCCGTCCCCCGTCGACGCTCGCAAAACAGAGGGCCTCATCACATAACTTTGCGTGGGGCCACAAGTTGGCCAGGGGTGGCCCTGACTGTCGGCCACCGTAGTTTGAACTGCTAAAAAGTGGGCGGGCTTAGTATGTATGTACGGAGCAGTCAGGATAATGGTATGAGGACCCAAACGCACTAGAAAAGGGAACTAAGTAGCATTAACAAAAGGCGAGCTTTATTAAAAAAGAAAAATGAAGAAACACTAATCGGGTGAAACAAGGAACTCACGGACAGGCAGAGAACAAACTCACGGACAGGTAGGTAACATTGACGAAAAGACGACGACCGAACAGGAAGCAAAGGGGAAGGCAAGACTAAATACACCGAAGGGTAATCACAGGACAAGACAGATCTGGGCAGGGAGGCAGAAACACAAGGGCAACAGGTGAACACAATCAGACAATCAGACACAGGAGGGCAAACACAGGAAGGAAGACCAAACACAGTGAGAACAGAACTTCAAAATAAAACCGGAAACTAAACACACAAAACTAAGAATCGTGCCAGAAGCTACTGTGACTGTGGCTGGAAGGGTGTCATTATATTATTCATTAGCGCCAGCGTTCGTAGGCATGTCTCATATTTGGTATTACAGCAAAACAGAAATGCAAAGATATTTTATTTTGGCATGTTATCCGTTCTCATCTAACCCCCTCAATGCGACCAACAATAACTCCGCTCAAAGCTCCATTAGACGCCTACCAACAAGGAATAATAAGGGAAAAAAATACCACATATTAGCAAGAAAACAAAGAGGCCTTACATTTGGCTCGCACACAAAGTATTTCCGCCCTGCTGAGACAGAA
The DNA here is from genome assembly GCF_949606895.1 of Notothenia rossii. Taxonomy (NCBI): domain Eukaryota; kingdom Metazoa; phylum Chordata; class Actinopteri; order Perciformes; family Nototheniidae; genus Notothenia; species Notothenia rossii. Next base: position 3,611,593 of record NC_136908.1, on the reverse strand, counting down.
ACAAACTTGTATTTAGTGCATTAGTGACAGCCAGAGTCCATCCTACAGTCCACATGGAGGTCTGGACCAGGCTCCTGTGGATTGGGGAGTTCACATTATTAACAACCTGCAGGGGTCCGATAACACTGTGGCATTCGATTAGACAGGGCAGAGCTGGCTGAGGTTATTTAATGCAGCCTGTCTTAATCCCCCCACACTGTAAGTGAAAAGTCTGCCAAGAAGTCCATCTGTTCCCTGCACATACAGAAGGCTTCTTCACCGGGTGAACTTCTGAAACTTTTTTAGAAAAGTTTTTGAGGTCCTTTGATGTCGTTGAATTTGCAGAGGAGTGTGAAAGGAAAGCATAAAGAAAAGTGCTTCTTTTGAGATGAACACAAGAAGCAACGATCCTTTGAATGTGATTTCTCAAGTTGATATTAATAGGCACATTAACGGTTGTGTGGTTGTTATTAATTTCTCTAGGGGGACAAGTACAAGTTGTAACAGTACTGACAGAAAATCTCTCCTCCTACACAAGCCTCCTCACTGTCTCCCTCCTCCCGCTCTGTGACTGGCACAAATGTCCTATTTTTATAGCAGAGATGAGGAAGCTATAGTTAACAGCAGAGACCAGAGTAAAAGTCCCAGCGATCAGCATCCAAAACACTGTGACTGCTATGGCATTTGCATTCTCATTTTGATGAATGCCTACTGGCCTACTCAAAGGGACAGAAGGTAATTTTCAGAATGAGCTTGTCCACTAAATAACTTCCACCAAAACGGATAAAATCAGCAATTGGGAAACTGACATTTACTCTAGAACTGATACCACTGGGACATTTTTAGCGAAAAACCAAATCAGTTTCACATTTAAAGGTTTTCTGCCCTGGTCTTTTATTGTGGAATAACATACTGCTCCAATGTAAGTATGTATCGGGCCAGAGTATCTTTGCTCCAACACAATGCTTGTCATATTTAAGTCAAGGTTTTATTTTGTTCTTAATGCAGACCTAGCTCAAATTAAAGTGACGGGAAGTCAGTCTTTTCAGTAGCAGCTCGTTACATCTGAAGTCCGCCAAATAATGTTTGTGGACTTCCACCGAAACTGGTAAAATCAGTAATTGGGAAACTGACATTTACTCTAGAACTGATACCACACGGACATTTTCAGTGAGAAACCGAATCTGTTTCACATTTAAAGGTTTTCCGCCCTCGTCTTTTGTTGTGAAATAACATACTTGTCCAATGTTACGATTATTGTGTTATGTCACGTTTTGTATGTCTTGTTTTGTTTTTTTTGCTGTTCTCCCTGTCATGTTTTCCTCCTTGTATGATGTCTGGTCCTTCTCCCTGTGTGTTTTCCCCTGTCGTTAGTTTCCCTGGTGTGTCTAGTTGTCTGATTGTGTTCACCTGTTGCCCTTGTGTTTCTCCTCCCCTGCCCGGCTGTTTCCCGTCTCGTGATTACCCCTCCCTGTACTTAGTCTTGTCTCTTCCTGTGTTCAGTGTTGGTTCGTCTTTTGTCTGTGACTGAGTTCACCGGTGAGTGTTCTGTTTTGTCCAAGTTTTTATTTTATCCTTGAAATAAAGGCAATATCAGTGTAATCTGCATTTGGTTCCTGCTTGCTTCACCCACCGTAACATCCAATGTCCTTTAGATATCTTGATGTATTCCCCAATGCTTATATAGGGCCAGAGTATGTTACCTCAAACACAATACTTTTCCATCTTTAAGTTTGGATCAAGGTTTTAGTTTTTTTTTTTCAATGCAGACCTACTAGTACAAATTAAAGTGACAGGAAGTCAGTCATTTCAGCAGCGGCTCATTACACCTGAAGTCCGCCAAATAATGTTTGTGGACTTCCACCAAAAAAGATCAAATCAACAATTGGGAAACTGACATTTACTCTAGAGATGCTAGAACATTTTAAGTGAGAAGCCAAACCATTTCTTGAATTGTGCTCCATTTTGGCATGTCAAATTGCTTTTGTCACTGTTGTGATTACCAGAGGTGGGGACTCGAGTCACATGACTTGACTCGAGTCAGACTCGAGTCGCATATTTCTGGACTTGAGACTTGCTTGACTAACATTGATAAAAGACTTGACTTGGTATTCATGACTTGAGACTTGACTTAAGCTTGAGATAGATGACTTGAAAGGACTTGACTTTTTAAAATTAAATATTTGCGTTTGTTTTTGTATTGAGATATTACGTTTAGTTTTTTCGAAATGTGATTGGGTGATTATAGCGTCGTGCACGCAAACCTGGCAACCCACTAGTAGGCAGGAGTGTCAGTTAACATGGCAGCGGCTAGCGTTACTCCAAAAATAGTGAAGTTTGGATTCAAGGATTATTTTGTCGATGACGGTAATAAGAAGAGAACAGCGGTATGCAGGGTCTGCAGCATAAAGATCACAGGACCACCACAACATCCCACTTCAATAAAACCCACAGAGAAAGGTACGTGAATGTGTTGTTAGCTAGAAAGCTAACGTTAAGTTTAAGCTACGTTAGACTTGTTTGCAGATCGATTAAGCATTGCAAAGAGAAGACCAAACGGTAAATGAACACTAGAACCTCCAAGGGATTCATTTGTACTAACCCTGATACTGACGGGCTGTCAGGAGAGAGAGAGAGAGAGAGAGAGAGAGAGAGAGAGAGAGAGAGAGAGAGAGAGAGGGAGAGGGAGAGAGAGAGATATGTTAGATATACAGAAGAAATGAAGACGAGAACAAAGGGATGATCTTGATATAACTCCTGAACAGTGAGGGTTAGGGTCATGACATTTGATATGCGTGATTAGCTCTTGACCAAGCTTATGTGCACCAAGTTTGGTATTTGTTGCTACTTCCTTTCATGTAGCTATCATTCACTCCCATTGTAGCGGAAAATAGATTATCCTCATATAGCTCCTGAACAGTGAGGGCTAGACTCATGAAATGTGTGGTCTTTGATTGGCTCTTCTTCCTGCTGTTGTGTCCTGCTTTCTTTTTCTATAGCTGTGATTGACCCCCATTGGAAAATCAGACCTCTGTTTCACATTAAAAGCCTTTTAGCCCTGGTCTTTTGTTGTGGTATGTCAGCAGCAGTGACGTGCGGTGAGGTTCATGGCTGCTGAGGCACTGACTCTTTCAGAGTTAGATTTAAAAATATTATATTTTGACCTTAATCAAAATATTCGGTTATTTTCAAAAGCTTTTTTAGTCTGATGCTTCGATTCATTTTAAACAGACCGATCAACAAAAGGATACCCAACATTTAAATATTGGATTGTTCTTTCTTAGTAAGATCCCATTTTCATTAAAATTGTGGTCTTACCTTGACTTGAAGATGAAGTCCATGCTCTCCTTCTGGACAACAATCTCTATTAGTTTTTTGTAAAAGTCCTCCTTATCTTCCTGTAGTTTCAAAAGTCTAGTTTGTTGTTTGTGTCTACCGTCTCTGTAGAATAACAGTAGCAACAAGAACCTGTGGGCTCATGTGCGCCCCCTTCAGTGCAGCAGAGCTTACGGCTGCCTCTCCTGCTGCTTTTCTCATTGCCGTTGTATGATGAGACCAGCGAGCCTAAATATCATATATACGTTAAATAAGTTATTTAGAGACTATGGATGGCGAGGATAAATGTAATAAAGGGATCTACAAACATTACATTGGTGACCTACAGTGAGATGGTAACAGGCATGCGCTTAGGGCCCGCTTTCCAGCCAGTTTCTGTGGGGTGACGCATTCTGAGGTGAGGGAGAGCTCATCTGTGCCTCACCTCACCCCACAGTAACTGGCTTGAGCGTGCTCACAAAATAAGTGCCCGCGCTAAATTAGTGCCCGCGCTCCAGCAAGTTACTGTGGGCTTACGAGAGACAGAACTCGTCCCTGCCTCACTTCTCATCGCTACCCGTAGTTGTAGCGGAGCTCGGCAAATTTGCTGATTTTGACTTTAAAAAGTGATTGGAATCATACATACATTTTACATCATATATCAGTGGAGACATTTTATTATTATTACTATTTAGCTTTTCTTTAGTTGTTTTTCCGTTACATTGGAGTATGACAGGTGAGGCTCTGACTCCCCTGACTGCACGTCGTTGGTCAGCAGGGTGTTTTGAAGTTCAGCAGTAATACATTATTATGTGGTTTCTGGTGTAGCTAGAGAATATCCCGACCATGTCACTATCTGTTGTACGGCATTGTTTGCAGTCTGATTAGCAACTCTTGGCAAGAGAATAGACTTTAGAGACAGTTGTAGATGTATTCATATATGAGGGCCACATATAGAAAAACAAGGAGAGGATATTTCGTAATAAGTGAAGTTATAAGTTAGCAAAGTCAATCAAATGCAGCTCTATTATTCTTTATACTTGGATATTCTTTAAGAGAAAAAAAACAGCTTTCCATAGAAATTCATCCATTTGTTTTGCAGCTCATTCCTTACAACAGAAGCCTCTGATAGCTTATAATAATGGGAAATATGAAAGGTGTATTTCAAGCTTGTTATGCAAATAATCATCCAATATTTTTTAGACAAAGTTCTCAACTTTAATTTTATGAATTTATCTGAAAAGTGGGCTTAGAAACACATGAATGCTACTGTGTAATATAGTTTTGCAATGTTTACATACTGTATATATTTAAGAAGTACAATATAAGACAAGCACATTCTAGTTATACTTCTAGAATTTCCTGATTGCCAATTCAATAGGCCAGGGGTTTTCAAAGTGTGGGAATTGAGCCTCCCCTCAGAGAACATAAGAACAGCCGCGCCTCCCCTCCCAATTATTATTGCTGTTATTATTATTATTATTATTATTGTTGTTGTTGCTATAATGCAGGGGTATTCAATTGCATTTGAAAGAGGTCCAGTAAGAGAAAATGTAATTAAATGCTCGGTTTTCGCTGTCTACCTTCCGCCATCTGAAATTACTCCGACTGTTTCTCTCCTCTTGTCGTGTCTCTGTGTGTGTTTGAATCTATCGTGCTGACTGCACCGATTTGATTGGCTGAGTAGCGTCACCTCCTTAAAACATTAAACAATAACTTTTTTAAATCTTTTTATTTTTATGTTTTAAACTCCCCCATTACTTGGACTATTCCTTGTACCCCTCTAGAATAAGCCCGAATGGTCTCAACCATATTGCATCAGTAACGTGCACTTGTTATTATAACAAGATCGCAAGGACACTGGTAGCGATCGGAAAATTGAGTGTTGTTCAGTTTGTGTTTTGTGGAACATGCGTGTCCGTGCATGAAAATATACCACACACCCAATTACAATTGCATGTTCAATTCACTACCTGGAAGTGAATACAGTTGTTAAAGTTGGAACAGCCTGTGGACAGCCGTTCTTCCTTGCATGTCAGTCGCCTACACCTTCTTACAGAGGAAAGGCACATCTAGCTGCAGCACGACCCGTATATTTCCGCACGCCGTGTTCTCAAGACATATTTTTTTTAACATTTTCAACATGGTGGATAAATCCTTATATGCTCCCGGCAACACACTGAACTTTGCCTCCTTATTACACTCACCCCTACTTTAGTGGGAACAATGAGTCTGCGTCTTTGATGCACACAGGAATAAACGCAGATCATACTCTGGCTGCAGCCTTGACCGGTACTTGCTTTTGATCAAAGTCAATGCGGAAAACCTGCACTCACACAGGTAGGTGGAGGTGAAGGGAATGAGCACTCACACAGGTAGGTGGAGGTGAAGGGAATGAGCACTTTTACAGCCTTTTTGGCGAGGTGGGGGAACTCGGTCTCCACAGACAGCCACAAGTGGGCAAGTGTCACTTTACTCGTCTTTTTCTCGTTCTTTTGTGTCTCACGCTGCGCCTCCCCTGAAGCTCTCGGCGCGCCTCACACTTTGAAAGCCGCTGCAATAGGCCATAGTTTGGACACCGATAGCTTAAAATCTTACAGCTTAGTTGTGTTTCTTACTCATGGCACTGCCTTCCTTTGTGGAGCTGCGTATAGATTTGAAGTGAAGATTGGGATCACTGAGGGCAGAGAGTCTTTGTTCCAGAACAAAACCCAGGCTAGAAAGTCAGCTGTGAAAGGCAGAAATGCAGAGTCATTGGTATCGATCAACAACGATATCAATACCCTGCAGATATACGATGGTTTTATGGCCTCGGGGCAGATTGACTCTGTAAGTGGAAGAGTTAGAGTCAGCTTTCTGATACGTTTGTATTCCTGAACGACAGAAAAGACAGTTCGATCCATGAGCTTTTCACTGATCGGTCTTTCTTTGTGGTTTGGCTTTAGATTTAATGGCACAAAGACTCGTAGAAGAAAATGTGGTTTTGGTTTAAGGGCAATATTATGTGTTGGCAGAAGACCGTTGGCAGTAAATCGCAAAGTCTTCCAAGGCAAGGCAAGTTTATTTATATAGCACCTTTCAACACAAGGCAATTCAAAGTGCTTTACAAAAATGAAAGACATTAAGAAAATGGCATTTCAAAACAGTCATTAAAAGGCAAAGATAATAAAAGAAACATTAAAAGAAAGAATACATGAATAAAAGTTACAGTGCAGTGTGAGATGTGAATAGTTCAAAGAAAAATCTTCAGCCTGGATTTAAAAGTAGTCAGAGTTGCAGCGGACCTGCAGGTTTCTGGGAGTTAGCTCTAGATATTTGGAGCATAACAACTGAACTTCTCCATGTTTAGTTCTGACTCTGGGGACTGAAAGCTGACCAGAAGACCTGAGAGTTCTGGATGGTTCACAATTTAGCAGAAGATCAGAAATGTATTTTGGCCCTAGCCCAGGGGTCTGAAACCTTTCTGACCAAAAGAGCAATTTTTCCTCCTTTTCCACACATTTTTTTTGTCTGGAGCCGCAAAACATATTTGATAGCTTGATAGCTAATACAGTTGTACTTATTGTTATATCATAGACACAAACTACAGTTTATTTGCATTTATTATTTATTACATTATAGAAAACTGTTTACCTCTAATAAGAAACAAAGAACTCCTATAGAGAGAATTAGAAAGAATACACAGGCCTACTTTAAAATAAATCAACACAGCACTTGGGGAGTCCTCTGCACATTTGAAGAAAATGAATTTAATTAAAATGGGCCCACTTTGAAATAAATAAAACATATAGCTGCACGCTAAAACGAGTTAGGGGATTGAATTATGATGAAGATCGTCAGCTGTCTTCCTCTCCCGTGTTTCTCCTCGATACCTAAAGGCTGCAGCACCTTTGACAACTTCTCTCTACATATCAAACATACCGGTAAGCCAGCATCGTTTGCTGTGAAAGCAGATAACTCTGTCCACGCAGAATTAAACCCTCTGTGTTCCTCCGGTACTTTTCTTTTCTTTGATGTATCCATAGTTCGCTCATCGAGCCGGGGGTCAGGTTATTCGCCTGCAAGAAAAGGACCGTAGCAGGATGTGACGCATATTTTAGTTGACCTAATTAAAACCGTTTTTATTTATTTATATATATATATACGTATATATATATATGTCACAGTATCACCTCAAAATACAAGATACGAAACCGTGCAACCACAAAATATAAATAGTAGGGCTGTCATTCGTTTAAAATAGTTAATCGCAAATTAATCGCACATTTTGTATCTGTTCTAAATGTACTTTAGAGGGATATTTTTCAAGTTTGTAATACTCTTATCAACACGGACAAAATATGCTTTATGCAAATGTTTGTTTATTATCATTTGAACAATGAGAAATATTCTCATGAATATTAAACACAACAATCTCTGAACATTACAAATACTTGCCTCAATTCAAGTGTGTGTGTGTGTGTGTGTGTGTGTGTGTGTGTGTGTGTGTGTGTGTGTGTGTGTGTGTGTGTGTGTGTGTGTGTGTGTGTGTGTGTGTGTGTGTGTGTGTGTGTGTGTGTGTGTGTGTGTGTGTGTGTGTGTGTGTGTGTGTGTGTGTGTGTGTGTGTGTGTGTATTTCGACACAGTGGTGGCTCTGGAAGGCAATTCATAAGTGCAGTCATCGGATGCGACCCAAATTATATCACGCAGCCCCTCCTCCTCCACAATGTCAATTGGCCTGCAAGCTGTCACCACCCATTTTGCGATCTTTGTTGAAGGTTAGCTGCTCGTAGACGTGTCCAGGCCTCTCCCCCGCACACTTTCAAGTGTGTTCTGCTGCAAGCGGGCGGCAGGAGCAGTGTCCTTTGGATTGTACAGATGGTATTTTAAAGTCGATGGGCTCTGAAACTACGGGGCGGCCGAGGACAAAAAATGCACATGCGTTAAACGCGTTAAAATAATTAGTGGCGTTCATTTTTTTTTGCGTTAACACGTTATTAACGCGTTAACTTGACAGCCCTAATAAATAGTCCTTCAAATATTTTTATTTTATTTCCTTCTTATTTTTGTCGAAGCTCAAGAGAGCCAGAGCAGAGGGCCCGCGGGTTGCCGACCCCTGGCCTAGACCATTCAATGCTTTATAAACCACTAACAGTATTTTGAATTCAATTCTTTGACAGACAGGAAGTCAGTGTAAAGACTTCAGAACTGGACTGGTGTGATCCACTTTCTTAGTGTTAGTGAGGACTCGAGCAAAGTCTTCTAAGATGAAGTAAACCTCTTCGTACCGCCGCCCCAGACACCAGACGTTACATCGCTTCCTGCTGTGCCAATGCTACTGAACATAAGCATAGGTTCTTTTAAGTGTGAACAAACAACCAATGCTGTGGATCTCCGGAGAGGACAGTGTGCTTTTCATGTTGTACTTGACAGAAGTGGGATTTTATATCAAAATGCACAAGTGGATCTGGAACAGCATCAGAGACGGGGTGAACTCCTCTGAGCATCTTGGAGGGAAATCATTCAATACAAGAAATCAGCCCTGATGTACTTTAGTGACAGATCTGAAGGAAGATTGTCATAAATGAAACAAAGACAGCAGCCATGTGCCACAGATGAATAGGACAGCTTGCGCTATGAAATGGTCGTCTCCAATCGTTGTTTGCCAAATCCTCTGAGGATAATTCCACACTGTAAGCTATTGTTGTCATGTCACGATGCCTTGGCCTCCGATCTCCTTGTTGTGACTCATATTTTCACATCTTTATAAAAAAGAAAATCTCTCTGGTGTAAAACCACTGTCAAAAACCTCCCACAATCAAGAGAGAATAATCAGCACCTCGGTAGACATGTTTATGGAGAGAAAATGCAAATGGGCTGGTGTATTTCATACGAGGCTTCCCACACCTTCCCTGTTGCTCATGATTAATGAGACAGACGCTCCCGTTTGGATGGAGAACTTCCCCGACAAAACACATTAATACTGAGGCCTCTTTTACATGCTCTTGCCAGATAGCTATCAGTAGAAGTGCAGGAGAAAACATTTGTCTGCATGCAAAATGGCCTCATCAAAACATGGAGATAAAAACAGAAGGGGAGGAAATCACTAGAATCATAGCAGCACGTATTCTCGTTGACAAATGTGCAAATGGACTTCTCTTTTCATACCGTCAAAGGCACCCCACGTCTTCCGCTTTGTTAATGATTGATGGTGCAGGCGTCTCATTTTGGAGGAGGACCGTGACAACACATCAATAATCAGAGCTACTTTACATTCTGCCCACTTTGCTATCAAAGGAAATGCAGAGAGGGAAAGAAACATTTGGCTTTATGCAAAACAGTTGGAGACTTTCGATGTGAACGATCAAAAACATTTTGAGGGGAGACAAGAGCTGCGGATATGTTTACCTTATTGACTTTGGTTTTATTACATGCAGGGCTTTTCATATCTGAACAGCTGATACTGGGCAATGGGTGTGTACAAACTGTGGCTCGAGTGTCAAATTCTTTGTTATATTATATTTCTTGGTTTCATTATTACATTGCATTTATTTAGCTGACTCTTTTATCCAAAGTGACAGAATCATATAAGTACATCAGGTTTCATAGAGCCAAACATTTCAAGTGCTACTCAACTGGCTTTAGATAAGCCAGTGTTTCCCCTATATACAAATAGTGGCGGCACAGCGCCGCTGCTGAAATATGAGCGCCGCTGCTAGGGAGAGCCAGCCAGGTACCAAAAAAAAAAAAAAAAAAAGATTTTAAACTTTTTTTTAAACTTTTTTTTTTTTTCTTAAAATAATAATAAGTGGCGACCCTTTTTCATTTTTGATTGTTTGTTATGTGGATTTCTAGTATTTGTGTTACTGTATGTTCAATAAAGGTGTATTTTTGCTAAATCTTGAGACATTGCCCCGGACCCCCCTAGAGGATGTGACGTCCACCCCCCAATTCAAACATGTTCATACAATACTGAATACATTTGAAGCCATTTTGACATCTATTACCGATGTCAATAAGTTTCTGGTTTTGCAGTGTATTTGTCTTTTGTAGAGATTTTTCATTTATTCTTTACATATAAAATGTCGCCTAAAATCTCACCTAGGGCAGCAAATTGTCTAGAACCGGCCCTGGTACTAGGCCTCAAGAGCCTTTCTTGTGCTGACATATAGAAACAAATTGGCAGGGCGCACTTCGCACGCACTAAAAAAATTCCGAATTTAAAACAACAAAGTTATGATTGATGAGTAGTAAATCGGTTTGACCCGAAGACAACAGGAGGGGTAATGGTGTTTATCTGCATGTCAAGAGGTTTAAAATAGAAACAAAAACAAAAGTGCATTGAGCCTTGTGTTTTAATATATCTAAGTGTAAATGAAATATAGCTCCAATGGAGAAGTGGAAAAAGGTGATGTGAAAAACAGTGGAATGAGAGGATCTTTCCCAAATGAAAGGTGGTTATCTGCATGTTAAGAGGTTTCAAATAGCAAGCGAGAGCTGGGGGAATCGTTCAGAATCATCGTGTGAAGGTTCATCTCCTGCTGCGCTCTGTATTCAGTGAGTAGGCAGCCTCTCAGGGAGTTAACACACCATGGAAACTTTATTGCTCCCGGCAACGCAACTAAAGGTGCACGGATGTGTGTGTGAAGGACGTGACGAAAAATACTCTGCAGTAATCAGGAGGGAGAGAGAGAGAGAGAGAGAGAGAGAGAGAGAGAGAGAGAGAGAGAGAGAGAGAGAGAGAGAGAGAGAGAGAGAGAGAGAGAGAGAGAGAATGTAATTTTGCAATAATAAATTTAGGGAATAATGAGCTGCTGAGCCAGGGCAAATGAGTAAAGGTCCATTAGAGCTGTGTTCATAACAGTAAAGCTACAGCAACAAGGACACACAGTGCATTTCAGTCCCCTCAAAGTTGCCATAATAAGCTTCATTTCAACAAAATCCACACCTTTCACAATGTGCATGATGTGACACAAACCAGAGCCTGTTTTTCAGGTTTCAGGCTCCAAAATGCCACTAACACAGCAAAGATTATATCTTCACTTCTAAAAGGGGTAAATTAATCATCTCTGGGTAATTTGGGGACCATCAGTTCCATTTGACCTTATTCACTGTAAAAATCATTGTATTACTTTGATTTATCACTATAGGTATTCATTCCATCCAAATACAACTGTTGTGAAAAAATTAAAAAATTAAAAAGACATACTCTGTTATCCTCCCCACAATGCTAACAGTGAGCCTCTGGATTAGCCCGAGCGAAAAATGCCACCTCAACACGGAAAGATACAAAATCGCAACGTTATCAAAAAAAACGTAATTCAAAACAAGTTGCGCTAGGTAGCTACATTACACATGCTAACCTATTACTGCACCAAAAATCACTCCTAGCTCCCTTATTACTTATCCTAGCTGCACACCCAACACATCTTTTATGATCGTAAAGACACGGTGCGCACCTCAACACTGAAAGATAAAAACTCGCAACGTTATCAACAAAAACGTAAATCAAAACAAGTGGCGCTAGGTAGCTACACAATGCTAACATGGCTTACCTTTGTCTTTGTCTGGTCTAAACTGGTCTTCAGTATGTAGTGTCTCTACTGGGACATGTCTTCATGCTTTAATGTTCAAACAGCTCTTTAATGTTCTCACTACCTGTGCTGCAGCACCTCTTTTCACCCTCTGTCTGAAACCAGTGTCCGGTCTGCTCTGATTGGTTAGCTGACCAATCTCTCTGCTGTGATTGGTCAACATCTGCCCCACCTTTAACCTATTACGTGCAATGTGTTGCCAATCGAAGCGTGACTGTTACATAATGATGTCACTACGAAGCCTTGGCAGACCATTTACGTGCACAAAAACAAACTACAGCAAAAAGACAAAAAAGACAAAACATATGGCAAACATACATTTTCCAACCATGCTAAGATATGAGGGGGGTCTTCATTCAACCATTTTAGTATTTCTTTTCACACACATGTCATAGTGTCATGCATCATTTCATCAAAAAAAAAACATATCCCACCTATCAGATACCAGATCTAACACGTGCTGCGGTCATACAAATGATGTGACATGCCTTAGTGGGGAGCAGCATGTCATTTTGCAGTATTCATGACATTTGACACATATGGGCTGCATAGGAGGAAGTGTAATGAATTTTGCTTGGTGGGAAACTATATGCCTCCTTAAAGGGACAGTACACCCCAAAAATGAAAAAACACATTTCTCTTACATGTTTTATTCTGACAACTTAAGACAAATCGTAGCAAAAACAAAAAAAGTGTTATTGTGCTATTGTGTACCAGTCCCCTAAAAACTCATCAAGAGTCCCTTTGAACCCTTTTGATAATCTCTCCAATGGCAACATAGACATCACCTTTGCAAACCATGCTAAGATAACGGTTGGGTCATCTTTCAACGCTTTTTTTATGATGCATTTCTTAACCCTGACCCGAACCCGGAGATATTTACTTCACTTTGGATATTTACTGTTTTTGATGATGAAGAGCAGTTTGTTTCCTCTGATTACCTGTGTGAGGATTTTGGTCACATACTCAAATCAGAATGTGTAAACATCAATAGCTAGAAAAGCCTCACCATGCTAGTTTAAACATTTATAAATAACACATTGCTCCTGGGCAAACATGAACTCTTCAAAATGTCAGGACAGGGGAAAAAACACATTTTAAATTGGACCACATTTGTTATTTTGTCCTCTGGATTTCAGAGGCTTTAATTGAACCAGGGGTTACAGCCCTTTCAGAAATCCATTAAAAAGCCTCAACATAAAACATACGGATGTTTCTTACAGTAAACTTTGCCTTGTGTTATGGAGCAACAAAGAACATGTGGTTACTGTAGGTTGTTTCAGCTTGAATTCAATGAACTATTCGTGACGACTGACTCTGTATTCTGTTCATCTCTGAGAACTAACTTCAGAGTTATTTCTACATTAACTCAAATCTTATGTGAAGATATTTAAATCCCTCAATGCCCCCAGAATCGTCTTTATGAGATCGAGCGAGCGAGAAACACAACCAGGCCTACCCTTTTTTATCAAAATAAAGCTCAGAAGGAAAGTCAATATCTGTGAGAATGAAATACCCTTTGCCAAAGCAGAGTGTAATGTGTGAAGTCTCCTAGATGTGATGCCATCAAATGTACAAATCTGGAGCGTTTTCATTTTTTTATTCCCTGAGTGATATTAGTTACAGAGCTGCAATCTCACAGAAAATCCCCCTAGGTTTTGTGTGCGTTGCCTTTAACATCTAATCTTATTCATCCCGTCTGTGGAGTTTCAGATGTTGAATGTTGATGAGAGCAGAGAGCTTTTTATTACTCGCTTTGGCGTAATATTGTTCGTATTAAGAAACCAGTCTGCTTTTCGCTTGCAGTGTCTAAGGGGCTTTTCTGACAATATGCAACATCACCGGCTCCAGCTGTGTGTTAAGGTGGGGTAGGTAAGTTTGAGAAACCGGCTCGAGATACTCTTGTTGTTATATTCCGTGGAATGCTCTTAACATCCCGATAGCAATGAATATCTGAAGTGCTTGGACAAAAAATCCATTAAAAAAATTCATCTCTGGAAGCCGTGGCGCTGTAAAAAGCACGACCAATCATGGCCCGGCTAAAGTAACTGGATGGCCTACCTGCCTGTCAGCCTTCCATCTGTGCACAAACTGATCTCGTGCCCTCATTGGTCATGTGCGCGTTCGTGTGTGTTGGAGGAGGGGCTCTGTGAGGAAGTGGCAGATTTTTTCCGGTTGTGTATTTTCAAATTCTAGCGCACTCGAGCTGGTTTCTCCAAAATTACCTACCCCACCTTTAAGGTGTATTAGCATATTATAAAAACACTATGTGAAACACAAAACTTAAAGCACAGACTCTTATCTGCCAACATGCTGTATGTAGAGCATTTTGTTTGATATTCAGCCATATAAATAAATATACATGCATCACCATCCATCCATCTTTTCCCGCTTATCCGTGGTCGGGTCTCGGAGGTAGCAGTTCCAGCAGAGAGCCCCAAACGTTCCTTTCCCCTCATCAACCAGCTCTGACTGGGGGGTCCCAAGGCGCTCCCAGGCCAGAGAAGAGATATAGTCCCTCCACCTGGTTCTAGGTCTACCCCTTGGTCTCCTCCCAGCTGGACGTGCCTGGAACACCTCCCTAGGGAGGCGCCCAGGTGGCATCCTAACTAGGTGTCCGAACCACCTCAACTGGCTCCTTTCGACGCGAAGGAGGAGCGGTTCAACTCCGAGTCCCTCCCGGATGACTGAACTTCTCACCTTATCCCTAAGGGAGACACCAGCCACCCTGCGGAGAAAACCCATCTCGGCCGCTTGTATCCGCGATCTCGTTCTTTCGGTCATGATCTCGGGGTATATGCATCACCATTACATGTAAATAAGAAGGTTGGAGACAGCTGGTCTGATTATTATTCGTGTAAGTTAGCTCTTTTTTGGATTGACTGAGACAATCTGAATCGGCTTATTCCACTTACTGTGTGGATAATCAGTGATTAAAGTGAATACAACCGAATCTGAATACAGGTTCAAAGCTTTTTGATTGAATTGAATGTCTCTCTGTGGAAGTTTTACCTTGAATAAAAGTACTATACCGACACATTTACAATCTGAACGAGCTGCTGTGCCAAGGTCACTTTCCATTGTTAACTCCCACTGGTTCAACTCGACAAGCTTCAGAACTGCAGTATTCTGATTCCTGAAATTGCAGAGGTAAAGCTTGGGATACAAATAATGTCCTCGCTACACGAAATGAAAACTCTTGTAAATAATCCCTGCCAATGTGATGTGCCTTCCTGTTGTTCTCCAGAACGTTTTTAAGTCAGCACAACGGGTTCTTTCATCTTAATGCCACACGAATATAATGGATGCTTTCAGGGTGCTTTCATTGAACGATGGATGTTTTATTCAAATTTGATTGGATTTCTCACTTAATTTTGACCAGTGTGGGATTATCCATTGACCTGTTTTCCCTCTGATCTTTTTGCTTCTTTTCACCCAAAAATGTGGCTTAATTTTGTGCAAATTAGTTATATTGTCCACAAAATTAAAAAACACAATTCAAGAATTAGGATAAAGTTGGATATGAAGTTGGAACACAGCAGTTAATGAGTTAATGCTCGCAATTAATGCATTGAAAGTAAAATGTATGCAAATGAATAACATTACTTGGTTTAACCCCAGGTATAATATGCTGTAGGCAATCAAAGCGGCTCTCTGTGAAAGTGGATTTGTCGATGCTGTAGCTTAAGTGTCGCAAAAATATCGGACCAGCTGATTTTTCTCACTAATATCTAATGCATTTCTGTTCCACAAAACCACACGTGTGTTTATATAAGCTCAATTTTTTAGGGGGTGGACAGACGTTGCGCATTTTCGGGAAGACAATACAAAAATGTGGGTGTAACACAGCTCACACACTGCTGCTTGCCCCCCCGTCTCTCTCTTTGTCTCTCAGCCTCTGAAGTGTGAACAGACGCTCTCTCACTCTACAGACTTTGATCAGCGTCGGGCTGCCAACATTCAGTCGGACAAGGTCAGGGAACGAGATGACGGCCTGTGTCAAACGTGTGGAGCTGCCACCTGTTTGATAATTAATTCTGTCTCTCTCACATCTACCTGAACCTTTAATGTCCAGGGACTTCAAACTGAGAGCAGTCAACAGCCTGTCATATAGAGGTGGGAAGTAGTGGAGTACAAATACTTTGTTACTGTACTCAAGCATATTTTCTGGTATCAGTACTTTACTCCACTACTTATTTTTCTGCCGACTTTTTACTTCTACTTCTTACATGTTGAACACAAATACCTGTACTTTCTACTTCTTACATGTTGAACACAAATACCTGTACTTTCTACTTCTTACATGTTGAACTCAAATACCTGTACTTTCTACTTCTTACATGTTGAACACAAATACCTGTACTTTCTACTTCTTACATGTTGAACACAAATACCTGTACTTTCTACTTCTTACATGTTGAACACAAATACCTGTACTTTCTACTTCTTACATGTTGAACACAAATACCTGTACTTTCTACTTCTTATATGTTGAACACAAATACCTGTACTTTCTACTTCTTACATGTTGAACTCAAATACCTGTACTTTCTACTTCTTACATGTTGAACACAAATACCTGTACTTTCTACTTCTTACATGTTGAACTCAAATACCTGTACTTTCTACTTCTTACATGTTGAACACAAATACCTGTACTTTCTACTTCTTACATGTTGAACACAAACACCTGTACTTTCTACTTCTTACATGTTGAACTCAAATACCTGTACTTTCTACTTCTTACATGTTGAACTCAAATACCTGTACTTTCTACTTCTTACATGTTGAACTCAAATACCTGTACTTTCTACTTCTTACATGTTGAACTCAAATACCTGTACTTTCTACTTCTTACATGTTGAACACAAATACCTGTACTTTCTACTTCTTACATGTTGAACTCAAATACCTGTACTTTCTACTTCTTACATGTTGAACTCAAATACCTGTACTTTCTACTTCTTACATGTTGAACACAAATACCTGTACTTTCTACTTCTTACATGTTGAACTCAAATACCTGTACTTTCTACTTCTTACATGTTGAACACAAATACCTGTACTTTCTACTTCTTACATGTTGAACTCAAATACCTGTACTTTCTACTTCTCACATGTTGAACTCAAATACCTGTACTTTCTACTTCTTACATGTTGAACTCAAATACCTGTACTTTCTACTTCTTACATGTTGAACTCAAATACCTGTACTTTCTACTTCTTACATGTTGAACACAAATACCTGTACTTTCTACTTCTTACATGTTGAACACAAATACCTGTACTTTCTACTTCTCACATGTTGAACTCAAATACCTGTACTTTCTACTTCTCTCATTTTCCAAACAGGCTGGTTCCTTTAGTTTGAATGTGTGTTTGGTGGCGTGATCATTATTATTTAGAGTCATTGCGTGCCTATTGATTTGAACACGATCCGTGTATCCATCATTTCCTGGTCTTCTCTAAAGAAGAGGGACCAATGAAAACGTAGTCATGTTGCCGTTGTTCAGCATGGAAACATTCATTATCTTCTGCTGTTCCCTTTAGTGTTTGCTTCCCCTGTGTCTTCTTAGCAACAATATATTCTCCTTAGCAACGGTCAGTTAGGGAAAATGAACAACCTCTGGAATGTCCAAATCGACCAATCAGATTTGAGTGTTCAACTAAGTCGTGTAATAATAATACATATTGAATTACATGCTATTACAGAATAACATAAGCGGCAGTATAAACGATCAACAAGTTGGCTCCACCTTTTCCAGAAGCAAAATTAAAACAGTCTTAACAGTACATTAGAATCCAGTGATAACACAAATAATGCAAAATGCAAAGCATGCATAATGAGTACTTTAAGTATCATTTGCTGCTAATACTTTTACCCTTTTGAATGCCAGACTTTGAGAAGCAACAGTATTTCTACACTGTGGTATTTTTTACTTTTAAGATCTTTCTCCCTTGGAAGTAGGTCTATTCATTGAGGTTTCCATTATAAGTTTCCAGGTATCCTTGCCATCCTGCTGCCTTTGACAATAAGCAACCTTGAGCTGTATGCAGATCCTCTCTGCTGTGAGTTAGAGAGCTCTGAGCAGCAGATGGGATCACTTATAAAGCTTCCTGCGTGTCAGAGCTGCTGAAAAATGGCTGTACAGTTTGTTTTCCCGCTCTGATGAGGTGAGCGAAAAACCTAAAGAGGTGGGAAGTAGTGGAGTACAAATACTTTGTTAATGTACTTAAGTACATATTTCTGGTATCAGTACTTTACTCTACTACTTATTTTTCTGACAACTTTTGACTTTGACTTCTTACATGTTGAACACAAATACCTGAACTTTCTACTTCTTACATGTTGAACACAAATACCTGTACTTTCTACTTCTTACAT
Organism: Notothenia rossii; assembly: GCF_949606895.1. Lineage (NCBI taxonomy): Eukaryota > Metazoa > Chordata > Actinopteri > Perciformes > Nototheniidae > Notothenia > Notothenia rossii. The sequence goes on along the minus strand of NC_136908.1, from coordinate 3,593,341 downwards.
GTTGAACTCAAATACCTGTACTTTCTACTTCTTACATGTTGAACACAAATACCTGTACTTTCTACTTCTTACATGTTGAACACAAATACCTGTACTTTCTACTTCTTACATGTTGAACTCAAATACCTGTACTTTCTACTTCTTACATGTTGAACTCAAATACCTGTACTTTCTACTTCTTACATGTTGAACTCAAATACCTGTACTTTCTACTTCTTACATGTTGAACACAAATACCTGTACTTTCTACTTCTTACATGTTGAACTCAAATACCTGTACTTTCTACTTCTCACATGTTGAACTCAAATACCTGTACTTTCTACTTCTTACATGTTGAACTCAAATACCTGTACTTTCTACTTCTTACATGTTGAACTCAAATACCTGAACTTTCTACTTCTTACATGTTGAATTCAAATACCTGTACTTTCTACTTCTTACATGTTGAACACAAATACCTGTACTTTCTACTTCTCACATGTTGAACTCAAATACCTGTACTTTCTACTTCTTACATGTTGAACACAAATACCTGTACTTTCTACTTCTCACATGTTGAACTCAAATACCTGTACTTTCTACTTCTTACATGTTGAACTCAAATACCTGTACTTTCTACTTCTTACATGTTGAACACAAATACCTGTACTTTCTACTTCTCACATGTTGAACTCAAATACCTGTACTTTCTACTTCTTACATGTTGAACTCAAATACCTGTACTTTCTACTTCTTACATGTTGAACTCAAATACCTGTACTTTCTACTTCTTACATGTTGAACACAAATACCTGTACTTTCTACTTCTTACATGTTGAACACAAATACCTGTACTTTCTACTTCTTACATGTTGAACACAAATACTTGTACTTTCTACTTCTTACATGTTGAACTCAAATACCTGAACTTTCTACTTCTTACATGTTGAACTCAAATACCTGTACTTTCTACTTCTTACATGTTGAACTCAAATACCTGTACTTTCTACTTCTCACATGTTGAACACAAATACCTGTACTTTCTACTTCTTACATGTTGAACACAAATACCTGTACTTTCTACTTCTTACATGTTGAACTCAAATACCTGTACTTTCTACTTCTTACATGTTGAACTCAAATACCTGTACTTTCTACTTCTTACATGTTGAACACAAATACCTGTACTTTCTACTTCTTACATGTTGAACTCAAATACCTGAACTTTCTACTTCTTACATGTTGAACTCAAATACCTGTACTTTCTACTTCTTACATGTTGAACTCAAATACCTGTACTTTCTACTTCTTACATGTTGAACACAAATACCTGTACTTTCTACTTCTTACATGTTGAACTCAAATACCTGTACTTTCTACTTCTTACATGTTGAACACAAATACCTGTACTTTCTACTTCTCACATGTTGAACACAAATACCTGTACTTTCTACTTCTTACATGTTGAACACAAATACCTGTACTTTCTACTTCTTACATGTTGAACACAAATACCTGTACTTTCTACTTCTTACATGTTGAACACAAATACCTGTACTTTCTACTTCTTACATGTTGAACACAAATACCTGTACTTTCTACTTCTTACATGTTGAACACAAATACTTGTACTTTCTACTTCTTACATGTTGAACTCAAATACCTGAACTTTCTACTTCTTACATGTTGAACTCAAATACCTGTACTTTCTACTTCTTACATGTTGAACTCAAATACCTGTACTTTCTACTTCTTACATGTTGAACACAAATACCTGTACTTTCTACTTCTTACATGTTGAACACAAATACCTGTACTTTCTACTTCTTACATGTTGAACTCAAATACCTGTACTTTCTACTTCTTACATGTTGAACACAAATACCTGTACTTTCTACTTCTCTCATTTTCCAAACAGGCTGGTTCCTTTAGTCTGAATGTGTGTTTGGTGGCGTGATCATTATTATTTAGAGTCATTGCGTGCCTATTGATTTGAACACGATCCGTGTATCCATCATTTCCTGGTCTTCTCTAAAGAAGAGGGACCAATGGAAACGTTGTCATGTTGCCGTTGTTCACCATGGAAACATTCATTAGCTAACAATGACATTATTGTTCTATTCATATAAAGGGAGGTCAGGTACTCTTTAAAACAGCTGCTAGTTATGGGTACTTTTTACTGAAGTACATTTCAAAGCCTCTTTACTTTGACTTGAGTAAAGAAGTTTAGTCAGTACTTCTACTTTCACCAGAGTATTTTTAAACACGAGTATCTGTACTTCTACTTGAGTAAAGGATGTACTTTTGCCCTCTCTGAACATCAACAGTGTCGCTGCGCAGTCTTTTATCTGAGTCTTAAACCCAATCCTCTTTGCTTTTCCTCCAGGGTGGAATGACTTGATCAATTTCTAATCAGGAAAAAGACCCACAGTCTCTCTTTCTCCTTTTGTAGTGAAAGCCTTTCCCACACATCTTTTATATGGAGGGCTCACTCAGAATCTGTCGAGAGCAAACGGCAGATATGCATGTGTTCACTTTTCAGATATATGTCTCAGCATGTGTGGGGATGACAGGACTTTATCTGCAGCGTGGATTTCCTGTTATCTAAATATAGATGCATTTGTGAAACCCTGAACACAGCTGCACGTCAGAATGAAACCCGGGCTGTGTTTAAAAGGCAGAGGTGGCTTTTTCATGTTTAAATTTAACCCCAGGTGGTCCGCCTGCTCTATCAGTCATAAAAGGCACAAACAATAAATCCCCTTCTCTAATTTATTCTGGGAATTGTGTCGATAGCAGGTTACTGACTGACTGTCGCTAGAAAAGACCAGTTTACACCAGTGTTGCCTTGCCCTTTTCAGCCGGATGTACCTCCAGTTGTCATTTCAAAGTGGATATGAATGTGGTTATTTTTGTCATGCAATTCAAACTGTAGTCAGGTCTACATTTGTTTTACTTCCTTGGTGTCACAGAAGCAGATTGTTTTATCTAATTTAAAGCGGACCTATCATGCTATATTTGAATAATATATTGTAGGGCCATACCTAAATAAAACAAGTCTTTGAAGTTTTTTTTTCAAAATACCAAACAGATCATGCATTTTAGCCACGCCTCAAATTCGCTCCATTTTCCAGCCCTGTTTTTGCAAGGGCTGATTCTGTGGCAAATGAACTGCAGCTGACCACGCCCCCCTGCAAAGGAGGGGGGCGAGGCACGAGCGTCATGTTACCATGTTGTTACCATGCCACGCAACCTCTCATTCCCCTGATAGGTGGAGAGTTGCCCATATAGGCGGAGCTCCTTGTTTCTGATGTCAGAGATATTTCAAATCTGGATCAGTCTGTATCAGATCCGTTGCAGCCCCTTTTTTAGAGATTTGGGTACGGAGGGAAAGAGAGAGGGTTATGTTTTCTGACACTTGGTGAGTTCCCTGGAACACCTGGGACACATGTTCATGTATAAAAGAAGTACAAAAATGCATTTTGCATGATAGGTCCCCTTTAAGTTAGTTACAGTATCCATTACTTCTAATCCCACCATTAGCCTTAAGGCCTTCTGCATATAAGCTTGTGTGAAAATGTGTTTCATTGCTTCACTTCTTTAGCTACTAGTTCAGCCTTTTATCCAATGGTATTAGGACTTTATTTGAACAATTTATCCTTGTTGCAAAGAGTGGACTTCACCAGATTTCAAGAGTGTCCGACTTCCAACGTGAATCATGAAGATCTTTGGGCGTTTATTCAGTCATGAAAACCCGGTAACACTTTATTTTGATAGTCCATAGTTAACACTCTATAAGTCATCAGTCTTCAGTTATCCAGTGTTCGTGATCAGTTGTGCAAAAACATTTGTGCGTTATTCCCATGTCTGTTGCATATAATTAGTGGATGAATGTGTTCTGTTGATAGGTTATAGATTTTCTACTGCTCTCAACTGTTTTTCACTGTAATTGGATAGTCCTAACACATGCCTACAAACGCTTAGTGGAGAATGCTGACTAAAAGTATACTGATAGTCAACTCTAGATTAGTTGACGATCAACAGATCGTCAACTAAACTCTAAAGTTGCTTATCTGTTGATCATCAACTAACGCTTAATGTAATCTTTAGTTGACATCTTGACTCTCAATAGATTATCAACAGATAGTCGACATGACCCTGTTGACTTTCAACTGACAGATTGATTTTGAGTCGTTGATTGTCAATTTTGAAGATGTTGACACAATCTACAGATAGTAAGGTTGAGTGTCGGTTAATAACCTGTTGCAAAAAACATGTTGACAGTCAACAGACACTTTTTGTAAAATCTATAGATCAACACTTGAGATGTACCGTATATTCTACTGGCAGTTAGTTGAATGCATGTTACTTCTCCGTTGAAACAGTGTTGTTGAATGTCAACTGATGACTTATAGAGTGTTAACTATGGACTATCAAAATAAAGTGTTACCGAAAACCCCAATGTCAGAAAGTTAATGTTAGCTAGATGGTTATACTGTGTTTTCTAGTTGTCAACACAAGAAAGATAAGGGCTGCAATTTCTCCATCAGCTAGAAAACCAAAATTAATTCATATTTGTTCACATTGTTTATTTTGGCATCGTGTCAGGGTGTGCAAGTTTCCCAAAGGCCCTATCTTTGGCAACTAGATGAAGCGACACCACAATCTTCCACAGACCCGTGGCAGAAATATCACCCTGTTTTACATTCGGGTGTTTAACCTACTGGTGTTCAAAATGTTAAAAAGAATAAATTTCAATACATCATTTTGAAGTTTCCGAGGTGTAAAAAGCATAGAAAATAGAGCAGAATATCTGCAAAATCCACTTTAAGTAGACATTATTCGATTGTTTAGGATGTGACACTGCATCAATAACTCATTCTGGTTCTATCCCAGTGTGTGGACGACTAGTGGACTAGGACTTTCATGTTATATCCGTTAACCATAGCAGCTCCTGGTTATTGGCATGCCCTTAACAGTGGGAGAACTGTAATCATTTTCACAATCAACCGAGACATTTCTGCTGCTTGATGGTCTTTTTAAGAGCTGAGAGGCTGCAGCACTTCTGGTGTGATTTGGCAGTCTTGAAGGACGCAAGGCAATAAACAAAGTATGAAACTTATATGGGAAACTTTCCACAGTCATGAGATTAAAACAGTAGCAGATGTTACGGAGGGTTTGATTGTTGAACTGTTTGTAGAGTGGATTAATGAGAATACTGGGTCTATTTACAGTACAGTGTGTGTTTAAAGTAAAACAGTACCCAGAGGCTGTCTCTGTCCCAGCCTTTCTCACAAAATGTCTTTTTCTATTTGCTCTTTAGGTGGATCATCAGAAGAATGGACGACACATCAGTCACTCACCCCACAGAGTCAACAGAATAAAAACAGCCTGAACTATCCAGCAGCGGTCAGAAATAATCAGTAACCGTCCTTGTGTGTGGATTACTCTGCAAACAAAGCACCTCCATGAGTTTCATCAGGATCCTTCATGAACCCAATCTTGAGCCTGCAAAGTAGGAACAACAGGGAATGCGTATCGGACATCAGAGAGACATTTGAACCCTGATTTTTGTGACGACATGCCTCTTCCAAAGCGTAGGAAAATCAGGACTTTAGCGTTGCTTTTTTGCGTGATTTCATTCACAACATTCCTGTTCAGCTACACGTTCCGGGACCCCTCGCTGTACTTCTTCAAGCACGCATTCCGCCTGTCAGATACCTTCTTCTCCAAAGGGCTTTGTGCATGCCGGCGATGTATGACAGAGCTGGAAGACGACCCCTGGTTCTCAGAGCGCTTCAATCAGTCCTTCAGTCCTCTGATGTCCCGGGAGAACAGCCTCCTCTCTGATGAAACCTTCAAATGGTGGCAGGTGAGATTCAAGGGGATTTCTTTTGGGGGGGATTTGCAATGCTGTCCTGAAAAAAATTGCACATTCAGCTTGTTAGAGGAAGACGAGGAGAGATCATGAATAAAGAAGAGATCACACAGAGCTGTAACGCTCACAGGGAGTGTTTGTTTTTGCCACATTGATTGTCTCAAATCCAAGGGATCTTCAGCAGGATCAAGTTGTGAAGCTGACTCCCACGCACAATTTGGTCACATTTAACAAGTGAGAGGGTTGATATGGAAATGGTTGTTTACTCTCACAATCCTTCCAACATCTACAGGCAAAGAAAGACATTTCACATCAAACATTAAAGCATATATGCATAAGTGAAGCCATTTCTTTCTGCAAACTGCATCCGGCCTACAGAAGCAATGGAAGTGTGCTGCAAACAAAAAGCAGATACACTGAAAAAACTGAAACGTTGACTTAAATTAAATGTATTGTGTCAACAGATGTCACATAACTGTACAGTGTAAGGTTAGTTGAAAGCCATTATATAAATGAATATATATTTATTAGGTTCAACTTTCAACCAACCTCATACAGTTGTGTGAAATCTGTTGACATAATACATTTAATTAAAGTCAACATTTCAGTGTTTTTTGTGTATGACACTTCTGATCGTGCGCATAGGCTTCTATTAAACTGTCTGACAATAAGTCAAGATATCGAGCCTTAAATCAACTTTATTAATCATTAATGTTTATTAATACATTCCCCAAGGGTTAGGTACATCTTGTTGCATGTTCCTCTGTGATTCAGAGGACTTGTTATTGTGTTATCAGTTGGTATCGATTATTTGATATACAGTAGATACCAAACTACGTTAGTGATCAGCTGGCAGGTGTCATATCTTCTATATATAGATAGATAGATAGATAGATAGATAGATAGATAGATAGATAGATAGATAGATAGATAGATAGATAGATAGATAGATAGATAGATAGATAGATAGATAGATAGATAGATGGATGGATGGATGGATGGATGGATGGATGGATGGATGGATGGATGGATGGATGGATGGATGGATGGATGGATGGATGGATGGATGGATGGATAGATAGATGGATGGATAGATGGATGGATAGATGGATGGATAGATGGATAGATAGATAGATAGATAGATAGATAGATAGATAGATAGATAGATAGATAGATAGATAGATAGATAGATAGATAGATAGATAGATAGATAGATAGATAGATAGATGGAGAAAGGAATTAAGACACACGAAATAAACAGTCTAAAATATTTCAGAAATAGAAATAAAATATCATTAAAAATGTAAAAAGTTTAAGAATATAAAACAGAAAATTGACAATATATATAAATGTGGAAAAACAAATAAATAATAAATAAAGACTGGAAACTGATAAAGCGCCTGGCAACATCTTAGTTATAGACTGTATTAAAGAATTGTCACCCATTGATTTGGTTCAAATCTGATGCGATGAATTTGGGAGTTTGGCTTTGGGGCTGTCGCCATGTTGTGTGTTGGAACAAGAGGTGACCAAAGAGATGGAGAAGAGAGGTGTGATGAGAAGCTGTGATTTTAATTGGATGCCACTTTTGGCTACAGTTCCTTGTGTGTTTTTACCCTGGTGCTAAAACACATCGTTCAGTATTGAAGAAGACTTGAAAGTAGCAATTGAGACCATAAACTCGTAAGATAAATGTTTACTGGGGTATTAAATCAAGCTATCCTCTCAGACTTCTATTGAATCTGTACTATAGAAGATTAATGCACATCCGCTTGCCTTTGTAGACCCAGCAGTTGCCCCTCGGTCCAAAGGGTAAATAAATACACCTGGCAGAACAAAACATACATTTTGAAGATGACAAGTTGAGGTTGTATGGGCGTTGTTATTGCCCCTGGATTGTACAGATTAAATAAACAACATTTAACATGATATTGAGCTTTAAAGCTGTTTTGAACCATGAGCTGCCTTCTGTTTCCATCGGTCTTTATTCTAAGCGAGTGTCTGCTGGCTGTAGCTCACTTAGCATGTGCCGTATCGATCTTCTAGTCTCTCTCAGGGTAAATTGATGCTCCTTTTCAATTAGAGCGTATATGTTAATCTTACTTTAGTTTGTACTCGTCGTGCAGCTGGTGGAGGAATATTCATCTCTGCCTCTTCCTCATAATGGATTTGTCAACTGTACGATTGCTGAGTGTTAAATGTTTGCTTAAAGAGAAAAACCCTGGGATTCTACACAAAAACCTGGAATTAACTGACAGAGATATTAACGTTGCTCCATTAGAAACATCTCAATCGATCCACTGTTTTAATACATGAGTTGTATTATTCGCGTTCAAATCCCCTTTCTTGTAGATTAAAATTCCCGTCAGCTATATAAATAATTACGTACCAGCCTTAATTCAATTCCATCCGACCAATATATAAAGTACCCTCTGTACATCCAATTATTAGAGTACAGCTCTCTAAATTAGAAAAGCCAATTCACAAAATGTATGTCTCACAATTATCCTACCTTTGTCTGGAAGGCATCCAGAGCCTCAGTATTCGACTCACACTGTGTCCAATTAGAGGCAAGAATAGAACAATTACTGCAAGGCTGCCTCCTGTCACTTTTCATTTCAGGAAATGCTGCTCACAGTGAGGTAAGTGTCAACTATCAACGGCAGCTGGCAAGATGGTTTTCTGGCCTTAAAAGGCATGACCTATATGTCAAAGAAACTCAGATAAAAGTAATTACAGTAAAGGACAGTTTTGAATTAGGCAGAATGAATGGTATTTAAAAACACTAATTTAAAAGCAAAGATAATAAAACTTGAATGACAAAGGAACATGAATTAAAGTCACAGATACACACATCTGAAATGTTTAGTTCTGAATCTCAATCATTGCTAACTTTTTAGCAGAAATAGTTTTCTTTGACCACACTTTCTTTCTTAAAAAATAAGCTGAAAGATTGTTAAATCCCATGGAAAGCCGAGGTGAACTGTTTGCTTCTCAATATGAGCGACCCCTTTAACGTAACTATAGCCATGTGATCCAGTGTTAATATAAAAGCATTGATAATTGACTATTTAATTGACCTATAACTCCCTTCAAAAGTGTTCTTTAAATAAACATATAGATCAGAATGTTGCCTTTAAAGACTCATTTCTTTCTACTTTCTTTTTTAACTTATCGGTACCACTTTACAAGAAGACTACCTTTCTAAAGGGTTTATGAATAGTTTGTAATTCATTTATTAATTAGGTTGTGAACACTTTATAAATCATTACTAAGCTTTTATAAGACATGAGATAAAAAGGGCAACTGTGACCGGTTGCTTGCCAAATTGTGAGTCCACATTTATCTGTACTGCCTTATTAGAAATGGTAGTAACTCATTAATAAATGGTGAATTATTTCACACTTTACAACAGGGGTGTCAAACTCAATTTCATCACGGGCCACGTAGGGATTGTGGTTGCACTCAAAGGGCCGGTTTTAACTTTAAGACTATATCAAAATAGATATATAAATATTTAATATATATAAAATAATGTATTATATAATTACATAATGGCCTCTGCATTGGATTATTATCTGATAGGGTAATAAAGTCTAGGGCAAGTAATTGCAAGTCTATTCAGTGAGAATGTCACAAAATGATTTTTTTTTAAAAAGCCAAATTCTGGAGAAAAAAAGTTAAAAGAAAAAAAAAATGAAATTTCGTGGAAAAAGTAAAATTTTTAAGAAAAAAAAGTGACATAAAAAAAGTCAAAATCTGAGAATTTAAGATGCATTGTGGGAAATGTAGTTTATGGGCAACGTGCTTCTGTAAATCGCCATGTAACCGTATAATAAACATATTATATTCTTTCAGAGCTCTTGTTGGGCCACAGAAAATGAAGTCGTGGGCCGGATTTGGCCCCCGGGCCTTGAGTTTGACACCCCTGCTTTACAATAAGGCTCCCTTTTGGAAATAAATGGTCATAAGCGATGCCAACAAACATCAAGATGGATGGGGGGAATCAACTCAGTGAACAATATAAGGCTTAGTCATCTTGCCAAATAGTGAGCCCACATTTGTCTGTACTGCTAAGCCTTATCTTGGCTACCTAGCTGTAACAGAGGTGATCTTTGGGGCCATAGATCTCGGCCTCCGTTACGAATTGTGTAGTTTTGTTGGTGGCAAAATGTATGAAGTGGGTGCATCTGTATGTGTTTTAGTTTGTCTGTCTCTGTTTGCTGGTCTTATGTTGAAAAGTGTTCCCCTTCCCCATGTCTGTTGCTGTTGATTGTGTGCACCTGGTGCCCTGTGTTGTCTCCTATCCCCCCCCACCTGTGTCTAATTGCTGATTTGTGTGTGTGTGTATTTAGGCTCTGTTGCCCTGTCTGTTTTGGAGCTGGTAGTGTGTGGGAGATCCTTGTGGCTGGTGACTGTGCTCAAGTGAACAGCAGATTGAGGCTGTGTCATATGTTTGTGAGTAATAAATGCCCACACCGGGTTGTATTTTGGACGTTCTGCCTCTGCGTCCTTGCTTGGTCTGGGCCGCTCAATTGTCAGCTTCACACTAGCTTACTTCGTCTTCTTCATCAGCCAGCATCCTTGGTATCGGTTGCTCACTGAATCGATTCTCGCTAAGTAGCCAATATAAGGCTTAGTCATCTTGCCAAATAGTGAGCCCACATGTATCTGTACTGCTAAGTCTTATATTGGCTACTTAGCTGACTTCGTCTTCTTCATCAGCCAGCATCCTTGGTATCTGTTGCTCACTGAGTTGATTATTGCTAAGTAGCCAATATAAGGCTTAGTCATCTAGCCAAATAGTGAGCCTTTGTTGATGTATGTTAGAACTGGTTTATAAATGGTTCTTAAGGGTAGTCTTATTGTAAAGTGGTATCCTTTAGTTATTTCAAGTGTTTCATGCTAAACGAACCCCCCTTTGGAAAATTCTAATCTGCATCCCAATATTCAGAAAATTCAACGGATCATAATAGTAGACATAGCTTCAAGGCTTTGTGGATTACCTGTAATGGTTGGACGTTATCAGGATACAAAAAAAAGCTAACTATTTCCTTACAGTTGCATTTAAAAATCAGTTTACTGTACGCTATGATGTCAGCAGCTGGATAAACATTATTCATAGTTTGCTCCTAAATGTCTTTGTATTGTTTGTGAAATTGGCCATTTAAGAAATCAGAAAATGTGTTCAATTTTTAAGCAACTGCTTTGTTATTCCTGTTCACCAAGCTCAATTCAGACAACTTAATAGAACACTTGATTTCTTATTGTATTAAAGCATTTGGAATAGTTTTACAAATGCAACAAAATTCTCTGATGGCCGTTTAAAATCACACAATCAACAAACTATTGTATAAAGGCATTGGATAAGAATGTCCAATATATGCTGCGTTACCTGGGAGTTTAGTCCTATGATTAAAAACGATATTTCAGTTCAAATATATTTGATTGCCATATTTTATTGTCAAATATAAAGAGAAAGTGCTTCATGGCTCCCCCAGTATACAAGGTGAAAAAGCTTCTGCAGTGACATTAGGAGAATGAATCAATTTGCGTTAAAGATTGCAGAACCTTGTGAATCTGCACTGTGTTTCCAGCAGCACAACAGAACACTGTACACACACACACACACACACACACACAAACACACACACACACACACACACACACACACACACACACCTGCTTTTATTTCCTGTCTCTCCGAGTTCAAAGCCACCAGAAGAAGGCCAGGGCCGAAAGAGCCCCTACAGACCATGCTAAGCGCCCCTGAGGTTATTTTTTGAAATGTGCTTGGCTTCTCAAACTCTGCTGCCCTTGTTCAATCACTTCGGCTTAAAGTGGCCCTCTCTCTCCCTCTGAGGTCTCCCAGTACATATCCGAACTGCTCAGTCTATCTCACCTCTTTGCACTGGCTTTTAAAGGGGACCTATCATGCAAAATGCACTTTAAGATGTATTTTATACATTAAATCGGTGTCCCCGGAACTGTCAGAAAAAAAACCCCCTCTCTCTTTTCATCCATACCCACATGTCTAAAAACAGGGGAGCAACGGAGCTGATCCAGATTTGCTGCCGATACGATGTAATATCTGAATTGTGGACCCACGGCACTATCAGAAACGTAGCTGTCAGAAACAAAGCATGACGTGTTTTGGACGTCTTTGTTTACATTAGCAAGCATCGCTAACTCTCAGAGCTAACCTGTACTGGAGAGAGTATGTGTAAAGAAGCAGGAAATAAAAAGGAACTCACCTTGTGGTCTTTTTTTTTTAAAGCTATATATACCCAGAATCATCACTTTAGTAACAGGGTTGAAATAAAGGGGTATGAGGCTAGAATGGGTGATCTGTTTGGTATTGTGTTTTTTATCTGAGACCAATAATACATGCCTGAAAATAGCATAATAGGAGACCTTTAAATGTGCTCTATAAATAAATAAAGATTGAGATTGAGCTCTGTGTCTCCAGTGGTTGCAGTCAGAGAGGCAGCCGGCTAACTTCACTGAAGTGGTGGACGAGTTGTTCCAAGTCATCCCCGATGAGATTCTGTACATGGACGCCGGGCCAGAGCGCTGCAGAACCTGCTCTGTGGTGGGGAACTCTGGGAACCTGAAGGGGTCTCGATACGGGAACCTCATCGACTCCAGTGACTTCATCATAAGGTCAGTGAGCACTTCCATCTGGGCTGGGATTTAGAGAGCAGTGCACTCACCGACTGCTGACCTTTGCAATGACATTTGTTTATTGTTTTCAGTCCTACTGGCTTTAAAAGGTGTAGAATGTAACTTTGCCTCGTTCAAAATATCGAAAAATGGATTGAAAAGCCACGAAATGAGTCAACATTTTACCACTTCTAGTTCCCTCGTTCACGTTTTGTTCTCCGACATAAAATACAGGAGTAAATACCCCACTGGTGAATAAAGAAAAACGGCAGTTGCTGACAAGTGTCTAAATGAGACGACTAAACGTCATCACGCTAAACATTAGCCTCCTTTAGCTTAGAGGTGGTGACGTGAAGTCATGTGACCGTGCTGTAGTTCCTTTATAGCCCAACATTAGCCTCCTTTAGCTTAGCGGTGGTGACGTGAAGTCATGTGACCGTGCTGTAGTTCCTTTATAGTCCAACATTAGCCATCTTTAGCTTAGCGGTGGTGACGTGAAGTCATGTGACCGTGCTGTAGTTCCTTTATAGCCCAACATTAGCCACCTTTAGCTTAGCGGTGGTGACGTGAAGTCATGTGACCGTGCTGTAGTTCCTTTATAGTCCAACATTAGCCATCTTTAGCTTAGCGGTGGTGACGTGAAGTCATGTGACCGTGCTGTAGTTCCTTTATAGCCCAACATTAGCCACCTTTAGCTTAGCGGTGGTGACGTGAAGTCATGTGACCGTGCTGTAGTTCCTTTATAGCCAAACATTAGCCGTCTTTAGCTTAGCGGTGGTGACGTGAAGTCATGTGACCGTGCTGTAGTTCCTTTATAGCCCAACATTAGCCACCTTTAGCTTAGCGGTGGTGACGTGAAGTCATGTGACCGTGCTGTAGTTCCTTTATAGTCCAACATTAGCCATCTTTAGCTTAGCGGTGGTGACGTGAAGTCATGTGACCGTGCTGTAGTTCCTTTATAGCCAAACATTAGCCGTCTTTAGCTTAGCGGTGGTGACGTGAAGTCATGTGACCGTGCTGTAGTTCCTTTATAGCCCAACATTAGCCACCTTTAGCTTAGCGGTGGTGACGTGAAGTCATGTGACCGTGCTGTAGTTCCTTTATAGTCCAACATTAGCCTCCTTTAGCTTAGCGGTGGTGACGTGAAGTCATGTGACCGTGCTGTAGTTCCTTTATAGCCCAACATTAGCCACCTTTAGCTTAGCGGTGGTGACGTGAAGTTATGTGACCGTGCTGTAGTTCCTTTATAGCCCAACATTAGCCACCTTTAGCTTAGCGGTGGTGACGTAAAGTCATGTGACCGTGCTGTAGTTCCTTTATAGCCCAACATTAGCCACCTTTAGCTTAGCGGTGATGACGTGAAGTCATGTGACCGTGCTGTAGTTCCTTTATAGCCAAACATTAGCCGTCTTTAGCTTAGCGGTGGTGACGTGAAGTCATGTGACCGTGCTGTAGTTCCTTTATAGCCCAACATTAGCCACCTTTAGCTTAGCGGTGGTGACGTGAAGTCATGTGACCGTGCTGTAGTTCCTTTATAGTCCAACATTAGCCATCTTTAGCTTAGCGGTGGTGACGTGAAGTCATGTGACCGTGCTGTAGTTCCTTTATAGCCCAACATTAGCCACCTTTAGCTTAGCGGTGGTGACGTGAAGTCATGTGACCGTGCTGTAGTTCCTTTATAGTCCAACATTAGCCATCTTTAGCTTAGCGGTGGTGACGTGAAGTCATGTGACCGTGCTGTAGTTCCTTTATAGCCCAACATTAGCCACCTTTAGCTTAGCGGTGGTGACGTGAAGTTATGTGACCGTGCTGTAGTTCCTTTATAGCCCAACATTAGCCACCTTTAGCTTAGCGGTGGTGACGTGAAGTTATGTGACCGTGCTGTAGTTCCTTTATAGCCCAACATTAGCCACCTTTAGCTTAGCGGTGGTGACGTGAAGTCATGTGACCGTGCTGTAGTTCCTTTATAGCCAAACATTAGCCCCCTTTAGCTTAGCGGTGGTGACGTGAAGTCATGTGACCGTGCTGTAGTTCCTTTATAGCCAAACATTAGCCCCCTTTAGCTTAGCGGTGGTGAAGTCATGTGTGACCGTACTGTAGTTCCTGTATAGCCTAACTTATTTCTAATGGAGATTGTATTTACGCCCCAGAAATAATGTAAGTGGTGTGAAGAGATTATACTGGTGAACAAAACGTGTAAGTATCATAAACGTGTGTTTGCAACATATCCGTATTTCTGCAAATGTTTTCACTCCTTCCTCCACAGCAGTTATCAATTATATGAGCCGCAAAACATCCATCATATTATAATACTCAACAAATATTTGTTTTGATTCCTAATCAGTTAATTGAAAAAGCTTCTTATTTCCCTCACTGTGGAGCGTCTCTGCCTCTTTCTCATCTCTTTCTGCCACATCACAGCATGCACTCGGCACAGATGTGTGTGTTGGGGATTTTCCTTCACACTCCTTCGTTCTGCACTCGCTAACATATTGAGAAAATTGACTTAACTAAGCAGCAGATGAAAACAATATTCGGGGTTTGAGTATTGAAATGTTTATCCGGCGTCTCGGGGCGACACGCAGGGAAAGGAGTTTGTCGCTTGCTGTAATCTGTCACACCAATTCTCAGCTCTGCAGGGAGTGAATTAGCAAAGAGATGGAGAGGTGATTTTCTGAAGGTGTTTGTGGGTGAGCTCTCGGCCGCAGAACTGTTTTCTTTATTTAAAAACATAATAGGCTTATTTGGATGTCAAAGGGTAAACAAACAGTCTCACTCAGACTTTCAATCTCCAGGGGCGGAATATGCTAATTCCTAAGTAAAGTAGTATCTCCTTGAATTATAATATTATATAACAATGATACTAAATAAACCAATGTCATAAGAGACCAGAAATGTAATGTGTGTGAGGGTTAAAAGAGACTAACAACTAATGTTTTATTCCAAATATCCATTATGTATTTTGCTCACATCCTCCAACGCCTGCTTTTTGAACCACTATGAATATTAAATCCTCTTGTTTGCTCAGCAGATTGCATTGGTAAAATAGATTTGAGTCTCAAAGAGAGTCTGCCAAATGCAAAAACAAGCTTGATAGATTTTGAATAATGATGTTTGAACTCCTCATTAAAATGAGATTATGTTTTTCGTTTCTTCTTAGTCAGACGTGATAGGATAGGCTGACACTTTATTTGGACATCTAATCGCAGGGAAAGTAGAAACAAAAAACATTTAAAGTTTGTGTTTCAGTTCAGATAAAAAATAAAGGCAGGGTTAAAGTTCATGCTTTTATCTGGTAAATGTGAAAGTACAGCTAGCTTTATGATGAAGAAGAAGACACAGATAGCAGAGTCGCACTTCATCTCTACGGCTGCTCGGACACACACACAGGGTGGAGATAAGGAAGAACAATCTGGAAAAACAAACAGAACCGGCCTGGCTTGTCTTGCATAGTGATCGTTTTAATGTAATGGAAACGTAAACATGAGAGGCATAACAAAACTGCAGTTGTGTGTGAATGCATGAATAATGCAGCAGAAACAAATTGGAATTAAATCATGCAACATAATGGAAAAGAAACAAAGAGAATACGTTTGACTGGCAGCTCGTTGTTGGCCCTACTCTTTAGGGCAGGGGTCGGCAACCTTTCTGATATGAAGTGCCATTTAAAAAAAAAAATGTGACCAGCAGGAGGGCGGGGGCGGGGGATACTCGCTGCGAGGGAAGCAGTGTGTGGACCTGTCAGCGCAACTTACATGATGCCGAATTTAACAAACAAATTTAAATAATTGGTTTAAACGGCATAATAATAAGGACGATCGTCCGTTCTGTGATTCTCCAGAGCACAAATGTTATGATATTAGGGTCATGCAGAGTGAGATGAGATCGCTGTCCGTTTAAGAGAGAGAGAGAGAGAGAGAGAGAGAGGGGTGTGGCTTGTGCATGTGTGTTTGTGGATGGTAGAGCGACAGTGAGGGAACGTGTGTATGTTTCTGGAAGTGAAACGAGGAAGCAGAAAAACAGAGGTCCGTCTTTGATTTATTTTGTGAAACAGAAGAACAGCTAAATAAATGCAACGGCCCCCCAAGAAGTGCTCGCCTCTCTCCAGTCATTTAAGCTAAAGTGGGTTATTGAACCTGAAGCTTGTTGCTGCTGCCCTCCTCGACTACGGTCTGGGAGCCGACAGGAAAGTTCAACACACAGATGGCCAGTCCGCCCCTTTGTAGCATATTATTTAGATGAGAGATCAGCAGATCGCCACTGGGCTTTCAACTAAATACACACAGCCACGCAAAAACTGCGGCATTTTGTACAGCTCCTTATGGGTACTGCAATTAGTGAAGTGCTTTCCTCCGTGGTGAAACGATCAGCACTGCACCACGGAGGAAAGCGGCAGAAAGTCAACTGGAGATAAAGAGAGCGGGGCTGCGTTGCGTGCATGGCTTCCTTCTGCAGGTAACGGGAGACGCGCTCTGGCGGCGGTCTCGTTCAGGATCCGAAAATACAATTTAAATATTTTGCACACTTATTCCACTTATTCCTAGTGTGCCACTGGTTACGGTGCCGCGTGCCAATGCTGGCACGCGTGCCAGGGGTTGCCAATCCCTGCTTTAGGGTTTAATCTTTCCTGTAGTGTGCTCTATTGGTTTTAGGGTCAAAGGGAGTTTCTCTCCCACACACTCCCCAAACATTGTGACATCGCTACGGAACATTCACGCTTCTATTGGCTTGCGTTCCAACATAGTGTACGTGATATAGGGCGGGACATCTCTAAGCAGTTGACCAATAACAACAGAGCCGGCCAGCTAACCAATCAGAGCAGACTGGGCTCTGGTTTCAGACAGAGGGTGAAAAGAGGTGCTGCAGCACAGACAGTATGAGAACAATAAAGAGCTTTTTGAACATTAAAGCATGGAGACATGTAGAGACACTACATACTGATATACACCTGAACATCAGCAGGAGAGGACTCTTTAAAGTAGAGACACTACATACTGATATACACCTGAACATCAGCAGGAGAGGACTCTTTAAAGTAGAGACACTACATACTGATATACACCTGAACATCAGCAGGAGAGGACTCTTTAAAGTAGAGACACTACATACTGATATACACCTGAACATCAGCAGGAGAGGACTCTTTAAAGTAGAGACACTACATACTGATATACACCTGAACATCAGCATGAGAGGACTCTTTAAAGTAGAGACACTACATGCTGATATACACCTGAACATCAGCAGGAGAGGACTCTTTAAAGTAGAGACACTACATACTGATATACACCTGAACATCAGCAGGAGAGGACTCTTTAAAGTAGAGACACCACATACTGATATACACCTGAACATCAGCAGGAGAGGACTCTTTAAAGTAGAGACACTACATACTGATATACACCTGAACATCAGCAGGAGAGGACTCTTTAAAGTAGAGACACTACATACTGATATACACCTGAACATCAGCAGGAGAGGACTCTTTAAAGTAGAGACACCACATACTGATATACACCTGAACATCAGCAGGAGAGGACTCTTTAAAGTAGAGACACTACATACTGATATACACCTGAACATCAGCAGGAGAGGACTCTTTAAAGTAGAGACACTACATACTGATATACACCTGGACATCAGCAGGAGAGGACTCTTTAAAGTAGAGACACTACATACTGATATACACCTGAACATCAGCAGGAGAGGACTCTTTAAAATAGAGACACTACATACTGATATACACCGGAACATCAGCAGGAGAGGACTCTTTAAAGTAGAGACACTACATACTGATATACACCTGGACATCAGCAGGAGAGGACTCTTTAAAGTAGAGACACTACATTCTGATATACACCTGAACATCAGCAGGAGAGGACTCTTTAAAGTAGAGACACTACATACTGATATACACCTGAACATCAGCAGGAGAGGACTCTTTAAAGTAGAGACATACTGATATACACCTGAACATCAGCAGGAGAGGACTCTTTAAAGTAGAGACACTACATACTGATATACACCTGAACATCAGCAGGAGAGGACTCTTTAAAGTAGAGACATACTGATATACACCTGAACATCAGCAGGAGAGGACTCTTTAAAGTAGAGACACTACATACTGATATACACCTGGACATCAGCAGGAGAGGACTCTTTAAAGTAGAGACACTACATACTGATATACACCTGGACATCAGCAGGAGAGGACTCTTTAAAGTAGAGACACTACATACTGATATACACCTGAACATCAGCAGGAGAGGAATCTTTAAATGTTTAGCTTTATGCAAGACCGCATAAACAACAACCATGGGATTCCTTTATTCGTTTAACGGATGCTTCATGATACATAAAATATATTTTACTCAACCTTTAAGTAAATAGGTATGAGAAAAATAAAGAGCTTTTTGAACATTACAGCATGGAGAAATGTCACAGAAGAGGCACACAATACAAATATTGACTTGAATATGAACAAGTACCTATGACACAAATATAGCACGGCAGTATGATGTCAATTTCTGCCTGTGTCTCTGATAAAACCGAATTATAAAAAAGATAGTGAGTGAAAATGTAATTAAGGAACTATAATGAGAACATAGTCATTGACAGAAAACCAATGCAGATGAGGCACGCTGAATAATTAGAGACCATTTATAACTAGATGTATGATGTATTATATTTTGTATCCCCCACCCCTCTGTATCGCGAATGTCAACCGGTGGGGGGGGGGCTAGTGGAGTGCACGCGTCTCAAACAAGCCTAGTACAACATTGCGGCGCAACTTGGTGGGAGGTACCCTGGAAAGAAATGCGTGAGACTTGAGAGCTCTGACACCAGCAAGACCGTTAACACCCTATTTCAACAATCACACTCCCTGTCATTGACATAATTAATAGATAGTTTAGCTTCTCACCATCATTTGCTGTGGCCCACTGATGGTAACGATCGTAACTGGAAGGCTTCCTGCCAAACGTAAACATTCAGCTATGTGACTTGCAAACTCTCGCGAGAGTTTTACACAAGACGGATCCTTTCTAGCCATAACTGACAAAATGGCCCAACTTTTGAGAGAGCTAAACGTCACGGATTACCCATCATGCCTAGCTGTCAGAGCAGAAGAACCCGTATGTGCGCTCATAGAGCATGCGCTCCTTAAGCCCCGCCCCCCGAGCTCCCACTCTCGGCTCAGTAGAATGAATGGAGACAGAAAATAAATCTAGATTCGGCTTTTAGTGCATTTTACAACTTCAAGGACCTAATGATTCTAATAAGGGCTATAAAATAGTTCGTACTGTGTAGTTTAATTAGTTAAAAAAAAGTATCCGCTGATTTACAGACGTCTCTTTCCCCTTGTTAGTTAATGGGGAAGGCCCGTTCCCAAACCGCCCCCTACACCGTACCCCTCCGTTTGCGCGTTTACGCGGAGGGTCCGCCATATTGAGGGCTGTTCCAAACCAACGAGTGTGGAGCGGTGTGGAGGGGGAGTGGGCTATCAAGCCCTCAAACAGCGAGTCTGCAGCGGTGCTGACTTGAGACCGGTCTCTACCTGACCGGAGTCACGCTGTGTGTGTCCGTCAGGAAACACGCTGTTTACAAGTAGTTCCAGCAAACATCCACTGATAAACTGCGATGTTCACAACCTCATGATAACCTCATGTTTTTAACTTAGGATCATACCTGTGTTTAGTCTAGAAAAAGGTAAATGTCTATATATTATTATGAAGTTGTGTATATTTGCAGACTGTTGCAAAAACTAAGAAGCTTATAAACATCAGGTTTAAAACTAAAAGAGCTTTACAAAAAGGTAACACAATTAAAGATGTTTGGAGTTTTATTTGAGTTATTAATTTACTTTTTTTGTCAAAGAGATGCTGATTTGAAACCGTTGTTACCATAGATACATACAGTTACGGCATTTCCTGTTTCTGCCGGAGAGAGGGGAGGCCGTCCCAAAGCTTGCTGCTGTATTTACTCCCTCCACCTGACAGGAGGGAGCCTCGTTGAGCTGCGAATGTGGCTACAGACGGAGTTCACTCCGTCACGGAGGGGTAGGGTCGAGGGAGTGGTTTGGGATTGGGCCGAAAACTCTTTCTGGGCCCAGTGACGTCACGGACAGATACGGAAATTGTAGTACCTCCGTTTGGACACAACGAATATCTTTATCAGAGTCCGGCGCACTTCCTGGGGGCTTGGTTACTAAATGTAACCTGCATAAATCTAAGCTGATATTTCTAGGTTTGTAAAACGAATAAATACACTAGAGTCTGGTAATATTCCCATTGGACCAAAAGCTAATTTGTCCGACAGCTTGTTATCCCGAATACAAAAGCCCATTGTTCTCAAAGCCCATTACTCAGAAAGTACCCACTCTCCCTGTAACTAACAGAAACACATGGCTATTTATTTTTGCACAATGAATAATAAACTTTATTCGTGTAGCACCTTTCATGCACAAAGCAGCCCAAAGTGCTTTACAGAAAACATAACAACAATATTAAAAAAAAAATACAGAACAAGATAAAACATCTCCAGTGATCCTAATAAAATTCCCATGAATTAAAGCTGACAAGAAGTTAAAATATGTTCATATAAAACAATTTAAAAAAGAAAATTAGAAATGTAAAATAAAATAAAAACAGAAAACACAGTAAAACATGGACAATGATACGAGTGAGAATTTAAAGTTAACCCAAATTAAAAGCCATATTAAAAAGCTAGGTTTTTAATTTGGGAGTTTGCTGTTCTAAGCAGTGGCGGTTCTCCGGGGTGGCACGGGGTGGCAGCTGCCACCTCAGAAAAATGCCTTGCCATCCTAGTTGGCAGCTTTGTTTTGAAAGAAAAGTTGTGGCTCATCGGACATTTATGAGATAAAATCTCTAATGTCCGATTGCAAGTGAATGCAGCACAAGACGCGAGCCTTGTAACCCCGGCCCTGGCGCGAGCGTGGAAATATGATTGGCGGCGATTTCATTTGAACGGGGTGACGGTGCAAAACGAGAAGAATTCGGACCCAAGTAGACGGAAGGAATGAGGTATTTGCGTTCTACAATGTACTGTACTCAGCATTGAATCAAAACACACTAAAGCTTTGGATCTTAATAAGTTTGTGAGGCGTTTTGCTGAACAAGATGGAAATCACCGCATTCAGCTGTAATAGGCATGCCAACTTGATGCTCTGCTCACGGATGACTCGATGAGTGTATAACATTTTTTTTCTTTGTGGGGTTCTGCCCCCAAAAATCAGTTTTAAGTCCTGAGAAAGTCAAATAAGACGGTGTGTAAAACTTCACTGCCCAGCTAAAGAAAAGTAACCACTTTGATTTAACTAGGCCAGTAGGTAAGGACTTTCCACTGGATAATAACTGCAGCGATGTATATGTTTTAGCTGAATACACGTTTTTTAACCCTAACTGATGCAGTTAAGTTTAATGTTTGTTCTTTCTGATGTAAAGTCAAGGTTGTAAGTGTTTGCAATGAAGTTGTTGGGCGCTGAACTGTTCCTTTGATTCTTTTGATATTTGATAGTAATTACTTGTCTTTCAAATTTGAAGGATGGTGAGCAAGAATCTTGAGGAACATTCATCATTAACTCCTCCAAAAAATATAGTTTATTTAATAATAACACTGAATATGTGAATCATAACAGTGATTGACAGCTGATGGGAATAATATGATTGTTAATATTATCATATTCATACAGACAAACATCGATGAGACAGTTAATGAATGTATTTATTGCAGCAGTCTGCATAGATTTGGTACCCCTGCTGGTCTAAGTGTGAGACAAACTCATTCAGTTATTGTTCAGTTAAAATTCATTAAAGGGGACCTATCATGCAAAATGCACTTGTGTACGTATTTTCTACATGAATATGTGTCCCCGGTGTTCCAGGGAACTCACCAAGTGTCAGAAAACACAACCCTCTCTATTTTCCTCCGTACCCAAATCTCTTAAAAAGGGGCTGCAACGGATCTGATACAGACTGATCCAGATTTGAACACTTCTGTAACGTCATAGAAGTGGCGCTACGGCTATTGGGCCAACTCCACCAATCAGGAGGAGACAGCCACGGACATTGCCGTTGGAAAGCGCTGGAGACGCTGTAGTACATATTTCAGGCCACCAGATGGTGCTGTTCTCACTGAATCCGAGCATGAAAGGCAGTGTTAAATTGAGCGAAATGAGGAATGGATATTTGGTATTTTGAAAAATAGAAAGTATAAATATGCCTTATATAGGTATGGTCCTACACTCTATTATTCAAAAATAGCATGATAGGTCCACTTTAAATGATGTCTGCCACCTTATATATTTATATTTAAGGCTTTTCTGTTGTGCCACAATAATGTATCCTGATGTTATCGAGTTAAAATATAAATATTGTGGCTTTCCAAGTTAAAATTAATTGATATGACTGCGATTAAATCAGCATATACTTCTGCCAGGGGATGCCACCCCATGAATATTTTTCTAGATCCGCCCCTGGTTTTAAGATCCCCGTTACAATGTTCTCTTTTCCCACCATTGAGACTGTCAGGGAATAATTTGCCCTGCATGTCCTCCTTCACCCTCTGACGCAGCTGCCCAGCCTTGAGCAGCCGCTATCTCCCTTAAGGAGGGGCTGCCCTATCGTTGTGTTGTGGTTACCAGTTTGTGACCGGGCAACTCTCGGTCAGAGATAGTTATTGTTGTGGGACACCTGGAACACATCCTTCTCGGGGTGTAGATGACCCCGAGCCATAAGCGACAACAAATGTGATTCAGTGTCCTCAGCTGTTTAGTCTATCTATTGAAGAATGTTGATTATTACACTCTGAACTAGTTCAAACCTGGAGCTACAGGAGAGTTCTTCAGAATTGGTTTGGCATCTCAACCGTGTGCTCAGATCGTGGCCCGTGACATGTCTTGTGAATTATCCGCTCCAAATAAACCGTCAGTGTTTGCCATCAAAGCTCCAGCTCTCCATCGTGTCTCTCTGAGTCCTGACCCCCATTGCTTCAGAAGTTTCCCCCACAGAGACAAAACTAATGTAATCATGAGTTGCAGCAGTTGACCATTTATGGCAGTTAAAGATTGCATTAAAAATGTCCGTTTTGGGTTTTTGTTCAGTCTGTTTCTTGTCTTATTTTGAAGGTTCACTCCGCTTGTGTTTCCTCTTGTTTTTTGTTGTTGTTTTGTTCCCAGTCAGCCCCGCCCTGATTCCACCTGTATTTTAATTAGTTGCTCTCTTGTGATTTTTCACTTTGTCTTCGCAACCAGTGCATTGTTTGAATGTTGTTTTTTCCCTTGTGGCCAGCCTTCGTGTTTCACATCCTTGTCTTTTTAAACACGGTTGTAGATGATTACATGAATACTGACTTAAACATTTGTTTCATTGTTTCAGGTTATGTTGTAAAATGTTTTGTGTTTATTGCTTTTCACCACGCCTGTATGCGTGTATCTTTGTAACAAGGGGGCATGTGGCGAAGTGGTCTAGTGTGTAGGTGTTGGGATCTGGGGGTCACAGGTTCAAACCCCACTGCAGTCAGCATGTCGTTGTGTCCCTGAGACACTTCACCCCAAATTGCTCCTGTGGGGATTGTCCACAGTATTGAGTATGTTAGTCAGTTTGGATAAAATCGTCTAACATGTAATGTGATATAACAGCCTTTGTGTCTTGCTCTAACAGAATGAACCCAGACTGAACTCACTACATCAGAACAAAACCCTCAAGGGATAAAGTGCACGACTAATTACTGGTAGCGATGACAAACCAACAAAGACACAAGGGAGACACACCTACTTATTACGCAAGAGACCAATTAACTCATGAAACTAAGGCAAAACAAATCAGGGCCTGGCAGTAAGGCAAGGCAAGTTTATTTATATAGCACCTTTCAACACAATGCAATTCAAAGTGCTTTACAAACATGAAAGAGCATTAAGAAACATATTATAACATGGCATTTAAAAACACTCATTTAAAAGCAAAGATAATAAGACATGAATAACAAAGGTACATTAATTAAAGTCACAGTGCAGTGTGAGATACACAGAGTTCTGACTCTCAATCATTGCTAACTTTTTAGTGAGGTCATAGTTTTCTATGACCTCACTTTCTTTCTACTTTCTTTTAACTTTAGTTATTTCAAGTGTTTCATGCTAAAAACGTTGGAAAATTCTAATCTGACCCCATGGTACCTTTTAGTTTTCGCCGAAACTATTCCTCTTTTTAAAATGCACACTAGTTAAGTTTACTTTGTTTTTCTAGGACTTTTTTGGTGTCCTCCGCCAACCAGGGTCTTGAAACTAAAACGGCACACGTGGGGGACTTTAACCCCCAGTAGGAAGTAAAACCACACAAGATATTTGATGAGTCAAAATAAAACAGGAAACAGTCTACAAAAAAGAGTAAAAAATAGACGCAAATAAATAAATGAGAGTGGTAAACGCAGAGGTAGCAGCGATGATAAAATTCAATGTCAATGTGCATATTTACACTTACAGTCTAAAAACTTTAAATGTACAAAACTGTATGAATGTAGTGTATTTCTAACTGTGTGTTCATAAAGGGTTATAGTAACCAAAGTCACAAAGACATAAATATTTCTAAATAGCAGTGGTTGCAGTCTTCCACGTACATATCTCGTAATAACTATTATTTGAGGACTATTGACGATCTTTTTTCAATGTCATGTACCTGCCTGACCCTAATTTGAGAGAAATGTGTAATCAAACTCATTTAGCAAACTCAATTGTTATTGCTAAGGAAAGGAAAGGGTTACAACTCCATCAAAATCAGTTGCCAATGTAACTGCCTCTATGGAAAAAGGTGTGGGAGGACTCTGTTAAGATTGATGGCAAACGTACTTCATGACGATGTGGCTGAAAGGAAGATCTTATCAAGAGTAACCAGAGCGCTGCTTAAATTTCCAAAAGCAAATTTCACAGAACCATCTTCGAGCATGCTTCTTAATTGATCGCAGCGTGGCTCTGTGAACATGCTGTGACATGTTGGCTCTTTATAAAGCCACAGAACTGCACTTATCTTCTCTGCCAGCCCCCGCTGCGACAACAGCATGGCCTCGTCTACCGATTCAATTATAGGATGGCAGGAGACGAGATTTATCCTTCGCCATTAGCAGAGGAGTTTCCTGCAGGAGCATGCAGAGGAAATATGCAGTTTTCTGTTTATTTATTCGAGCCTGAAATGTACATTTGTTGTCTTACTTGGTTGGAAGTGTTACCCCTAGATTCCACTGGGTCCGTCTGCGTCGCGTTACGGCCGGGTTACGGCTGTGCCGCGGCGTTCGCCAGGATCGTGGCCACTCTAGTCAATGGGTGCTATTCCACCAGACGCGCCGCGTTACGTCCCAGAAGCGTCTCGGCGCTGGGCTCCGCTAAAAATAGGATTCAAGTCTATTTTTCGACGTGAGGCGTTTCAAAGGCGCCGGGCAGGAAGTGGACCGGTCAGAGCATCCGGCCCATCCCCAAAATAAACTAATTTTGCAGACCCTATCCCTCCGTAGTCTTTCAAGTAGGAGGAGAAATGCCAGCGTTCTGCTCCGGTTTACAGGCACTGTGTATATTATATATAATTATATATATATATGAAAGCATTTTTTTACCACTAAAATAGAGCAACGCATTTTTTATTCATGTCGTTTATAACTGGAATATTATTATTATTACTAACTTTGTCTGTACAAAGTAGCCTGTCCAGGAAATATGACCAAATCAACAAAAACTCCGAGCCGACAGGCAAGACGCTCCGCTTCTGAAATGCTTCTGCTTCAAAAGCGGGATTGTAATATTATAAACGACATGAATCAAAAATGTGTTGCTGTATTTTAGTGGTAACAAAATGCATTCATCATCATAATTATTCCATATATATAATTTACACAGTGCCTGTAAACCGGAGGAGAACGCTGGCATTGCTCCTCCTACTTGAAAGACTACGGAGGGATAGGGTCTGCAACATTAGTTTATTTTGGGGATTGACTGGATGCTCTGACCGGTCCACTTCCTGCCCGGCGCTATGCAACGCCTCGCGTCGAAAATAGACTTGAATCCTATTTTTTGCCGAGACGCTTCTACCCGTGAACCGCTGTGAACGCCGCGGCGCAGACGGACCCGGTGGAATCTAGGGGTCAGTGCTCAGAGTATCGTCAAGGAAGAAATGACCAGACTTCTCACTCGATTAATTATCTCCGTTATCATTCCTCTGACGATGTTATAATCGTAATTACTAGTTTCCAGTCTTCTTCATTTCAGGGTGATTCAACTGTTTGAAAGTATGGTCTCATTTAGAGCAATATAGACAATATTGTATTGGGTCGACGAGAAAAGGATCCCATCGGTTTTCTAGGCGGGGCTTCTTTGTAATCGCCAAATAGCTACCACAGTTTTACCTTAATTGTCTGTCTATGTATTTCTTAGATGTATTATTCGAGCCTCAGCTTTACATTTGAAGTCTTACTTGGTTGGTCTTAGTACTAAATGTCTTGTATAGAGGTCTATAAATAAAACGACCCCACTCCTCACTCGATCTATCACTTCAGTAATCATTTCCCTGACGATGCAATGGATTGGATCTTTTTATTTACTCGAGCCTGAGCTTTACATTTGGAGCTTTGCTTGGTTGGAGGTGTTAAGGCTGAGACTAAAGGTCAACCTAGCAAAGCCGAACCACCCCTCCAATACATATTTCACAAAACTTGGGCAGCATGCTTGAGGGCAACACTTTGTACAGAATGCACTTTCATGAAATCTTGCTCTCTTCATATCTAGACAAATAAGAAATGTGTAATCACTCACTTCTCTTTTGCACACAGTATCTGATCACATGCAATGACATTCCTTCAGTACTTCTCTGCTCGGAGGCACACAGGCATATTTGATTTGAAACGAAGTAGGCTGCCTTAGATGTGTGATTGTCTCATCGTTCACATTTACTCTGTTGAATTGAGGATCAGTCATGCTTATATTCCATACTATGATGTAAGCCCTTGCAAATAGCTTCATTAAGATGGATGCTAAAGCCAGCAAATGTAATAGGTAGGCGCATCATAAATGTGACTCAGAAATCCCTGTTTGAAATTGGCTTTAAAACCAGGATTTCACACATCTTGTACACGCTTTTAGTGTCATGTTTGCATAGCTACAGTGTAGTTATGACAATCTTAGGTCACATGAGGTTTTCTGAAAATGCCTCATAACTAGTAAGGATGTCCTTGAAAACCTGTTGAAGAGATTCAGAGAATTAACTTTTTCTTTCCTCTGAGAGAGCGTTATTACCAGAATGATAAGCTCCAGAGGGCTCATGAATAAGTGCCTCTTACCCATCAACAACCTCTGACCAAGGACACATGAACTGCACTCTGTGTTGATCATCAGCGCCCTAAAGCTTCTGCACTGAAAGCTTGTTTTGCTACCATTCCTCCCAATTGTTGTCTTGATTATAGCTCAACGAGAAGAGCACTTTCAAAGATCCGTCATGACGAAAAGAACCCAATTGAGACCTCATGTTCAAGTGTTTTGTTTCCACTCTGCAATCAATCCCATCCTCAGTTATTTGTTATTGTGACACCCGTGGTATTCGGGGGATTCATTTTGCTACAGACGCTATGAATGTGTTAAATTCAAATTGCTGCCAATTTCGTCTATTGCAGGTGACTTTAGTTGCACCGTTTCTGTTTGTTAGTCCTCCATTGTCTGAAATGTAGCTTGGCTTCTTGTATGGAAGCGCTCTTAAATATTATTTATATTTCCTCCTGCTGTTTTAAGGAACAGAGGGAAATGTGTGTGTTTATCAGATCTGTTTAAAGCACACAGTGTGAAGAAATGAATTCAACTCTGATGTGTTTAGCAGTGAATTATTCCTATTTATTTTTTTACAAAGTCTGATATTAAAGAAGGAGAGGAGCATGCAGACAGACAAACTGGAATTATACTCAACAGGGGTCCTGTCATATCCTTACATTTAGATTTATAGTTCTCTAGAAACTTGTATCGTACCTGATCCGGCTGTATTATTATTCCCCAAAGTAATTGTGCGTACATTCTGTTTACTTTCTAATTCAGATCGATGTTGAGAATTGTTGCCTTGTATTACTGCTGACTGGTAAACTGCGGTCATGCAATCTTAATTTTCAGATTCAAATGTATTTACTCTAGAGCGCACACTGTGCTATGAAGGGCAAACATAGCAACAAAGGAAGTAGTAGAAAGGTAAACAACCAAATAGGACTCAAGCACAAAGTAACTATGTTATCCATTCACTCTGACAGAAGCTAATGGGTTGAAGTTAACAAAAGCTTTATATACATGTGCTACTGAGAAATGGAGGCCTTTACTCAACCGGCTTAATGTTGTATTTTCCATCAATAATCTCCAACAGCATTAGAAACATATTGTAGAAAAACCCCAAGCAGCCAATAACAATCTCCATGTGAAGTTACGGTCCCACACAGGGTATCTGCAGGAGCCATTTTATGGGTTTTGTCGGCATGTCAGTTTATTTTATTTGTATTATATAGTGTAATATTGTTTTGAACACTTGGTGGCGGGGGTTAGCTGCTATCACCGGGTGTATAAAAGGGAAGAAGAAAAGCAAACCGATCTGTTTTCTATTCGTCTTATTGATAGGCTGACACTCAGGGCCGTCCCTGCCCAACATGAGGCCCCACGGGCGCGGCAAAATCGTGCCGCGCCACACTAATTGCAGTGCATAGGTGCGCCGCATTTTCGGCTCAGATGAGACCCCCTCCGCAAGATGAGACCCCCTCTGCAAGATGAGGCCCCCTCCACGAGATGAGGCCCCCTCCGCAAGATGAGGCCCCCTCCGCGAGATGAGGCCCCCTCCGCAAGATAAGATGAGGCCCCCTCCGCGAGATGAGGCCCCCTCCGCGAGATGAGGCCCCCTCCGCGAGATGAGGCCCCCTCCGCGAGATGAGGCCCCCTCTGCGAGGTGAGGCCCTCTCCGCGAGATGAGGCCCCCTCCGCGAGGTGAGGCCCCCTCCGCGAGGTGAGGCCCCCTCCGCAAGATGAGGCCCCCTCCGCAACATGAGGCCCCCTCTTACTTGGCAATAAACCCGTTTCTGATTTTAACAAATGAACCCTATGAATGATGCTTTTCGATCTTATCTGAAAATAAGGGCAGATTGATGTACCTCTGGGAATATTAAGTGAAGTGAGGAAATGCATTGAATTCACATTCTCTCTTATAGCCAGTAGGGGCATACTTGCCAACCTTGAGACCTCAGAAATCGGGAGCATTTCAAAACCGGAGGGGGGTTGTGGGAGGGGGGGTGCTAGTGGATCGCCGGAGCTGTAGTTTAACATTAACATGCTTTTTGTAGTTGTAAGTGCACTGCCCATGGAGCATATGTGTGGGCTGGACCTGTATTTTACAGGAAAGGAGTGAGCAGAGGGTCGAGTTGTCGATTCTTGTTCCGTTTTCTGTGACTATCTGCCTCACCCTCTCAGACTTTCAGTTGCGCGCTACTAAAGAGACGTGTTACCATGGAAACCAAACAATGGTGTAGCTGTATTAAAGTCCGAGTGGAAACAGTCCTGAGTAAATCTGATTTTGTCAGAAATCGGGAGAAATGCGGGAGAAATATGACCCCGGGAGAAAACCGGGAGAGGGCAGTGAAATCGGGAGTCTCCCGCGAAAATCGGGAGGGTTGGCAAGTGTGTGTAGGGGGCAACTCCACTGGTTGCAAAGTGTCCAATTGCAGGTCTATGATAAAATGACCCTGCTTCTCGCCCATGTATTATCTCAATAACAATTTCCCTAACAAGGTTATAATGTCTTTCTAATTCCTCTCCAAAAACAGCATTTAGAGAACAATAGAAAATACATGAGGATACTTATATATACTTTTGTTATTTGTATACAGTCTATCTGTGTCACAGACTTAAAAGATGGGGTCCGGGGGAATTGGCCGCTTTACTTTTGCCCTATACGTTAACCTTATTTTTCTGGTGTCATTTTTAAAGTCACAACTCTATCTTAGCATTGGCCTTGGCTGGTTTAATGAAAAAATGAAATGCAGATTTGTATAAATCCAGTAATAAATGTGGTTATAAGAAATGGCATTTTTATGTTTCATCCAGTCAGTACTCATTTTACTGCTAAAAAAATGTTAACTGTGCAGTAAACTATTTCTTGTTTGTTGTTGCCCTTCAGTGTTTTGTGTGTGAATCCTAAAAGCCAAACCAATGTTCCTGTTAAGGACAAAAAATACTGAACTTTAAAACCACCTTTTGTGGAAATGAAACAAAAGGAGAGAGCTGTGCACAGTGCACACACAACCTCTTACCTCGCTGTGAGTAGATGCTTAACGACTGATACACAGCATTAAGAGCCTGAGCACTCATTATGTTCCCACTTTGAGAACAATGAGGGCTTCTTTAACAAGCTGTGTGAGGTGTGTTTACATTTCTTTTGTTATCTTCTACCCCATTATATTAAGAGGCTCTTCCTTTTGCCAGGCCACCATTTTCAAAATGAATGTGTTCTTAATGAGTTATCTAGTTAAGTAAAGGTTGAGTAAAATATATTTGATGTATCATGAAGCATCAGTTAACGAATAATTAATCACATGGTTGTTGGTGATGCTGTCTTAAAAAGCTCAGTATGTAGTTTCTCTACTTTAAAGAGTCCTCTCCTGCTGATGTTCAGGTGTATATCAGTATGTAGTATCTCTACTTTAAAGAGTCCTCTCCTGCTGATATTCACGTGTATATCAGTAGGTAGTGTCTCTACTTTAAAGAGTCCTCTCCTGCTGATGTTCAGGTGTAAATCAGTATGGAGTGTCTCTACTTTAAAGAGTCCTCTCCTGCTGATGTTCAGGTGTATATCAGTATGTAGTGTCTCTACTTTAAAGAGTCCTCTCCTGCTGATGTCCAGGTGTATATCAGTATGTAGTGTCTCTACTTTAAAGAGTCCTCTCCTGCTGATGTTCAGGTGTATATCAGTATGTAGTGTCTCTACTTTAAAGAGTCCTCTCCTGCTGATGTTCAGGTGTATATCAGTATGTAGTGTCTCTACTTTAAAGAGTCCTCTCCTGCTGATGTTCAGGTGTATATCAGTATGTAGTGTATCTACTTTAAAGAGTCCTCTCCTGCTGATGTTCAGGTGTATATCAGTATGTAGTGTCTCTACTTTAAAGAGTCCTCTCCTGCCGATGTTCAGGTGTATATCAGTATGTAGTGTCTCTACTTTAAAGAGTTCTCTCCTTCTGATGTTCAGGTGTATATCAGTATGTAGTGTCTCTACTTTAAAGAGTCCTCTCCTGCTGATGTTCAGGTGTATATCAGAATGTAGTGTCTCTACTTTAAAGAGTCCTCTCCTGCTGATGTTCAGGTGTAAATCAGTATGGAGTGTCTCTACTTTAAAGAGTCCTCTCCTGCTGATGTTCAGGTGTATATCAGTATGTAGTGTCTCCACTTTAAAGAGTCCTCTCCTGCTGATGTTCAGGTGTAAATCAGTATGGAGTGTCTCTACTTTAAAGAGTCCTCTCCTGCTGATGTTCAGGTGTATATCAGTATGTAGTGTATCTACTTTAAAGAGTCCTCTCCTGCTGATGTTCAGGTGTATATCAGTATGTAGTGTCTCTACTTTAAAGAGTCCTCTCCTGCTGATGTCCAGGTGTATATCAGTATGTAATGTCTCTACTTTAAAGAGTCCTCTCCTGCTGATGTTCAGGTGTATATCAGTATGTAGTGTCTCTACTTTAAAGAGTCCTCTCCTGCTGATGTTCAGGTGTATATCAGTATGTAGTGTCTCTACTTTAAAGAGTCCTCTCCTGCTGATGTTCAGGTGTAGGAGTATGTAGTGTATCTACTTTAAGGAGTCCTCTCCTGCTGATGTACAGGTGTATATCAGTATGTAGTGTCTCTACTTTAAAGAGTCCTCTCCTGCTGATGTCCAGGTGTATATCAGTATGTAGTGTCTCTACTTTAAAGAGTCCTCTCCTGCTGATGTTCAGGTGTATATAAGTATGTAGTGTCTCTACTTTAAAGAGTCCTCTCCTGCTGACGATCAGGTGTATATAAGTATGTAGTGTCTCTACTTTAAAGTGTCCTCTCCTGCTGATGTTCAGGTGTATATCAGTATGTAGTGTCTCTACATGTCTCCATGCTTTAATGTTCAAAAAGCTCTTTATTGTTCTCATACTGCCTGTGCTGCAGCACCTGTTTTCACCCTCTGTCTGAAACCAGAGCCTAGTCTGCTCTCATTGGTTAGCTGACGGGCTCTGTTGAGATTGGAGCGCTAGCAAATAGAAGTGTGACTGTTACAAAGTGATGTCACTGTGTTTGGGAAGTAAACAAAGGAGTCCAATGGAGGCGTTTCAGGCATTGGGGGAGTGTGTGAGAGAGAAACACTGGGATTAGCCTTTGTGTAACATTTAGATTCACAGAAACCTATAACACACTGCAGGAAAGGGAAAACCCCAAAATGTGCTCAAGAGCCCCTTTTTTGATGAGTGGAGTTTACTTTTAGATCAAAGCGTATATGACCTTGGCTGCTGCTGTTTCATCAGCCCACTCAGAAACTAGTGGATAATGTCAGGTATTCGAGCTCCAGGACAAAAGCAAGCTGTCTAAAGCTCCCACTGTTCTCAAAACAACCTTGAGTGCCGCATCGCACGTTTGATATTCGCCCTATTAATTACAAAGCTCCAAGCTCTAAAACCGCTGAGAATCTGCTCCTTCATCTGTGGCCACTTTCTGGTTCACCCAGAGGTGGGAAGAAGTGCAGTACAAATACTTTGTGACTGAACTTAAGTACATTTTTCTGGTATCAGTACTTTACTCCACTACTTATTTTTCTGACAACTTTTTACTTTGACTTCTTACATGTTGAACTCAAATACCTGTACTTTCTACTTCTCACATTTTGAACTCAAATACCTGTACTTTCTACTTCTTACATGTTGAACACAAATACCTGTACTTTCTACTTCTTACATGTTGAACTGAAATACCTGTACTTTCTACTTCTTACATGTTGAACACAAATACCTGTACTTTCTACTTCTTACATGTTGAACTGAAATACCTGTACTTTCTACTTCCTACATGTTGAACTCAAATACCTGTACTTTCTACTTCTTACATGTTGAACACAAATACCTGTACTTTCTACTTCTTACATGTTGAACTGAAATACCTGTACTTTCTACTTCTTACATGTTGAACACAAATACCTGTACTTTCTACTTCTTACATGTTGAACCCAAATACCTGTAATTTCTACTTCTCTCATTTTCCAAACAGGCTGGTTCCTTTAGTCTGAATGTGTGTTTGGTGGCGTGATCATTATTATTTAGAGTCATTGCGTGCCTATTGATTTGAACACGATCCGTGTATCCATCATTTCCTGGTCTTCGCTAAAGAAGAGGGACCAATGAAAACGTTGTCATGTTGCCGTTGTTCAGCATGGAAACATTCATTAGCTAACAATGACATTATTGTTCTATTAATATAAAGGGAGGTCAGGTACTCTTTAAAACAGCTGCTAGTTATGGGTACTTTTTACTGAAGTACATTTCAAAGCCTCTTTACTTTGACTTGAGTAAAGAAGTTTAGTCAGTACTTCTACTTTCACCAGAGTATTTTTAAACACGAGTATCTGTACTTTTACTTGAGTAAAGGATGTGTGTACTTTTGCCACTTTCTGGTTCACCTACCTATCCATTCCATCAGGAATGTGAGTCAGCTGGAACAGCATAGTCAATTTGAAAATGTAGACACACTTGGGTTCACAAAGGATAGCTGCGAGATGGCAAGAAATGAGACAGTAGTGAAATGCCACTGACCTTTAAAGTGTTAGGTGGCTATTACATGCTGCGTGATCTGGCTATGGAACATTGGGGTTCTTGCCTTTAAGCATTTTGAAAGACAAATTAATAATAATTAGAAGAAAAATGTCCAACACCCTGCTCGCGGGCCTTGACATTAAATATGCAATTAATCGTGTATCGGCATGACTTTCATTCCCAGGGAGAAAACTGTACTGTAGATTTTTCTTAAGAAGTCATTGTCAAGTTTAAGAGTCCTTGACTTACAAAATGTGTTCAGCTGTGTCACTATCATCCATTCTTGTGGCCTTTCTTTGCACATTTTCTGTTTCTTACTTCAAAGATGTCGCTAGCAAGCTCTTTAAGAAACCATCAGTGAGACCAGACTTTGTGACTTACTGAAGGATTGTTAGATGTGTGGAAATATTCAGATCTGTAGAAACAGGCAAAACCCTTTAACAATCGTCAAACATTTGCTTCATAAACCAATTGTGATTAAAAACTGTGCCATGATATAAAAACATTTAGACAGAATGTGTTATCTTGTCCAATCAGTGCACTCTTAAGCCTCTTACACACCAAACTGACACCAAAAGAACATCAAAGAACACGTCCCGACGGAGCGTCGCCTCACGTCATGGCCATGTGTCGCACTGGAACACACCGCAAAGACTTCAGCCGACGGCCAAGAAGCACGTACGAATTGCGCATGCGTGAGTGACAATACCTCTCCTTACCAGCAGGTGGCGGTAGTGAGTATTCGTCATTCAAAAGAGGCAACAACCGGAAGACAGACTGCGTGATAACCGAGAGAAGAAGAACAGACTGCGTGATCTAAACAAATAACAAATAGCGTGTTCCATTTTCCCTCTACAGCGAGAAGCTCACGGGGCTTTCCCCAACCTGTGTCGAGAGCTGGAGTTAGATGAAATCTCACATTTGCTTTCTTAATAGTTTGTTTGGGTCCCTCATTTCCGTTTCGCTTCTCATGCACTGATTCGCTAGCTGAACAGCCAATCAGAGTGATTTATTTTGCCGACGGCCTCCCAATTCAACATGTCGAATCTGCGGACTGTTTGGGCAACGTTTCCATCAACAACGTTCCCATCAATGGCTTCTAGACTGTTTGGGCCGAGAAGGATTGCAAGTTTTTATAAGATCATTAAAAGAAGTGGACTTTTTAGTTTGTAGAGTAAATGTTTTGAAAAACAAATAATGTCATTTTTCTCAGACTGCTATACGATCAGACTTATTTCTGCAAACAAATTGCCCCCTGCTGGTTTTTGACAGAGTGCAGGTTAATTGGACCCTTGATTAGTATATCAGGGCTCATGTGCAATGCATCCTGGGACATATAGACATGTAGACAGCGTCTTTGGGTTCAAGAAAAGCGCTATAGAGATAAAATGTATTATTATTATTGGCACTGCGGACACTGTTTTGTCAATTTTCCACACACTGAGAATTGTATTGCTTTAATTGACTACATTTACCATCAACGTTGATTAGACATCCACATAAAAGATAGCAGATGTTCCTTTTAAAGGCTCCCTTGGAATTTGAACCCTGTTAGTTTAATCTGTAGATAACCAAGCAATGAGGCCTGAATTCAGTTAGTGACCAGGAAATGCAGGCAATATCACAACAGCAGCCCATAACACACACGATGCATTGATGTGATATCCAGAGGTGGGAAGTAGTTGAGTACAAATACTTTGTTACTGTACTTAAGTACATGTTTCTGGTATCAGTATTTTACTCCACTACTTATTTTCCTGACTACTTTTTACTTTGACTTCTTACATTTTGAACTCAAATACCTGTACTTTCTACTTCTCACATGTTGAACACAAATACCTGTACTTTCTACTTCTTACATGTTGAACACAAATACCTGTACTTTCTACTTCTTTCATGTTGAACACAAATACCTGTACTTTCTACTTCTTTCATGTTGAACACAAATACCTGTACTTTCTACTTCTTTCATGTTGAACTCAAATACCTGTACTTTCTAATTCTTACATTTTGAACACAAATACCTGTACTTTCTACTTCTTACATTTTGAACACAAATACCTGTACTTTCTACTTCTTACATGTTGAACACAAATACCTGTACTTTCTACTTCTTTCATGTTGAACACAAATACCTGTACTTTCTACTTCTTTCATGTTGAACTCAAATACCTGTACTTTCTAATTCTTACATTTTGAACACAAATACCTGTACTTTCTACTTCTTACATTTTGAACACAAATACCTGTACTTTCTACTTCTTACATGTTGAACACAAATACCTGTACTTTCTACTTCTTACATGTTGAACTCAAATACCTGTACTTTCTACTTCTTACATTTTGAACACAAATACCTGTACTTTCTACTTCTTACATGTTGAACACAAATACCTGTACTTTCTACTTCTTTCATGTTGAACACAAATACCTGTACTTTCTACTTCTTACATGTTGAACACAAATACCTGTACTTTCTACTTCTTACATGTTGAACACAAATACCTGTACTTTCTACTTCTTTCATGTTGAACACAAATACCTGTACTTTCTACTTCTTTCATGTTGAACTCAAATACCTGTACTTTCTAATTCTTACATTTTGAACACAAATACCTGTACTTTCTACTTCTTACATGTTGAACACAAATACCTGTACTTTCTACTTCTTACATGTTGAACTCAAATACCTGTACTTTCTACTTCTCACATGTTGAACACAAATACCTGTACTTTCTACTTCTTACATGTTGAACTCAAATACCTGTACTTTCTACTTCTTACATGTTGAACACAAATACCTGAACTTTCTACTTCTCACATGTTGAACTCAAATACCTGTACTTTCTACTTCTTACATGTTGAACTCAAATACCTGTACTTTCTACTTCTTACATTTTGAACACAAATACCTGTACTTTCTACTTCTTACATTTTGGACACAAATACCTGTACTTTCTACTTCTTACATGTTGAACACAAATACCTGTACTTTCTACTTCTTACATTTTGAACACAAATACCTGTACTTTCTACTTCTTACATTTTGGACACAAATACCTGTACTTTCTACTTCTTACATGTTGAACACAAATACCTGAACTTTCTACTTCTCACATGTTGAACACAAATACCTGTACTTTCTACTTCTTACATGTTGAACTCAAATACCTGTACTTTCTACTTCTTACATGTTGAACTCAAATACCTGTACTTTCTACTTCTTACATTTTGAACACAAATACCTGTACTTTCTACTTCTTACATGTTGAACACAAATACCTGTACTTTCTACTTCTTACATGTTGAACTCAAATACCTGTACTTTCTACTTCTTACATGTTGAACTCAAATACCTGTACTTTCTACTTCTCACATGTTGAACACAAATACCTGAACTTTCTACTTCTTACATGTTGAACTCAAATACCTGTACTTTCTACTTCTTACATGTTGAACACAAATACCTGTACTTTCTACTTCTTACATGTTGAACTCAAATACCTGTACTTTCTACTTCTCACATGTTGAACACAAATACCTGTACTTTCTACTTCTTACATGTTGAACACAAATACCTGAACTTTCTACTTCTCACATGTTGAACACAAATACCTGTACTTTCTACTTCTTACATGTTGAACTCAAATACCTGTACTTTCTACTTCTTACATTTTGAACTCAAATACCTGTACTTTCTACTTCTTACATTTTGAACACAAATACCTGTACTTTCTACTTCTTTCATGTTGAACACAAATACCTGTACTTTCTACTTCTTACATGTTGAACTCAAATACCTGTACTTTCTACTTCTTACATTTTGAACACAAATACCTGTACTTTCTACTTCTTACATTTTGGACACAAATACCTGTACTTTCTACTTCTCTCATGTTGAACTCAAATACCTGTACTTTCTACTTCTCACATGTTGAACACAAATACCTGTACTTTCTACTTCTTACATGTTGAACTCAAATACCTGTACTTTCTACTTCTTACATTTTGGACACAAATACCAGTACTTTCTACTTCTTACATGTTGAACACAAATACCTGTACTTTCTACTTCTTACATGTTGAACACAAATACCTGTACTTTCTACTTCTTACATGTTGAACTCAAATACCTGTACTTTCTACTTCTTACATGTTGAACACAAATACCTGTACTTTCTACTTCTTACATGTTGAACACAAATACCTGTACTTTCTACTTCTTACATGTTGAACACAAATACCTGTACTTTCTACTTCTTACATGTTGAACTCAAATACCTGTACTTTCTATTTCTTACATGTTGAATTCAAATACATGTACTTTCTACTTCTTACATGTTGAACTCAAATACCTGTACTTTCTACTTCTTACATGTTGAACTCAAATACATGTACTTTCTACTTCTTACATGTTGAACTCAAATACATGTACTTTCTACTTCTTACATGTTGAACACAAATACCTGTACTTTCTACTTCTCACATGTTGAACCCAAATACCTGTACTTTCTACCTCTCTCATTTTCCAAACAGGCTGGTTCCTTTAGTCTGAATGTGTGTTTGGTGGCGTGATCATTATTATTTAGAGTCATTGCGTGCCTATTGATTTGAACACGATCCGTGTATCCATCATTTCCTGGTCTTCTCTAAAGAAGAGGGACCAATGAAAACGTTGTCATGTTGCCGTTGTTCACCATGGAAACATTCATTAGCTAACAATGACATTATTGTTCTATTAATATAAAGGGAGGTCAGGTACTCTTTAAAACAGCTGCTAGTTATGGGTACTTTTTACTGAAGGACATTTCAAAGCCTCTTTACTTTTACTTGAGTAAAAAAGTTTAGTCAGTACTTCTACTTTCGAGTATTTTTAAACACGAGTATCTGTACTTCTACTTGAGTAAAGGATGTGTGTACTTTTGCCATCTCTGGTGATATCTAATAAACTCTTAAAATACCTCCCTCAGTGAGGTTTCATTCATGCACGTTGTTTTTAATTTGTCAAGAGTCGTCCATCTTATCTGAGTCTTGTACTATTGACCCACTCTGTTCAAACTAAATCTGAAAATACATCGAGACAGAACAGCGCTTGGGGTTAAAAGCCTCAACTCTGAAAAACATGGGAATAATGAAACTCATTCATCAATCAATCACTGCTGTACAGTAGACCTTTGCACATCTCAAACCCACTTGTATTTGAGATGTCGAGAGCCACTTATGTTGAGTGAAGTTGATTGATGCTTCGAAAACTGGCACTTTGTACATGAAGTCTCCTTGTAGGCCTGCTGAAAATTACTTGTCAAGATGTCTGCCAACTGTTAAAAAATACCTTCACTCCACCGAGAAACAGCAGACCTTTTCGTGTTTTTTGATTCTCCAGAGCTATTTCTTACCATTTCACTTTTTTAAAACATTCTTCACCTCAGGCAGAGAAGTACATTCTACATTTATATATTCAGTTTAATATTTAATATTCCTTCTGCCACATACGTATATAATACCTTGCTGTACTGTATATCTTCTTATTCTTCATTTGTAAATTCAACATGTATATTTTCTACTTTCTTGATTATTTCTAGTCTTTTGAATTTCTATTGTGCAATGCTGAGTCTTTTTATGCTGCTGCAACACAAACATTTCCCATATTGGGATCAATAACGTACTTCTTATCTTATATTATCTTATCTTATCTTAACCTCACATTGTTTCCTGATTGTATTTCCTGTGTGTGAGCAGACCATCTGTTGGTGGGATGGACTTTTCAAAGGCTGAATACATCAGTCCCCAAATGTTTCAAGGCCATCTGGTTCAAGTTTCCTGAGCAGAAGTTGAATATT
Organism: Notothenia rossii; assembly: GCF_949606895.1. NCBI lineage: Eukaryota > Metazoa > Chordata > Actinopteri > Perciformes > Nototheniidae > Notothenia > Notothenia rossii. Next base: position 3,553,158 of record NC_136908.1, on the reverse strand, counting down.
GATTAGAGCAATCTGAAATATTCGCCTCCTTGGAACAGTTGACGCCGCACGCCCCCTCAAGATTAAGTGAAAACGCCGTCCACTGAATCCACTCAACAGCTAGCTTTTTGAGTGCCCTTCCACACTTGTATTATTATGTAACATTGATTAATGCAATGAGAAATGGAAAGAGCAACGCAATCCTTTACGGACCTAAAGGGAAGTTACATAAAGATGGGGTAAAATATTCAAGAAATGCTTGAAGACTGAGAATAAATCACATTTTCTTTCCCGTTCAACGATAGAAAAGCGTATGGCTTTTTTAAAACTGCTATGAAAGATGTCGGTTGCGATATATTTCCGGAATTTTTTGACAAAGAAATAAATTGTATTCCTTTACTGTTGTGTGCAGAGGTGGGAAGTAGTGGAGTACAAATATAGTATATATAGTACATTCTTCTGCTATCAGTACTTTACTCCACTACTTATTTTTCTGACGACTTTTTACTTTGACTTCTTACATGTTGAACACAAATACCTGAACTTTCTACTTCTTACATGTTGAACACAAATACCTGTACTTTCTACTTCTTACATGTTGAACACAAATACCTGTACTTTCTACTTCTTACATGTTGAACTCAAATACCTGTACTTTCTACTTCTTACATGTTGAACCCAAATACCTGTACTTTCTACTTCTTACATGTTGAACACAAATACCTGTCCTTTCTACTTCTTACATGTTGAACACAAATACCTGTACTTTCTACTTCTTACATATTGAACTCAAATACCTGTACTTTCTACTTCTTACATGTTGAACCCAAATACCTGTACTTTCTACTTCTTACATGTTGAACACAAATACCTGTACTTTCTACTTCTTACATGTTGAACCCAAATACCTGTACTTTCTACTTCTTACATGTTGAACACAAATACCTGTCCTTTCTACTTCTTACATGTTGAACACAAATACCTGTCCTTTCTACTTCTAACATGTTGAACCCAAATACCTGTACTTTCTACTTCTTACATGTTGAACACAAATACCTGTCCTTTCTACTTCTTACATGTTGAACACAAATACCTGTCCTTTCTACTTCTCACATGTTGAACCCAAATACCTGTACTTTCTACTTCTTACATGTTGAACACAAATACCTGTACTTTCTACTTCTTACATGTTGAACACAAATACCTGTACTTTCTACTTCTTAGATGTTGAACTCAAATACCTGTACTTTCTACTTCTTAGATGTTGAACTCAAATACCTGTACTTTCTACTTCTCACACTTTGAACCCAAATACCTGTACTTTCTACTTCTTACATGTTGAACCCAAATACCTGTACTTTCTACTTCTTACATGTTGAACCCAAATACCTGTACTTTCTACTTCTTACATGTTGAACACAAATACCTGTCCTTTCTACTTCTTACATGTTGAACACAAATACCTGTCCTTTCTACTTCTTACATGTTGAACACAAATACCTGTACTTTCTACTTCTCACATGTTGAACTCAAATACCTGTACTTTCTACTTCTTACATGTTGAACCCAAATACCTGTACTTTCTACTTCTTACATGTTGAACCCAAATACCT
>NC_136908.1:3507334-3551366 GCF_949606895.1 Notothenia rossii | reverse complement strand
ACAGGTATTTGAGTTCAACATGTAAGAAGTAGAAAGTACAGGTATTTGGGTTCAACATGTAAGAAGTAGAAAGTACAGGTATTTGAGTTCAAAATGTAAGAAGTAGAAAGTACAGGTATTTGGGTTCAACATGTAAGAAGTAGAAAGTACAGGTATTTGGGTTCAACATGTAAGAAGTAGAAAGTACAGGTATTTGAGTTCAAAATGTAAGAAGTAGAAAGTACAGGTATTTGTGTTCAACATGTAAGAAGTAGAAAGTACAGGTATTTGGGTTCAACATGTGAGAAGTAGAAAGTACAGGTATTTGAGTTCAAAATGTAAGAAGTAGAAAGTACAGGTATTTGGGTTCAACATGTAAGAAGTAGAAAGTACAGGTATTTGAGTTCAACATGTAAGAAGTAGAAAGTAAAGGTATTTGAGTTCAACATGTAAGAAGTAGAAAGTACAGGTATTTGAGTTCAACATGTAAGAAGTAGAAAGTACAGGTATTTGAGTTCAACATGTAAGAAGTAGAAAGTACAGGTATTTGTGTTCAACATGTAAGAAGTAGAAAGTACAGGTATTTGAGTTCAACATGTAAGAAGTAGAAAGTACAGGTATTTGAGTTCAACATGTAAGAAGTAGAAAGTACAGGTATTTGAGTTCAACATGTAAGAAGTAGAAAGTACAGGTATTTGAGTTCAACATGTAAGAAGTAGAAAGTACAGGTATTTGTGTTCAACATGTGAGAAGTAGAAAGTACAGGTATTTGAGTTCAACATGTAAGAAGTAGAAAGTACAGGTATTTGAGTTCAACATGTAAGAAGTAGAAAGTACAGGTGTTTGAGTTCAACATGTAAGAAGTAGAAAGTACAGGTATTTGAGTTCAACATGTAAGAAGTAGAAAGTACAGGTATTTGAGTTCAACATGTAAGAAGTAGAAAGCTCAGGTATTTGAGTTCAACATGTAAGAAGTAGAAAGTACAGGTATTTGAGTTCAACATGTAAGAAGTAGAAAGTACAGGTATTTGAGTTCAACATGTAAGAAGTAGAAAGTAAAGGTATTTGAGTTCAACATGTAAGAAGTAGAAAGTACAGGTATTTGAGTTCAACATGTAAGAAGTATAAAGTAAAGGTATTTGAGTTCAACATGTAAGAAGTAGAAAGTACAGGTATTTGAGTTCAACATGTAAGAAGTAGAAAGTACAGGTATTTGAGTTCAACATGTAAGAAGTAGAAAGTACAGGTATTTGAGTTCAACATGTAAGAAGTAGAAAGTACAGGTATTTGAGTTCAACATGTAAGAAGTAGAAAGTACAGGTATTTGTGTTCAACATGTAAGAAGTAGAAAGTACAGGTATTTGTGTTCAACATGTAAGAAGTAGAAAGTACAGGTATTTGAGTTCAACATGTAAGAAGTAGAAAGTACAGGTATTTGTGTTCAACATGTAAGAAGTAGAAAGTACAGGTATTTGAGTTCAACATGTAAGAAGTAGAAAGTACAGGTATTTGAGTTCAACATGTAAGAAGTAGAAAGTACAGGTATTTGTGTTCAACATGTAAGAAGTAGAAAGTACAGGTATTTGAGTTCAACATGTAAGAAGTAGAAAGTACAGGTGTTTGAGTTCAACATGTAAGAAGTAGAAAGTACAGGTATTTGTGTTCAACATGTAAGAAGTAGAAAGTACAGGTCTTTGAGTTCAACATGTAAGAAGTAGAAAGTACAGGTATTTGTGTTCAACATGTAAGAAGTAGAAAGTACAGGTATTTGTGTTCAACATGTAAGAAGTAGAAAGTACAGGTATTTGAGTTCAACATGTAAGAAGTAGAAAGTACAGGTGTTTGAGTTCAACATGTAAGAAGTAGAAAGTACAGGTATTTGTGTTCAACATGTAAGAAGTAGAAAGTACAGGTATTTGAGTTCAACATGTAAGAAGTAGAAAGTACAGGTATTTGTGTTCAACATGTAAGAAGTAGAAAGTACAGGTATTTGTGTTCAACATGTAAGAAGTAGAAAGTACAGGTATTTGAGTTCAACATGTAAGAAGTAGAAAGTACAGGTATTTGAGTTCAACATGTAAGAAGTAGAAAGTACAGGTGTTTGAGTTCAACATGTAAGAAGTAGAAAGTACAGGTATTTGTGTTCAACATGTAAGAAGTAGAAAGTACAGGTCTTTGAGTTCAACATGTAAGAAGTAGAAACTACAGGTATTTGAGTTCAACATGTAAGAAGTAGAAAGTACAGGTGTTTGAGTTCAACATGTAAGAAGTAGAAAGTAAAAGTAAAGTACTGATACCAGAAAAATGTACTATATATATTGTAGTTGTACTCCACTACTTCCCACCTCTGCTCCTCTGTGCCACTTCCTGTCACTGACCAATGCCTATTCCCACTGTCAAACTATATGCTGTCCAATTACTGGTGCAGCTTGAGTGTGTATTGTTAGAAATAATAATAGCCATGCCTTGCTTGCCAAGTGGTGATTGTTGAGCTCTGAATGAACCCTGAATGGCTATTTGGAGGTCCAACACGTACGGAAATTGGGCAAATGGAGCTTTTTGTCTCGACATTTGCAAATTGTTTTCTCATGCGCTTTGTTTTGACTTGTTGGTTATGGGGAATAGCAGAAGAAAAAAAACAAATGTTGCATCATGTGGTTCGAAATAATCTTCGATTTGTGCAGTCGTGTGGAAATATATATATATATTGTAGTAATAAGGATATCATCTATTCATAATTGTAAATGTAAATTGTATGTAGACATATATTTAGATAGAAAAAGAAAAAGGTTAATAATTTAGTTTTTGGGAGAAGGGGTGGGATTAAATAAGTGTAAACTTCTTCCCACCCCTTTTCGGATGTGTAATTAGATAGATCATTTGTTTTTATTTAATTTGTAAGTCAGTAATGTTTTTGTTTATCAGGTAGACACCAGTAATAACAAACAGATGAGAATGCTGCTTGGGGTCTGGGTGCCGTGTTGGTGGGACGGTGTGGGTCTCGCTGCTCCGCCCCTTGAGGCTCGAGGAGCGGACAGTGTGAGCTGTATTACTGGTGTCGTTTCCTGGTTGCTACGTGGGGTCTGCGAGACACCGCGAAACTCAGCCTGAACTCATCCTGAGCACACACACACTCACAGCCGAAGTAAAAACAATAAGTGTGGCTTGATATTGAGTAAGAAAAAGGTTTCTAACGCTGTGAGAATGGGTCTGCAGAGCATTTCTCCCCCATCCCCACTCGTCTATTAACAACGTTCAGGGAGCTCTATGCAAGTCAATGGGGACTCCCTGTTAGTTGAAAATTGACGCTAAAGGGCCCCCACTGCGTTTGATAGAGACGCCAAGGGATCCTGACATAACGTCACTATAGTACGAGTTAGGAGTGAGAATGTGTTAGTGTGTGAGGAGCCATTTGGACCAATCCGCGGAGCCGTTACGTCACTATACCCGTTACGTCACTATACCCGTTACGTCACTATACCCGTTATACGTCACTATACCCGTTATACGTCACTATGCCCGTTATATGTCACTATACCCGTTACGTCACTATACCCGTTATCCGTCACTATACCTGTTATACGTCACTATGCCCGTTATACGTCACTATACCCGTTACGTCACTATATCCGTTACGTCACTATACCCGTTATACGTCACTATACCCGTTATACGTCACTATGCCCGTTATACGTCACTATACCCTTTACGTCACTATACCCGTTACGTCACTATACCCGTTGTACGTCACTATGCCCGTTATACGTCACTATACCCGTTACGTCACTATACCCGTTATACGTCACTATACCCGTTACGTCACTATACCCGTTATACGTCACTATACCCGTTACGTCACTATACCCGTTATACGTCACTATACCCGTTATACGTCACTATGCCCGTTATACGTCACTATACCCGTTACGTCACTATACCCGTTATACGTCACTATACCCGTTACGTCACTATACCCGTTACGTCACTATACCCGTTACGTCACTATGCCCAGGAAGAAACAAATGGTAAAAGAAAAATCCACAACGAGGCGTTCTGGGGCAGCATAGTATTTTCTGTGTTAGAGTTTTACTCGCTACAGGGTGTACTTTGAGGGTTTGTGACTTTTGCACAAGGGGACGGGTAATAACCAGAAAAGCATGTCATGGGATCTTTAAAAAAACTTTTCTGGTCCCCCTCTAGCGTACATCTTTCTTGAAAATAAAAGATTAGGTCATCGTCATGTTCGTCATGTTGTAAACAAAGAATTGTTTTGGTGCAAAACAACGAAAAATAAATACAATGACAAGAAACAACAACTATGAGTTCACAGGTCCTGCTCAGTATCATAATTCATGTCATTTCATAATATGTTTCTTAATGCTCTTAATGTCTTTCATTTTTGTAAAGCACTTTGAATTGCTTTGTGTTGAAATGTGCTATAAATAAACTTGCCTTGCCTTACAAGCTCGAAATAAATCTACCGTAATTGTCGGACTATAGAGGCACCTGAATATAAGCCGCAGCAGCTAAATTGAATGATGTGTACATATATAAGCCGCACTGGACTATAAGCCGCAGGTGTTTGAATGTTTAATTACCATATGTAAGGGTTCGTGCACAGAGGGGATTGTCGGGAAAGAGATGGCTGTTTGAGGAAGCTCCCATTTATTAACATTTCAACAAACAAGTTGCATATTTGCATAACGTATTCAAGTGTTAGCATTTAGTGCAATAGTAGCTACAGAACATGTGCTGTGTAAACTGTACTGTATCACATAGCGTTTCAGACACACACACTTTTCAACTTTCAAACTTAAACGGTGCGCTCCCAGCGCACGTACCGGCAGTGATCTACAGCAGTGGTTTTCAACCAGTGGTACGGGGACAAACTGTCTCGCTCTCGTAATGTCTGTCTTGCTCTCGTTCTGTCTCTCGTACCAGTCTCGGTTCCACTTTTACTTTTGCGCGCTACCTGTCTCACTCTTTTCCGGCCTGCAGCTTTTCCTGCTGGAGCCCGCCGCTTAAAGGTGGGGGGCGCGGACCGGCCATAAAGCCCATAGAGTTAAAGGTGGTGGACTGTAACCTGTAAAATCCATAGATTTAGGAGGTCCCCTAGTGGCCGTTAGCTGTAAAAATCCATAGATTAGCCGCACCGTTATATAAACCGCAGCGTCGAAAAATGGGAAAAAAGGCGCGGTTTATATTCCGAAAATTACGGTAATTGTTTTTTTTTAAACAAAACATGGTGAAAAACTAAAATCTCTCTGCTTTCCTGTGTCTTTCAGAATGAACCAGGGTCCCACGTCTGGTTTTGAGGAGGATGTTGGCTCCAGAACAACACATCATGTCATGTATCCAGAGAGTGCGATAGACCTGGAGAACAACACGTGTCTGGTGCTGGTTCCTTTCAAAACTCTAGACCTGCAGTGGATCATCAGTGCTCTGACCACAGGAACCATCAAACAGTAAGTGTACTTATCTGATGATGAAGCTGCGTCCATATCCTTAAATGTAATGGATCAAATGATTATGTTTAATGTGAGAGGTGTTGCTTGAAAGGGACGGTTCTACAAGTACTTAATAATAATAATAAGAATGCATATTTATTGCCAGGAATACACGAGTGAATGTAATGGAGTTTTGGTGATTCGGCCCCGTTGTGCAGGAGTATCATTCGGGACGGGAGAACCGATCCGATGAAACCCCCCGGGGTCTAGACACTGATGGTGGTGAGTGGATAGTTGGGTTCGGTCTGAAGGGGAGGGGCTTAGCTTGACCCTGGTGGTGGTGAATAGATAGTTGGGTTCGGTCTGAGGTGGAGGGGCTTAGCTTGACCCTGGTGGTGGTGAATGGATAGTTAGGGTGGGTCTGAAGGGGAGTGGCTTAGCTTGACCCTGGTGGTGGTGAATGGATAGTTGGGTTTGGTCTGAAGGGGAGGGGCTTAGCTTGACCCTGGTTGGTGAATGGATAGTTGGGTTCGGTCTGAAGGGGAGTGGCTTAGCTTGACCCTCATGGTGGTGAATAGATAGTTGGGTTCGGTCTGAGGTGGAGGGGCTTAGCTTGACCCTGGTGGTGGTGAATGGATAGTTAGGGTGGGTCTGAAGGGGAGTGGCTTAGCTTGACCCTGGTGGTGGTGAATGGATAGTTGGGTTCGGTCTGAAGGGGAGGGGCTTAGCTTGACCCTGGTGGTGGTGAATAGATAGTTAGGGTGGGTCTGAAGGGGAGGGGCTTAGCTTGACCCTGGTGGTGGTGAATAGATAGTTGGGGTTGGTCTGAGTTGGAGGGGCTTAGCTTGACCCTGGTGGTGGTGAATAGATAGTTGGGGTCGGTCTTAAGGGGAGGGGCTTAGCTTGACCCTGGTGGTGATGAATAGATAGTTGGGTTCGGTCTGAAGGGGAGTGGCTTAGCTTGACCTTGGTGGTGGTGAATGGAGGATAGTTGGGTTCGGTCTGAAGGGGAGGGGCTTGGCTTGACCCTGGTGGTGGTGAATGGATAGTTGGGGTCGGTCTGAAGGGGAGGGGCTTAGCTTGACCCTGGTGGTGGTGAATAGATAGTTGGGTTCGGTCTGAGGTGGAGGGGCTTAGCTTGACCCTGGTGGTGGTGAATGGATAGTTGGGTTCGGTCTGAAGGGGAGTGGCTTAGCTTGACCCTCATGGTGGTGAATAGATAGTTGGGTTCGGTCTGAGGTGGAGGGGCTTAGCTTGACCCTGGTGGTGGTGAATAGATAGTTAGGGTGGGTCTGAAGGAGAGGGGCTTAGCTTGACCCTGGTGGTGGTGAATGGATAGTTGGGTTCGGTCTGAAGGGGAGGGGCTTAGCTTGACCCTGGTGGTGGTGAATGGATAGTTGGGTTCGGTCTGAAGGGGAGGGGCTTAGCTTGACCCTGGTGGTGGTGAATAGATAGTTAGGGTGGGTCTGAAGGGGAGGGGCTTAGCTTGACCCTGGTGGTGGTGAATAGATAGTTGGGGTCGGTCTGAGGCGGAGGGGCTTAGCTTGACCCTGGTGGTGGTGAATAGATAGTTGGGGTCGGTCTTAAGGGGAGGGGCTTAGCTTGACCCTGGTGGTGATGAATAGATAGTTGGGTTCGGTCTGAAGGGGAGTGGCTTAGCTTGACCTTGGTGGTGGTGAATGGAGGATAGTTGGGTTCGGTCTGAAGGGGAGGGGCTTAGCTTGACCCTGGTGGTGGTGAATGGATAGTTGGGGTCGGTCTGAAGGGGAGGGGCTTAGCTTGACCCTGGTGGTGGTGAATGGATAGTTGGGTTCGGTCTGAAGGGGAGGGGCTTAGCTCGACCCTGGATTCAGAGGGACAGGAGGTGAAAAGGGGTGGAGGAGGGTTACATCGAGTCACCTGAAATGACAGCTGTCAGAGGGGAGAGCAGATTTAAAAGGTTTAGCGGAGCGCAATGATAGGCTTGTGAGAATAGAGCGAAGTGATTGGTTAAGCTGGGGAGTGACGCCCCCGATCACCTTTTGAGAGGATAGAGAGTAGTGACATGGAAATAGTAAATGAAGAGTAAAGAAGGTCTTCCTGGTTGAACTTGTGCTGAGCTTCATTTCTCAATTAAATCCAAAAACTGTCCTTATATATTAAATAGCTTTGAACTGATTACTATGCATCGTGTGTTGCTTCCCCACAAATCCATTCACACTCTCCAACTAGCAGATTGTCATAACAGCATTCACTCAGTATTCCTATTTGTCAGATGGCTGTATAAGAATAATCATTCTGTGTTAATCTTCCAGTACATTTCTCCAATTAGCTACTTCGTTCTCAATGACCCTGTGATCATTAGCTTGATTACTGGACGTCCAAAAATGTTCAAAAAGCTGCCAATAACTCACACATGCCAACATGTTAGGCTGTATAAGGACGAGTGAATCCAAATGTTTCCTATAGTTGTCGTCCAACTCCAAAGCAATCTTTCTGCCTCATTACATTTCACAGTATTGGCGGTAATGTCAGCGTTAACCCAACAGCCGTTAGATCTCAAATGAGGGCTGTGAATTTTACATTTTCTAGTCTTGTTAAATAGAAAAGGGCCTCTTTAAAATGACAAAGGGACTGATTGCAGTTCTCAATGCAAACATTTCACGCATGGAAGTATGCATTTTATAACATTAGTGCTAAGTGTTCTGGATAATTTAACGCACCAGCAGACACTCGGCCATTTTCACATTCGTTCAGCACAAAATGAAGACAAAATGGTTGGCCGGTTATATTGTACAGAAGCACATTAAAGCCAGTCTGTATAATATTTGAATTTCAATGAGTAACATTGCAATAGCCTTAATAAAACTTTAATTGGAAAGATTTGTCAGGATGGTATCTCACAGTGTGATCATTACTTTTCGTTTCACTCATTAGTATGCCATCCATTTACTTCTCAAACTCAGTCTGCACAGTGTGGAATATTTTAGTGGCTTTAAAGAGCACATACTGGGTTTACATTTTCAGGATCATATCAATATGTAGCGTCTCTACTTTAAAGAGTCCTCTCCTGCTGATGTTCAGGTGTATATCAGTATGTAGTGTCTCTACTTTAAAGAGTCCTCTCTTGCTGATGTTCAGGTGTACATCAGTATGTAGTGTCTCTACTTTAAAGAGTCCTCTCCTGCTGATGTTCAGGTGTATATCAGTATGTAGTGTCTCTACTTTAAAGAGTCCTCTCCTGCTGATGTTCAGGTGTATATCAGTATGTAGTGTCTCTACTTTAAAGAGTCCTCTCCTGCTGATGTTCAGGTGTATATCAGTATGTAGTGTCTCTACTTTAAAGAGTCCTCTCCGATTGGTTAGCTTTCAGGCTCTGTTGTGATTGGTCAATGTTGGGATTTTAGCCTTTGCAGACCATTTACATACACAGAAAACCTATATACTGTAAAACACTACAGGAAAGGGATAACCGCAAAAAGCCTAATATGGCCCCTTTAAACAGAAGTTCCTTCCACTACTTTACAACATATGACTTCCTGTACTGTCACACACAAAACAAGCCAATAGAAGTGCAAGTGTTACATAGTGATGTGACTATGTTAGAAAAATATCACTGGTCCCCGGCTTGATCTTCAATCTCAGGATCCATGTATGTGTGATCCTCTCCAGAATGGAAGTAGTCATCACATACAGAGCATCAACTAGTTCCTGAACAGTGTCCTTCACATGCTGATATCCAAGAGAGGGAGTTACACAGTCCCAAGATGGAGGAATACCGGTTCTTGTTATCATACATCCTGTCATGAACTAAATAGAGTTTTTTTCTCAAAATGTTTTTTTTTTTTGAAAATCTGAAAATCCTGACTGTTTTCTCAAAATCCTAAAAAAAAAATCAAAATCTTGACTTTTTCCTAAAAATTATGACTTTTTCTCAAAAATCTCAAACATTATGACTTTTTCCTCAAAATTATGAATTTTTCCTCAACATTATGACTTTTTCACTAACTAATACATCCTGTCATGTACACAGCCACAGTTGGGATACCCTTGTTATCGTGTGTACTCTGAGATTGGAAGAGTACATTCAGTATTTTCCCAACACTATGATATGAAGTAAACAGAGGGCGTGGGGGGGGAGAAACTCCCTACACACGGAGGTTAACCTTTGCAGACCATTCACAAAAACCTGTAGAACACACACTGCAGGAGAGGGAGGAGCCTAATAATAGAGCCCCCTTTATATTTACACTTTGTCAAGAAGGTTTTCTCTGTGCAAATCGCAGCATTTAAATATGGGAACTGAACACACAGCTTTATTTGAAGGTCGTCTCATTTGAAGGTCGTCTCCCATGTCATTCCCAACTCACTGGAATTATAACAACTCCACCGTGACTGCTCTCAGGTGACGATTGATGCAACATGCAAAAACATCAACATACGAGCAGTCATGTGACCTAACACTAAGCCTATTCTTTTGAAATCATCATGTATATTAACACGTTTCCTAGGTTAAGTCAGAAATGCATAGAAGCTCACACTGTGAACGTTTCCAAAGACGAATTGTTCAAGGATTTCAAGGATATTCAAGTTTATTAAAGCCCAAATGTTTACACTCCTGCTATGTTTTTCTTATCTTCCAGGACATATACAGCTGTTACATCAAGGATAAAGGCAAATAAAGATAAGGTGAGTCAAAGAGAGGTTAACATAGAGTTTGTTGAATTGAACATGGTTTTACTTTTGATCTGACGTTATTTATTTTATTCTATCCTTCATCATTTTTTAGGTGCACTTCACTTTAAACAAGTTTTTTTCTCATACTGTTGCAGAAATCTCCATTTTGGTATCACTAACATTAACACCATGTAGTATATTAAGTCCTGACTGTATTCTAAAGGTTTAAACAGAGGCTTTTAATATTTAAATAAACCTCTTTTTTGTAAAAACATGGTGAAAATCAATAGAAAAATGTAAGGCTGCTTCCTCTGTCGAAGTCTTTGACTAAAATATGTCAACCAAATCAAAAAATACTCTTAAATCTGGATTATTCAAAGGTAACATAATTAATAGGATAAAGCCTAATTTGCATGTTTAAATATAACATTTCATAAAATATGTTTTCAACAACAAAAAACTGGTGAAGTTCATGGTTTTGTCTGTTAATCAAAACGCTGACCTCAGTCTGTTTCTTTTTCAACACGGTAAATAACAAAGGACTTTTTAACGAATCCATTTATTTTGCAGGTGTTGATTTACAGTCCAACATTTCTCAAATACGTCTACGAGTCTTGGCTCGAAGGTCACGGACGATATCCTTCTACAGGCTTCCTCAGTTTACTGCTCGCTCTGCACATCTGTGACGAGGTGAGTCCTCATAAACACTTCCTGCTGAAATTCCTCAGAAACATAATTTGCATTTCAGAAGTGTGTGTGTGTGTGTGTGTGTGTGTGTGTGTGTGCGTGTGTGTGTGTCTGTCTGTCTGTCTGTCTGTCTGTCTGTCTGTCTGTCTGTCTGTCTGTCTGTCTGTCTGTCTGTCTGTCTGTCTGTCTGTCTGTCTGTCTGTCTGTCTGTCTGTCTGTTTGACTAGCTGTCTTCTGTCTGTCTGTCTGTCTGTCTGTCTGTGTGTCTGTCTGTCTAACTATCTGTCTGTCTGTCTGTCTGTCTGTCTGTCTGTCTGTCTGTCTGTCTGTCTGTCTGTCTGTCTGTCTGTCTGTCTGTCTGTGTGTGTGTGTGTGTGTGTGTGTGTGTGTGTGTGTGTGTGTGTGTGTGTGTGTGTTGGAGCCATTTATCATGTTGACCTTAAGCATATTATGTTATGCATTATTTGGTCAATTATTTTTGACAGTAAATTGCCTGAACAGAATAGTTATATTGGATTTTTGATTGTGTTTTTATTTCTGGAAAGTCCACTGAAGTTTATTATTTAATAGATATATATTTTTTAAAGTTAAACTAGGCAAGGTAAGTTTATTTATATAGCACCTTTCAACACAAGGCAATTCAAAAAATGAAACACATTAAGAAAATGGCATTTTAAAAAGCTAAGATAATAAAATAAACATTAAAAGACAAAACGCATGAATAAAAGTTACAGTGCAGTGTGAGATAGGAATAGTTCGGTTGAAACTAAACAACCTCTCTGTTTGCTTTTTTTTCCAGCACCCTTGTCCAAAGACCAGTATTAGCCACTCTTAGAGGATTTTGACATAATGTGAAAGCTGGAAAAAATCCATTAATGATGAAGTGAAGTACAGGGGTGTCCAAACTACGGACCATTTTGAATTGGCTCTCAGCAAATTCCAAAAGTGTAATATTAAATAAAATATGGCCCACAAATTAAACATCTGCTATTTTACTTCTTAAATACATATGTTCAATTATATAACACAGTATTCATGTGTGTAGGCCCAATTTTCAAATAAATGCAGTCAATTCAAGTTGAAAACATGTTCTAACAAATCTTAGTTGATAAGAAAAAAGCCCAAAAACACATTTCCATAACAACCTTGAAATCTACCCTTCATATTTTTCCTTATTATAATCAATCTGAGACTTCTGTTTTAAGAAATGACCTGCCAACACAATAAATGAAACTCTACAGAGAGCTTTTTTCATCAATATCAACCATAATTTACCTACATTTGATTGATTTGTCCAACTTATAACTGAACTTATGAAGCAGTATACCTCTCGTGAGCGGCCCAGCCCTTCGTATATTTTTCTGTATGTGGCCCTCGGTGAAAAACGTGGACACCCCTGAGTATCCATGATGTTCTACTGTGTTTGTGACACATTGCGTTTTGTTCCTCTTCTTCTCCAGGTCAATGTGTTTGGGTTTGGCGCAGACCAGTATGGAAACTGGCACCACTACTGGGAGGAAAACCACTTGGCCGGAGCTTTCCGACACACGGGAGTCCACGACGGAGATTACGAATATAATGTCACCATGCTGCTGGCAGACAAGCACAAAATCCAAATGTTTCACGGCAGATGATACAAAGCCTACATGGACAGCAACCACGAAACTGGTCTACAGCCTTTCAATGTTTGACTTTTCATCGCCTCACTCACGCTGGAAGAATGTCCTTTTCGTGTTTCAAAAGACATTCTCCGATGAACTTTCCTGGTCCGACCAGTTTCCCTTTCTTTACCTTAGACAATGAGCAATGCTACCTATTGAGATAGAACAGAACTTCACTCTCTGTGTTTCCGAACAACGACAGACCGCCAACAAGTCAGAAGTCACACTGCCATTGGTTCGTGTAATTCCTCCGGACAACACAATGGTGGAAATCAACAAGCATGCAGACAAGGACTGCTTTTGTACTATTGTATAGTATAAGTCCTCCAACACAGATTTGTACTATAATACGTGACCTGGGCTGGCTAAAAATAACATTTATCGCATATGAGGGTACAAAAAGTGTTTGAGAACTGCTTGGAGAATCCACTATTTTCCCATTACACTGATAGATTGGGACATCATTCTCATAAGTGATTTGCATATTAGATTACAAATGTAGTTTAACACACATACATGTCACTTGTTAGACACTTTTATCCAAAGGGACTTACTGTGGACAATCCCCACAGGAGCAGTTTGGGGTGAAGTGTCTCAGGGACACAACGAAATGCTGACTGCAGTGGGGTTTGAACCTGTGCCTCCCTGATCCCAACACCAACGCACTAATCCACTGCGCCACACGCCTCGCTGGCCATGGGACACTCCTGCATTAAGTCCAAAATCAGCCCCAAAGATCGCACTTTTTAGCATATTATGATATTTACAAATTGTAGCCAGGGTTTTAGAAGTGCTCACGTCTGAGTCCGTCTACACCGAGAAAAATAAGCTTCAAAGTTATTCGAATCAGTCCAATTTGATTTAGTCATTCATTTGTTTAATATTATTCCCTGTACATATCTCAACATAGAGAAATTGATGTTTCAAAGCCACTTGAAATGTCATGCTGTTAGGGTTAGGGTTAGGAAATACCAAATACTCTCCTTACCTTTCAGTTGTTCTACACCAGACCATGCAAACTGTAGATGGAAAACTAGAATAACAATTATTAACTATTTAAATGTGAGCAGGCAACGATTAAAACACATCTTCAGGGGATGATTGTTGGAGCGTTCTTCTTTGGCCTGCAGCAAATGTCAGAGAACGAGTCTTTCTAAAGTGAAGCCATCGATGAGGTTTTGAATCACTCACTGCTATGAAGAAAAATGATTGAGGTGTCAAGGTGTTTATCTTAGAAATGTGACAGAAATACAGCCTATACAGGGGTGCCTTATCGTGAAAAATCAATTGTACATTTTTTA
Source organism: Notothenia rossii (assembly GCF_949606895.1). NCBI lineage: Eukaryota > Metazoa > Chordata > Actinopteri > Perciformes > Nototheniidae > Notothenia > Notothenia rossii. Next base: position 3,537,635 of record NC_136908.1, on the reverse strand, counting down.
TATCAATGTGACATATATTATTCATAAGAAGTAGGTGTTAAGTGCCTTCTAATGGGAGAATTTAAAGACTTAATGTTCTCCATCAAATTGTACTTTATTGTAATATTAATCAGCAGTTTAACTACATTTGTTTAGTTTATACTATTCTATTTGTCAACTATCATATGCCTGATACAAACATTAACCATATTGTCAGTAAGTTTGTCTTAAAGTCTTGCACTTTCACAGCTGTTTGACGTTGTTAGCTGCAGTCGCTGAACTTGATGTTACTGTGAGAAAGCTTTGTGACGATGTGTTATCAATTTCACCAAAAAATAATCTGTGATCTGAAGTGTTTTTTTTATTTCAGATGAGTCTTGAGAATTGAGCTTGCTGGTGCTTATATGGTATGATTTGCTCCATGTGCCTTAAAACATAATAAGACGTTTGCCCGATCAATGTCTTCATTATCTTTATTTTTCTCTCCGGGTATAACAGACTGATAAACACATCGTTTCTTTAAATTCAAATATGTCAGCCACCATGCAGACAACAGTACATATTTTCTAAGGAGGGATACTGCCCCCTAGTGGACAACAACATGTGTTTGCATAAACATCCCTTTATTGGTGCAATTGTACACAGATGTAGTATTGACTCTTTTAAATCTGAATTTAAACACATCTATGTCCGTCACACTTCTTATTTCCATCCAGTTGAGGTCTTAATTGTTATATAAAACCCATTAAAGCGGCACTTCGTTGATTTTTTTCTCCATTTTCAAGTCATTGGTACTGACTTGTGTGGGAGAGATGGATGATAAAACAAATTCAGATATTCAGTTTTCTTCCACAATACACGAAAACTCAAATGGAGCCTGCTATGCTGAAAAGAACAAGGAGGTTAATTAAATATAAATAATACAATGTGCAGCTTTAGACATGTTTTTTTAAAGGAAGCAGTACAATACAGACACACAGGCCCTTTCTCATTTCTCTAATTTCCCCTCCTCGACTCCTCGAATCCTGGGTCCTCCGGTAGTGACCCAGCAATGGATTTCAGCGCGCCATGTTGAAGGACATCTAATTTCTCTAACCGCCTGCTGCTTCCCCTCCTCTCTCCTCGGTTCCCCCCCTGGGGGGCGTCTCACTTCTCTTATTTTTTATTTCCTCGCACCTCGGGCTCTGTATCACCGGAAGTTGATGTGTCTGTGCCATCTTGAGTACCGTCCCAGTGGCCTTATTTTTGCCGGAGGATCGAGGAGTGATAACGGAGGAGCGATAATCGCGGAGCTACCAGACAATCCTCCGGTGAAATCCTCAGACACTCGCACCGCCCCCTTACTCTGTATCTCTCACTGATTGGACGATGCAAGGCATGCATTGATCTGGCTGCTGTCAGACATCAGCTGTGCGGCGTCATCACAAACGGACGTCGCTTAACTGAATAACCCCTTAGAACCGGCCCATTTGTTATTAAATATTTATTTAAATGAATGAATCTTTCGTTAGTCAAGGAATTCAATGTATGATGGTTGGTCCTGCTTTTGTGTTCCGTTTTGGTGTAAAATGTAGCCTACATTTAAATAAAAATATAATTATAGTAATGTGAAAGCCTTTTAGAAATGAATTGCACATAATAATTCCCACGGAGCTGTGAGCACTTATACATTTATGTGACGCTTTTCCACTCATCTTCCAGTTGTCTGTTTTCCTCTGTTGAAATAGACCGGAGAGGTTTCTCAATACTCAAATTTCCCCTCCTCGACTCCTATCCTCGACTCCTATCCTCGAGACTTGGTGTGCCACCCACAGGAGATGCGAGCGGAGGATAGAGGTGGGGAACCGAGGAGAGAGGAGTGGAAGCAGCAGGCGGTTAGAGAAATGAGAACTCCTCTCCTCTGAGCGTTCATTTTAAAGAGACGTCCATTAATGATGACAGGAGGCACAGCAGCTCTCTGATGGACAGATGTGTTCATGACGACTTATATATATTTACTTTTAATTCATTCACAGTGCGGTATAATGAGACAATAACAGGCTACAGATATGGACATATACACACACACATATATTTATATAAATATATAACATTTCAGAATCAAACAAGTATGAGAGCACTCTCATAATAACGTAACACAATCAGAGACTGGATATCTCCCCCCCCCCCCCCCCCCCCCCTCTCTGGTCGCTGAAATGGGGAATTTAAATTACGGGCCAAAAGTTGTACAAGTATTAAAAGTAAGCATAGGACACCAAACCAACTGAGACCCGTCTGTCCGCCGCATCTACGCACTGTACAACAACACACACCTACACACTGTACCACACACACACCTACACACTGTACCACACACACACCTACACACTGTACCACACACACACCTACACACTGTACCACACACACACCTAAACACTGTACCACACACACCTACTGCTCCTAAAAGCATAATCAGGCTACAGCCGTTGTGTATTTTATTATGTGAAGCACTAAATGTTCTTAGAAAAATATCGACTCTTTGTTTGTAGATATCTACTAAACTAAAGCATACAAATACAGAAATTATTGTAGGCCTGTTATACTGAGTGATATATATTTTACACACTGCTCTGCTTTCTGCACGGACCTCACAGCTGTTCTCACTGTAAACATCGCATTGCGATGAAAGCAGACAGTTACTAAAATAATATCCAAAGGATGCATGCAGAGCTGTCATTGGCTGAGATAAGTCCGGCCGTGCGTCACGCCTCCAACGTTCCCGGAAATGCATCCGTGGAGGAGGGTTATGGCTAGAAAGGATCCGTCTAGTGTAAATATGACGTCACGTTCTCGTTGTAACTCTCGTTGTAATTGGAGCGGCTCGGAAACACATCTACAGCAGTAACATGATGCAACATACACATTAATGCAGTAGCAATATTAATAGAGAAACATCAGACATAATAGTAAAACACTGCAAGGGAACATTTTATTGCACCAGGAGCTTACTTGGGACTTTTACTGCGACAACGTTGACTTGCCTGTGAATAAAAAATAAACCATAGTGTTGGTGATCTACAGTGTTGTCATTCTTCTTTGAACACCAGCAAGACCGCTTTTCGACAATCATACTCCCTGTCATTGACATAATTAATAGATAGTTTAGCTTCTCACCAGCATTTGCTGTGGCCAACTGATGTTAACGATCCTAACTGAAAGGCTGCCTGCCAAACGTAAACATTCAGCCACGTGACATTCAGCCGAACTCTCGCGAGAGTTTTACACAAGACGGATCCTTTCTAGCCATAACCGTGGAGGAGCCGTGGAGGATGCATCAGTGTCTCCTCGGTTAGAGCTCCTCCAGAGAGCGTCCTCGACGCTCGATGCTCGGTCCTCGAAGTGCATTTAGAGAAATTAGATGTCCTTCAAAATGGCGCGCTGAAATTCATTTCCGGGTCACTACCGGAGGACCGAGGAGTCGAGGAGTCGAGGAGGGGAAATTTGAGTATTGAGAAACCTCTCAGCTGTGAAGGTGGGGGCGGGGCTTTTATACGCGAGTGGTGAAAACACTTCCGCGTAGTCTGCTCGCTTGTATCCTCCCTTTCGTCTCCTCCAGCACCCCTCCTCCCTCACCCCTCCTCGACTCCTCCGTCTGCATTTCAGCTATTGGGACGTCCTTCAAAATGGCGTGTCTTGATCGATTTCTGGGTCAAGTCCCGTAGGAGGGGAAGAGAGGAGTCGAGGGTTGGATTCTAATAGTCCATTTAGCTTGGGATCTTCCTAACCAAGTGAAATGACCCGGAAGTACGTCAGTGGCAGCCATGTTAAGTGCCGTTCCAATTCTCTAAATGAAAGGAAAGGAGGTTTCAAACTTCCTTTATAACCTCCAGCATTTGCCGTCACACAACAGTCGGCTGTTCGCAGAAACAAACGATTATGACGGAGAAATTATATCATGAAAGTTACGGTGGTTATTAAGCATTTTCAAACGTATGTGGTAAGTTGCCAAAGTGCTTTGTTTTGAACGTTAATCAGTATTATAATCAAAAAGAGAAATATGAACGTTAGTTTTTACTGAAATGATTAAATAAAGTCAACATTTCACTGAGCTGTGTGGGGTTTGTTCAACTTTTAAAAGATGTTTGAATGGTGATGTACACAGTGATAGATGTTAAGGACTAACGTTTATAATAAATACATTTGTATTGATTTTAAGATCTTTTCATACAATCATACGTATTGGGATAATTTGTATTAATGCGGACCGGAGGGAGAGGGTGACGAGGATACGTTTCACTTTCATTTTTTATTTCAATTCCAACTTTGGTCATGAAGAATATGTTTCTCTGTTGTTCATAAAGCAAAAAGCAACAGCATCAGAGCACGGTGCAGAGTCTCTAGATGAGTCCGTCGTTCTTATTAAACATCCATGTTGTAGTCCGCTGTATAGAAAACTGTAGTTTCCATAGTTTCACCACAGCAGCAGACGCACACAATGACGTCCGCTGGTGCATCATAAACACGTCGGATAGTGAAAGTGCAGTCGGATTCTCTAAAGCACTGCAGTCTCTTCTCCTAAATCCTTTTTAATTCTCCTCTCCACTATCCCTTAACCCCGTGACGTTTCACTCAGAGGTCAAGGAATAGGAGATAGGGTTAGAATTTAGGAGCTGATTTTTGGATTATCGGAACGCAACCGAGGAGGGATGAGGCTAGAGTCCCGTTTACCCGGTGTAATTCAAATGTACCGCCGCGCAGCACAGACACACAGCTGCTGCCCAGCCGCAGCACCGGAAATGGAACTGCTGGGGAAAAAACTGACTATCAGAAATGTAACGTTATCTTTGATAATATTTCCTCTCCTCCTTTTTCGTCAACGAAAGTAAAGAGAGATTTTGGCAAAGTTTTTATTTAGTAAACTACATTTTCATCTCGTAATTTTTCATCAACGATATTGCATGTTGATATCGTAATAGTTATTGTTTACCCTTCCCACGTCCATGCCTAGCTTGAATCATGAGTTTGGATAGCTAAGACTACTTTTTTCATCCAAAATCGGGAGATAAATATTAAAGTCAGAGTATCATGTTAACAGGCATTACAAACGTAAAAGTGTAATAAAATGCAATTAAATCAAAGTTAAAGTCTGGGAATATTGCCTTGACATTAAAAATGATGGCTTGTTTGTAAGGGTTGTAAAGTTTGAACAGGGAGGAAACATTTTTTTTGGGTGGAACATTTGCCAAAGCTGGTAACTTAGCATGGAATTTAGGCTACCGGATGTTTGCTATTCCCAGACAGTGTATTGAAAAAAGCTTTTATTATAGCCACATGTTATTGCTCTTATAGGTGGTTGTTGCCAAGAATGCTTCCGTTTTGTTTAACTGCCAATCACGGGAGTATTGTGTATAGAAAGTGTTGAGCAATATCTCTCATGTTTGTTGGTGAGCATCACGTTGAGAGTTTAAAATATTAGCCAATTTGAAGGAGAAAGAACAACAGACTGACACTTCTTTCATCCTCCAACAGAAAAGATAGAAATGAACAGAAAAGCTTGAAAGCTAACAAAGATTTGGTGAGTATTATCTATTATACAGTTCATGGGAATGAGCTAGTTAATAAATGTCAGATAACATCTAAATGTAATCGTGAACAGGTGATGATCCTCAGTCCAGCTTTCATGAAATACGTTCATTTGAATTGGCTCAAGAAGAAGGGCCAATATCCATCCACTGGGATTATGACTGTGATTCTCAGCATCTTCATGTGCGATAAGGTATGTTCATTGCGAAAATCAATATTATAATTGATATGGATCATTTAAGAGATATTGGTAGAAAGTAGGGATGGGAATTTGAAAGCAAATGTATATTCGACCCCCCAAAAAACGGTTAACCGATTAACCGAAATGTACGTATCATATAAAAAAATTTAAAATGTGGGAAAAATGTTGACAAAAATAATAATAATAATAATTAAATTTGGAAAAATAAATAGATACATGTTGAAATAAGTATAGAAACCAAGTCGAATTTGTCAAATGTATTGAACTGGTGATCACAGTTTGAACAGTTGACAGCTATAGGCCTACATCTTTCATGCTAAAAACATAACTTGGTTTTTAAATGAAAGAGGGATCAAACATGAACAACATAACTGGTTATGGGTAGCGTAACCCGTGACAACAGAGATCGACAACCTATAACAGGGCCTATGCACAGAATGCAGCTATTCAATACTCTTTCTAGTTTAAGAATATGAGCATGTCTACTCAGGGGAGAGGCGGGTGCGATTCACAATCAGGCCAGCTGTAGGGAAGACCCTCTCAGCTGGAATTTGGGCATACGATGAGGTTTGAGTCTGCGTGATCTGCGTGTAGGGAGGGGCAGCAGCCATAGCATTAGCTAGAACTAGCTAGATCTGATGGATTTGGACAGAAACGTGAGTGAAGTATAACCGGACGCGAGAGAGAGAGATCAGCACCTGCAGCTCTGCCCGCTGTGAGGGACCGGTGAGCGGAGCAACACACACCTTTAGACCTGACACACTTAGCTATGGCACTGACGTATACATTCAATTATTCCATTTGATAATATGTAATCAACTTAGGCCTCCATCCCAAAAAAAAATTCCTAACTCATATTCGACTACCTGAATAATTTTGAATGTTTGATTAATTGTTCCCATCCCTAGAAAGAATGGCTTATTAACAAATGTTGTAACTGGATTAAATGTAAAGTGTACGTTTCCTGGGTTCTCATTGTCACGTGTCAAAGAAAATCTATGGAATGTTATTATATTATGTGTTAAAATGTCAAATGGGTAATTGCTAATTATGTCATAAAATCCACGATAACAATCATATCCAATTCAAACCCATTTAACATTCAGTGTATTCCTGCTGTTTTCACAGGTCCGTGTGTTCGGGTTCGGAGCAAACAGTAAAGGAATATGGAACCATTCCTTTGGAGAAGTACTTCATTTGAGTCTACGGACAAAAACTGGCAATCATCCTGGATCTGTTGAGGCTGCAAAGATTGATGAACTATTCAAGCGAAAGAAAATTTATACAGAGGATGGTAATCTTAGTCTGCCACGAACATTACCTACCACTTTATTTATTCATCATGTTCATTTTACAAGAAAAAGGGGAGTTTGGTGTGGTAGTATGAAAATAAATAAAGTTCAGTCAGACAACTCACGTGTTCTTAATATGTTTATTAGAAGCAGCATATAGTTTGAGTTTGGCGTCTCGGCTCGGGCCTCATCACTCCACAGATTTACAAAGAACATTGAGTGATGATTAGATAACTATCCCCCGAGCCTACAGGTGGAAGCTGGGGTGGTGGGGGGGGGGGGGCAGGCTAGCAACAGCAACATGAAACACAGCAGCAGGAACATGGACGTAGCGATAGCAAGTGAACACAGCAGTGGCAGCATAGCGAGGCAGAGGCAGGAAGACCTGGCAGCTTAAATAGAGCTCCATGTTTAGGAGAATGTGTTTGGTTGGTTTTAAGAGGGACGAGGCGCGTCACGTGTTAATGTATCATTGGTGCTCGAGTTGACTGCCTGAGCTAGCAGGCTTCACCCCATTTGTTTCTTATGTCATAAATGTTTATTGTTTGTGCATTTAGGTTTGGGGGAGTCATTCGTGTCTTGTCCTTCAGCACAACGCCACAAAGTGATGTCTGTTTTGCATTAAAATAACCCTTTTCTCTGATGCACTATTAACATGTACTATATTATGTTTTAAAAGCACCTAGCATTATCGTTTTCCCATTCTTAATTAAACTCAGTGAATCTCATCTCTTGTGACCACCGTACAACCACCTTTCTTTATCAGAAACGGTAACAAACGTTCAAAAACATTTAAAGGTAAAAATATAGTAAGTGCAAAATGGACAGAAACATCTAATCTCAGAGTTATAGCTAACCACATATAATAAAGGTAATAACATGAGTGATGAAATATAACATGGAATATTAATGATGGTAAATGTAATCTATGAAGAAATGGTTGTGTTTTGGATTCTGTAAACTTAGAGTCTGAGTCATCATATAGCTTTTCATAATAATCTGCAAATGCTCCTGCTATCTCTAATGGGTTTGCTAACATTTGTTTAGAATTAGGGTGTCTTATTTTAGAAATGATCCTATTTGTCTGAGCCTTTCTGAGTTGGAAATTCGAGAAGGCGACTTGCTCTGTTGAACATTTCATAGTATCTCTGTTTTGTAAAACGTAGAGCTCCTTCTGCTTTGTATGTCAGAAGTTCATCCAATTGACATCGGTTTCTTTTTAGTTCAAGTAAGGTGCTGTTGTTGGATGTTCTTTCATGTTCTGCCTCCAATTCTCTAATTTTACCCTCCAAACCTTTTTACTGTTCCAGGCGAGCCTTTATCAGCCTAGATGTTATTTCAATTATTTGTCCTTGTCACGGCTCGGCAAACCAGTATGAACCCAAAAGCACGACTCGACAAACAAAGTAAAAAAGAAAGTCTTTACTGAAAAATAGTTGCACTGTGAGCTCTCCGTAGAGGTAACGGGTTGAGATAACAAAAAACACTCTTACGAGGAAAAGGTGAACATAGTATCAAAAAGTCAAAAGATAAAGTAACTTCCAAAAACTCTGTTCTTAGCTCTTAGCAGAAAACATGGACTTCACGCTGGCAGTCAGGCAAATGGGACGAAACGAACTGGCAACAAGACAAGGGAGACAGAATCTATATATAGGCAGGCTAAGGGGGAACAGGTGCAGACAATTAGGGCGGAGTCGACAATCACAGTGGAGGGAAAACAAACAAAGGGAGGAAGTGAGGTAATCTGCAACAAGAAGGAAAGGTTACTACAAAATAAAACAGGATACAAAACATTAACTTCACAGATTTTACGAGACATGACATCCCTCTAATAACTCCTTTTCCAGCCTCCCATAAAGTGGATGGTGTACCTCTCCATTATCCTTCATTTGAAAGTATTCCATTAGATTTTGTTTTATCCCCTTCACCACTTTCTGGTCCGATAGAATTGACACATTAAGCGGCCAATATTTGAAAAAAGATTCTCTTCCCTTGTCTATAGTCAATGTTATAGGAGCATGGTCACTTATGGTTATAGTCTCTCACAATTCAAGACTTTGTGTATATGTTGTTGTGACACACAAACAAAGTCTATCCTTGAAAAGCTACCATGTGGGTTAGAATAGAAAGTCAAATCCTTCCCTCTGGGTTGTTGTTTCTCCATGGATCTATGAGACCCAGCTCTTTGACAACATTGTTCAACACTTTTTGGAAGTTGGTCCTTGTTCTGGTGGCAACCTGTCTTATTTGCCGTTCTGTACAGTATTAGAATCCCCTCCTACTATAATCATGCCTTTTCCATTAGTAGTAAAGAAATCCTCGTTCTCTTCATTTGGGGCGTACACGTTCAGTGTGGAAATAGCCATGTCTCCAATAGAGCCAATTATCATTACAAATCTTCCCATGTTATCTTTTATCACTTTCTCTGCTGAGAATGGCAAAGATCTATTTATTAGTATGGCCACGCCCCTTCTCTTGCCATATGAAGCATGAAATACTTGGTTTACCCACTCTCTTTTTAGCTTTTGGCTTTCAACCTCGACAAGACGGGTTTCTTGAAGCAACGCAATTGAACATTTTAGTTTCTTTATTTTGCTCATTATCTTTTTCCTTTTTATGGGGTGATTTAAACCGTGGACATTATAGGATACAATATTAAACCTACTCGTATTGATTTGGTTGAAACCCCTCAGCTTTGGACCTCATGTAAATCAAAACAACTGTGCAAAACGACACACAGCGAAAAAGGTAAACAATAAACATCTCCATCAGAACACATAAACAATGACAAAACAACATGACTCCCAAAAGTCCCCTAACCAGAGAGGCGTGGCGAATTCTCCCTGGGGAAATAGCACTATGCACCTGCAACTTCCAGCTGTTATGTAAAGTTGCTACTTACTCCAAGTGAGTTGTGAATTTGCTCTATATTACCAACATTTTCAGTAGTTTGCACAGGTAGTGTATTACTCTAAAAAGCTCTGCTTGTGTTTATGTACATTATGTTAGGCATTGTAGTGCCGAGAGATAGGGACTCAGAGGCGGTATTTAAGGGGTGCAGTCCGGTAAGAAGAGAGTGAAGTCAGGAGGGCACACAACATATATAGTAAACACACAACATGTCCGAATGGGAACAATAGCCCCAACTGTAGTTCCATGTATGAATCATGTCCCAGTGTATTAATAGGTGGTCACCACACACAAGCCCCCCCAGAATTCCAAAAAAAAAAAATCCTCCCGTCCGTGGAGGGCCGAGGAGGGTGGAGTTGCAGGTGAGGAACGGGCCACGAAAGGGGGCCGCAGGAGAGGGCGAGGGCACCCCCACCGGGGGCGGGCCGGAACGGGCCGTCGCAACGGGGCTGCAGTAGGTGTCGTGGCGAACCCAGCAGGAAAGAGCGCTGCCTGGCCGCAGGTGAAGGCACGGCTGCGGCGGCGGGCATGAAATCTCCGGAAGGACGGGGCGGTATCCCAGGGAGGGAGGAGCAGTCTCCCCGGGAGAAAGGAGCGCAACCCGGCCGCAGGCAGACGCACAGCGGTGGCGGGCATGAAGTCCTCAGCAGGCGTTGAGGTATCCCCGGGAAGCAGGAGAGCATCCCGGCCGCAGGCAAACGCACAGCGGCGGCGGGCACGAAATCAATTTTATTTACAAGTGCACTTTTCATTTGAGTAAAAAAAACTCAAAGTGCTACAGAGTAAAATGGTTGAAACAAAACAACAAAAACAAATAAAACAACAAAATAAAAGCAGCAATGTTTACGCCGGCATGGCAACAAGTGTTTGTTTTTTTTAATCTAGTAAAAGGCCATTCTAAAAAGATTCATTTTTAAGTATTGTTATAGATTAACCAAACTAACAGAATATTAAGTAGTTACAATTGGCTCTTATTAGAGTTCAATTAAATTCCAAACCTTTATTCTGAGATTATTATAGATTTAGATCTTTAGCTGATTAGACACGAATTCACCAATATAACCTATTACATATACATAACATATACAGAGAAACTCATTTGGTAATTTAAACTTTGTAGACCATTTACTGTACATGCAAAAAAAAAAAGTGTGTAAACTTCACATTGGCACCTTTATGAGAGCCAAAAGGAGTAGAGAAGCGAGGTCCCGCCCATCTACTTCCGGTCCATGGGACCTTATTTCGGAAAAAGTATGTATTGAAGTCAATTGAGAGAAAAAACATAACTTTCGATCCCATTTGAATTGTGCCACGAATTACACATATGATGTTTATCAATCTTAAAAAATAATTTCCATGTCAAAAAAGTCACAGTTTGTCGTAAAACTGTTGAAATATGAGACTATGAAAAATACGAAACTAGAAAGACTACAAATCCCAGAATCCCAGTCCCGCATGCTGGCTCTTACAGAACCGACTAACTCCCCTTGTGTGTATGTACAGCTCTCAACATGCCCAGACTTGGAGTGATTTTCACCTCTTTTAATACTTTCTGCCTCATTCTGAAAGAAAGAAGTGAAATGTGCCAACGTGACGGCCGTGTTGGTGTGTGGTGCGAGACGGGAGATGTAGTTCATTGAGCGGTTTCACACAAAAAAAGTGTTACTTCACAGTTTTACGACACATTTGTATTTTTTTGAATTGCAAAATTATCTTTTAAATTGACGAACATCATATGTAATTTGTGGCACAATTCAAACGGGATCGAAAGATAATCTTTCTCTCTCCATTGACTTCAATACATAATTTTTCCGAAATAAGGTCCCATCGAGCTCCCCCGGAAAGGGACGGACATCGCCTCTCTATTATTTTAATGCAAACTGTTTGGGAATTTAGGAGAAATCTCCAGATGCAAAAAGACGAAATGTAAAAAAATAAATAATAATCTAAGGGTGTATTTTTATGTTTTCTTCTTCCACTAATCAGCAATGTTATGTTCTCAAAATAGTCAAAATTCTCAAATGTTACCAGTGAATGAAAATGTAGTCTGCTTCTATAAGATAAAACTAAAAAACTCCATTCAAATGACATAAAGCTAAGTACTGCTGATTATGGACTCCTTGCTGCCATTACGCTCACGCTATAAATCAGTGACTGAAATGTATGCAGTTTGAAATACTCAGCGTGGCCCTTTGATCCAATGTTGGCTTTAATATGAGACATAAAATACCAAAGAATCTAATTATCTCCTGCCTATAACTTCATAAATTACACATGTAGCACTGGACCGTTTTCAGTTTATGAGCCTGTTAGTCATATGGTTCTACATAATGCATTCCAAGTAAACTCCTGCAATACAGTAATTGTATTTAAGGAAAAGTACAACAATTATTATTTTTGAAATAGAATAGAATATAAATAGTGCAGAATCTCTGAGTACTTCTACGTTTACTCAGGTACAAGATCTGAGTACTTCTACTATTTTTACTCAAGTACAATATCTGAGTACTTCTACTACTTTTACTCAAGTACAAGATCAGAGTAATACCACCTCTGGTTCAATAACACCAATAGAAATGTGCGTTATATTTATCTATGGTGGTGTGACGTTCATGTAGCTTACTCTTGAAATAGACTATCATGCACAATTTCCATTATATTTTATTTTATTTGTATTTACTTGCACTATTTTATCTGTTTTATTGCGTTGCACTGTTGGAGGAGCCTGTGGCCTCAGATTTTCATTGTTATAACTACACTGTCTGTAGCTATGTACAAATGACAATAATAAAAAGCCTTGAGTCTTGAATAAAACGCAGTCCTGATAAACGGTGTGTTCCCCTTTAAGTGACGCCGCCCCCTGCTGGTCAACACGCAGCACAACACGGAAGTGTTTACAATCCTGGTTAACCCGTTTGGACCGAACGACTTTAGCATATGTTTTCCTTGTAGCACAGGTAAGTAATGCTTTAAAAACCATGATAATCCTTCGTGGAAATGTATTTGTATTATTCGGTCGTCATGTTAAAAAGCGTTTGCACTTAAATACAGCTTCATACCGTCTCTAAAGAAAATAGCAACTGTGGCTACATACTTTCACTTTCTCAGAAATACATGGTAAACTACGCAGAAGGAAACCAAACACTGTTTAATGTAATGTGTGTGTGCAGCAAATACACTGATATATATGAGGCTTTTTGATTACTGTAACGTTAGCTGTTCTACAGGCCTAGCTTCCTGTCGGCTAGCATCGCACATTTCAGTGTTGTGTGTAGGCCACAATCACTATGACAGGCTGATTTCGAAACTGTCCACTTATACGCGAAGAAATCCTTAAAATAGCGTTAAATAATGCAGAACTGCTGGTATTATTGGTAAAATGTAAATAAAAATAAGTTAGTGTTGTTAATCCGAGGTGGAAGAAGCACTCAGATCTTGTACTTGAGTAAACGTAGAAGTACTCAGATCTTGTACTTGATTAAAAGTAGAAGTACTCAGATCTTGTGCTTGAGTAAAAGTAGAAGTACTCAGAGTGTAGGAATTCTCTGTTACAGTAAAAGTCCTGCATTCAAAATGTTCCTCAAGCAAAAGTAAAAAAGTTTTCTCATCAAAATCTAGTGAAAGTAGCGACAGTAAAAGTAGTCATTGTGCAGATTGGTCCATTTCAGAATAATATATATGATATGTTTTATAATGATTGATCATTAAAGTGTTCTCAAAGCTGGTAAAGGTGCAGCTAGTCTGAATGACTTTGTATACTGCAGGGTAGCTTGTGGATTTACTCCAGGTGGAACTAAAGTCTGGTTTAACATGTCATTATATTTCACATCATTCATCCACATCTGTGAAGTAACTAAAGGGATTAAATACATGTAGTGGAGTAAAAGTACACCTTTTACGTAAGTACAAAGTAGCATACAATGGACATACTTAAGTAAGGTCCCTCTACAATTTACTTAAGCACAGTACTTGAGCAAATGTTACTTTACACAACTGTTGCTAATGAAGTAACGTTATCAGTAAACATCTTCCTTTTGCTACAAAACAGAACAAATCGTGTGATTTGACCAATGTTTGTATTGATTTACCAGAAATGTACTTTAAAAAGTTGCATGGAATTGAATCAACACGCAGTTATCTTATCATATATAGTCCTTCGCACAAGTGTTTGGAAGTATGTTGAAGTATGATATAATTAAACCTTATATAATAACCAATATGTATTGTTAACAATGTAGTCCGATTTTTATTAAAATACAAAAGAAATCCAATGAATGTCATGTTCAATAATACATTTAATCAAATGCAAAGATGCATGTGTTACTACAGACTAAAATCCTATTATTTAAAATATGTATTGTCTTAAGTATAGAGAGGCGAAGTCCCTCCCTTTCCTCCATGGGACCTTATTTCAGAAAAAGTATGTATTGAAGTCAATGGAGAGAGAAAGATTATCTTTCCATCCCGTTTGAATTGTGCCACGAATTACACATATGATGTTTGTCAATTTTAAAAGATAATTTTGCAAGTTAAAAAAATAAAATGTCTCGTAAAACTGTGAAGTAACACTTTGTGTGAAACCGCTCAATGAACTACATCTCCCGTCTCGCACCACACACCCAGACGGCCGTCACGTTGGCACGTTTCACTTCTTTCTTTCAGAATGAGGCGGAAAGTATTAAAAGAGGTGAAAATCACTCCAAGTCTGGGCATGTTGAGAGCTGTACATACACACAAGGGGAGTTAGTCGGTTCATTAGAGCCAGCATGCGGGACCGGGACTCTGAGATTTGTAGTCTTTCTAGTTGCGTATTTTTCAGAGTCTTTTATATTTCAACAGTTTTACGACAAACTGACTTTTTTTACATGGAAATTATTTTTTAAATTGACAAACATCATATGTGTAATTCGTGGCACAATTCAAACGGGATCGAAAGATACTTTTTCTCTCTCCATTGACTTCAATACATAATTTTACCGAAATAAGGTTCCATTGGTCGGAATTAGAAGGGCGGGACTTCGCCTCTCTATTGTAAAATATCCTGCTGTGACAGCTTTTAGTATGTTTGTCATTAGAAACTATAACATGATATGTTAATATTACAATTATACGACAGCGTGATAAAGTACATAGGGCTGCATTATTACATATATATTACAATTATGTATTAATACATTATTAATGTCTGCCATACCAATCAGGCTTAGATAAGGACTTTAGAAAGGTAAAACAACTCAGGTGTACAGGTATAACATGAAGTCAGTAAGCTTTAAACAATGCATGTGTATTGTTTCAGGATGCCGGTTGAAAGCCTGGAGGAGCGGACGGTGGAGGTTCTGGGTCTGCCTGCAGCCGTGGATGAAGAGCTGCTCTTTCTCTACTTTGAGAATAAGCGGCGCTCCGGTGGAGGTCAGCTCGTCTCCGTGGAGAAGACGGGAGACCGCGCTGTGCTGGTGTTTGAAGAAACAGAAGGTACTGATGCATATATTATTCATATATTTGTTATCCTTTGACTGTAGCTGCTCTTATTTTGAAACGTTCCTCATCTACATTTCTAGGTGAAAGTGACAGGTGAGATTGGAGCAGTATTATTGTCAACATTAATTTAAATTGGACTAAACAGTACCAGTTTGAACGCACCTTCTCATTCAATGGTCTTTGATTATTTCAATAAGTTTGCACAGACAAAGCTGTCATCGAGGCAAAAGGAGATCATTTGAAGAATCTAAAATAGAAATCACATTCTGGATTTTTTTAACACTTTTTTGTTTATTAGATAATTCCATATGTGTTCTTTTATAGTTGTGATGTCTTCAGTATTAATCTACAATGTAGAAAATAATTAAAATAAATAAAAACCTTCGAATGAGAAGCTGTGTCTAAACTTTTCACTGGTACTGTATGTTGGATAGGACGAAATCCAGAGAATCAGGTGCACACATCATGATTGTGTCCGTCACTGACTTACTGGAAAGACCCCTTTTGTTTCTGAGGGGGTAGAGCATGCAAGAAGCTCGACATGATGCAGAATACATCGCTAGCTGGTTCTTAATTTGGCCTCTCTTTGAATTGTTGAAACTATTATGCACCAACCTCATCAAACAAGCCCACTCACTTGTGGTGTAATGCTTGGGACAATTAGTAACTATATGCCAAAATGGGATCAAACTAGGGCTGCACGATATTGAAAAAAACTGACATTGCGATATTTTTTTCCCCTGAGATATATATTGCGTTTTTTTTTAACTATATTTAACGGATGAAGGATTTTAGTCACGGACGTCTGGATCTTAACTGGTTGACTCATCATACCTAAGTCATGATCTAAAATGTCATGATAATGCATGTTGCTTACCCTCAAATAAGGGGGTTCATCTGTGAGTGAAGAAGAGAAGAACCTTTTTGTATCCAAAATAGTTCCAGATGTTGCTTTTCTTTTTGGAAGTAAATCTTCATTCTCTCCGGTATTGTCCTCATGTGCCTCGCTCATTTTTTACCTGTGTTTTGACGATCTGCAAACTAGGGGGGCGGGGCCTGCTGTGATCTGATCAAGAATGATTGTGATTGGTGGTTTGCTGTGCATGCAGAGCCTGCATGTCACTCACTCAAGTACCCCTGACATGAGAGCCGTGCAAGTTTTCCTTTTGTAGCAAGCAGCAAAAATAATTGTAACATGGCGTGTTTGAGTTAATGTACCTACTTAATATCGCACGTCCTAAAAAAAAAAATATATAAAAAATATATATATATATTATAAAAAATTAATAAAATTGCACGTCCCTGCGATGTGAATATCGCGCATGCGCATATCGCGTTTTTCGCCATGACACGATATATTGTTCAGCCCTAGATCAAAGTAAAAGTAGAAAACGTATTAGCATCAAAATATAGTTAAAGTACCAAAAGTAAAAGTAGTCATTGTGCAGATTGGTCCATTTCAGAATAATAGATATGATATGTTTTATAATTAAAGTAGAAAACATGTTGTTAGAAGAATATTCGCATTCAAGAAAATGAATGTTCCTTTTTGTGAAAGTACCATTAAAGTTCCGTATGCTAATTCTGCCTTCATCCCTTCTGTGATCTTTTCCACAGCTGCCGCCCAAGTCCTGTTGAAAGAGCACCACGTTCTGCATAATGTGGAGCTGAGTGTGAGGAAGCCGGCCTCGAAGGACCGATGTAGACTCCTTCTTCGGGGGATCAAACCGAGCACAAGCAGTGAGATGGTGGAGCTCTATGTGGAGATCATGATGGGGTTGAACATGCCGGACTACACCCTTTACCCCTCAGCTGGGAGGGAGTTCTTCCTCATTCACCTCAGCCAGCCCTTATCAAAAGGTGCTTTCATCTTTCATCATGTTCTTGAAAGGCACTGATTTCTGTTTAAAGTCCCCTATCATACTGTTTCTCATCAATATATCACAGGTCTCAGATATATACAGAGCCTGTCTCTGATTGGCTGAAACACAAACAGATCATTGCAGCATTACCCATAATCCCCTCTGTTTCAGCCCTGTTTCCAAAGTGCTGATTCTCTGTCTGTTACTTTAGATGAAAATAAGGAGCCCCTCCCCACGCCCCTCTGAGAGACATTTGGTTAATGTCGTTCCTGAAACTTTCAGAGTCTCTTTCCACAGAGGGGACACATGTTGATGTAGAAGAGACATGAAGAAGAGGGGACACATGTTGATGTAGAAGAGACATGAAGAAGAGGGGACACATGTTGATGTAGAAGAGACATGAGGAAGAGGGGACACATGTTGATGTAGAAGAGACATGAAGAAGAGGGGACACATGTTGATGTAGAAGAGACATGAGGAAGAGGGGACACATGTTGATGTAGAAGAGACATGAAGAAGAGGGGACACATGTTGATGTAGAAGAGACATGAAGAAGAGGGGACACATGTTGATGTAGAAGAGACATGAAGAAGAGGGGACACATGTTGATGTAGAAGAGACATGAAGAAGAGGGGACACATGTTGATGTAGAAGAGACTTGAAGAAGAGGGGACACATGTTGATGTAGAAGAGACATGAAGAAGAGGGGACACATGTTGATGTAGAAGAGACATGAAGAAGAGTGGACACATGTTGATGTAGAAGAGACATGAAGAAGAGGGGACACATGTTGATGTAGAAGAGACATGGAGAAGAGGGGACACATGTTGATGGAGAAGAGGGGACACATGTTGATGTAGAAGAGACATGAAGAAGAGGGGACACATGTTGATGTAGAAGAGACATGGAGAAGAGGGGACACATGTTGATGTAGAGGAGACATGAAGAAGAGGGGACACATGTTGATGTAGAAGAGACATGGAGAAGAGGGGACACATGTTGATGTAGAAGAGACATGGAGAAGAGGGGACACATGTTGATGTAGAAGAGACACGAAGAAGAGGGGACACATGTTGATGTAGAAGAGACATGAAGAAGAGGGGACACATGTTGATGTAGAGGAGACATGAGAAAGTGCATTTTGCATAATAGTTGACCTTTAATATATTTTTCTGTTTTGTAGATTTCCAAAACCTAAGTGCTAAGATCTCTCAGAGGAAAATCGACGGGGCGGTCGTAACTCTTGAACAGATCGAGCAAACGGACTCGCTCTTGGTGGAGAACCTGCATCCTGGCACCACTGCAGACCTGCTCACTTTGTACTTTGAGAGCAAGCGAGGAGGGGATCAGAAAGTGAAGGAAGTGACGATGCTGGCAGAGGGAACAGCCAAGGTGTCCTTTGTCAAATATGAGTGTAAGTTTTAGATCTTACAACCTTTTAAAGAGTGTCTCTACTTTAAAGAGTCCTCTCCTGCTGATGTCCAGGTGTATATCAGTATGTAGTGTCTCTACTTTAAAGAGTCCTCTCCTGCTGATGTGCAGGTGTATATCAGTATGTAGTGTCTCTACTTTAAAGAGTCCTCTCCTGCTGATGTTCAGGAGTATATCAGTATGTAGTGTCTCTACTTTAAAGAGTCCTCTCCTGCTGATGTTCAGGTGTATATCAGTATGTAGTGTCTCTACTTTAAAGAGTCCTCTCCTGCTGATGTGCAGGTGTATATCAGTATGTAGTGTCTCTACTTTAAAGAGTCCTCTCCTGCTGATGTTCAGGAGTATATCAGTATGTAGTGTCTCTACTTTAAAGAGTACTCTCCTACTGATGTTCAGGTGTATATCAGTATGTAGCGTCTCTACTTTAAAGAGTCCTCTCCTGCTGATGTTCAGGAGTATATCAGTATGTAGTGTCTCTACTTTAAAGAGTACTCTCCTACTGATGTTCAGGTGTATATCAGTATGTAGCGTCTCTACTTTAAAGAGTCCTCTCCTGCTGATGTTCAGGTGTATATCAGTATGTAGCGTCTCTACTTTAAAGAGTCCTCTCCTGCTAATGTTCAGGTGTATATCAGTATGTAGCGTCTCTACTTTAAAGAGTCCTCTCCTGCTGATGTTCAGGTGTATATCAGTATGTAGTGTCTCTACTTTAAAGAGTCCTCTCCTGCTGATGTTCAGGTGTATATCAGTATGTAGTGTCTCTACTTTAAAGAGTCCTCTCCTGCTGATGTCCAGGTGTATATCAGTATGTAATGTAATAATATCCCAACCTATATGCTCATGTGTTGTGTTGAGGTTTAGATTAAGCTTCTGTCAATGTCCTAAAGTAATGTTTACGTTTCTTCCAACAGCTTTAGGCCATATCCTGGATCTCACGCACAAACTGGACGGTAATGACCTGGTCGTGAAGCCGCACTTCGACTTTCTACAACCCACAGAAAGTCTAACTTCACAAGACTCTGCAAGTGGAGGCCGAGAAACGCCTGAGAGAAACGTGGAGGACATTCCGATGCAGACCAGTCCTCCAGAGGTGGTCCATGGAAACAGCCAGACTCTCTCTCAAATGTCCTTAAAGCCTCTTGTCGTCCACGAAGAAGAAGTAGAAGTTGCCGCAGAGGAAGTCATGGATCAAATGGAGGAGGTTGAATTAATACTCTCAAGCCATGTTGCTATTGCTGACCCACTAAAACTCTCAGTGCTTCAACAAAGCACCTTTCTAAAGGACACTAAAAAGGCACACCCGAATTTCACCATCCAAATTAAAGACAATGGCGTGCACATCGAAGGAACTGACAGACAAAGGGTTGAGCAGATAAAACACGACATCTTGGACTGTTTCGGCAAAATGGCCGAGATTCCTTTGACTCTTGAGCCAGAAGAGGCTCAGTTCCTTGCAAGGAAAGATGTCAAAGGGCGACTACTGGAGACCGTAAATCAACCTGCGTCACCTGCTTTGTACACTGTGTCAGATTGTAAAGTCTCGGTCACCTCGCTATCCCAAAACTCTGCTAACGAGGCTTGTAGCTTTTTAAAATCCCAGCTTTCTCACTTCACCATACCGGTGGACGCAGAGTTTGAGACCATGTTATATTGCAGAGAGTGGACAGAGTTTATGCAGGCTCTGAGTTTCTGCTCTGTAAAGGTGTCAGAGCGAGAAGGGAATATCGATGCGTTCACTCTGAAAGGGATGGAGAGTGAGAAGCAGACTGCGATTATGGGGTTTCTCACAACACCCATTGAAAGGGAGACTGTTATCCCCATGGAGCCAGGCATGCTGAAATACATCCAGATCCATCGTCACCAGCTGATGGCTGACATGAACCAAGTGTCCATCTTCCCCCTAGAAGCAGAGGACGTTTGTGGGTTAAAGGTAAGTGTCGCTCAATCAATATCACTTGAGGAAGACTGCAGGTCACTGGTTTTCTAGCTTGTCTTATTGGTTTCTTTTGCCATTTCAAAGTGACATTTCGTATTTGTTGAAGTCAAAATAATGATAAATAATACATTTAATTTTCAAGCGCTTTTTCAGGTGCTCAAAGACGCTTTACAGTGGTGATAAAACGAGATAAAATAGAATAAATATTAAAACAGCAACACAGCATTACTTTTTTTTAGGAGGTGCGATATTAAGTAGGCAAATGAACTCAAACACGTCATGTTACAACTATTTTGCTGCTTGCTACAAAAGGAAAACTTGCGCGGCTCTCATGTCAGGGGTACTTGAGTGAGTGACATGCAGGCTCTGCATGCACAGCAAACCACCAATCACAATCATTCTTGATCAGATCACAGCAGGATAACCGAGCTAGCTCAGCTTGTTGCTCTGATAACTTAAAGGTCCCATGTCATGCTTTTCCGGTTATTACCCGTCCCCTTGTGTGTTATGAAGGTTTTTCTGCATGTAAACGGTCTGCAGAGTCAAAACCCTCAAAGTACACCCTGTAGCGAGTAAAACTCTAAAACAGAAAAGACCTCCCCAAAACGCCTCGTTGGTGAAACGTCATCATCCATTTGATTCTTCCGGCTACGTGCAACTAAATGGGCCAATCCGCGGAGCCGTTACGTTACGTCCGCGGAGCCGTTACGTTACGTCCGCGGAGCCGTTACGTTAAGCCCCCGCTGATTGGTCCAAATTGACCAATCTACACACACACTCAGTGCAGGCAGCTCTGCTGATTTCTGCTCCCTGGCTGCAGGCTGATAACAGACAGTTAGGATCGCGGCGAAATTCTCTCAGCAGACCCATTCTCACAGCGTTTATCAACCTATAAACCTTTTTCTTACTCAATATCAAGCCACACTTATTGTTTTTATTTCGGATGTGACTTTTTGTGTGCTCAGGTTGAGTTTGGCTGTGTATCGCTAAACAAGGGGGGGGGGGGGGGAGGAGCTGCAGCGAGCCGTTTAGTGGAGAAAGTGAATACTGCCGAATACACATACTTTACAGAGATGCTGTATGCGAAACCAATGTGAGTTTGGAAAATTGCACAGTATTTTTCTATTTTAGTAGACCTCAACAATGGAATTATGATCAGTGGAAATGGCCATGACATGGGTCCTTTAAGATCCAGAGGTCCGTGAATAAAATCCTTCATCCAGTTAAATATCGTTAAAAAAATACCAATTGTATAGCATTAAAGTTCAAGAAAGGATGGTTTGCAGACAAATAAAACTGTTTTTTCTTCAATTCCTGTATTTTTTCATATCGCAGGGGAAGAAAATATCGCAATGTCAGTTTTTTCCAATATCGTGCAGCCCTATTTGAGGCCGTGGAAGACCAGAAACCTCTGGGTAAAATCACTGTTTTGTTAATGGAGTCTGGGGGCTTTGAGGAACGCATTGATAACTGCTTCAGTTCCCCATTGGAAAGGAATACGGAAAATATATAAGGGCTGGGCCACTCTCTAGAGCAGGGGTCAGCAACCCCTGGCACGCGTGCCAGCATTGGCACTCGGCACCGTAACCAGTGGCACACTAGGAATAAGTGGAATAAGTGTGCCAAATATTTAAATTGTATTTTCGGATCCTGAACGAGACCGCCGCCAGAGCGCGTCTCCCCGTTACCTGCAGAAGGAAGCCATGCACGCAACGCAGCCCCGCTCTCTTTATCTCCAGGTGACTTTCTGCCGCTTTCCTCCGTGGTGCAGTGCTGATCGTTTCACCACGGAGGAAAGCACTTCACTAATTGCAGTACCCATAAGGAGCTGTACAAATGCCGCAGTTTTTGCGTGGCTGTGTATTTAGTTGAAATACCAGTGGTGATCTGCTCATCTCTCATCGAAATAATATGCTACAAAGGGGCGGACTGGCCACCTGTGTGTTGAACTTTCCTGTCGGCTCCCAGACCGTAGTCGAGGAGGGCAGAAGCAACAAGCTTCAGGTTCAATAACCCACTTTAGAGAGAGGCGAGCTCTTCTTGGGAGGCCGTTGCATTTATTTAGCTGTTCTTCTGTTTCACAAAATACATCACAGACCTCTGTTTTTCTGCTTTCCCGTTTCACTTCCAGAAACATACACACGTTCCCTCACTGTCGCTCTACCATTCACAAACACACATGCACAAGCCGCACCCCCCTCTCTCTCTCTCTCTCTCTCTCTCTCTCTCTCTCTCTCTCTCTCTCTCTCTCTCTCTCTCTCTCTCTCTCTCTCTCTCTCTCTCTCTCTCTCTCTCTCTCTCTCTCTTAAAGGGACAGCGATCTCATCTCACTCTGCATGACCCTAATATCATAACATGTGTGTTCTGGAGAATCACAGAACGGACGATCGTCCTTATTATTATGCCGTTTAAACCAATTATTTAAATTTGCTTGTTAAATTCGCCATCATGTAAGTTGCGCTGACAGGTCCACACACTGCGAGGCTCCCGCCCCCTGCTGATAGTTGGCGAGCGTCAAGCTCCTCACCCCCCCCCCCTCCCCCCGTTGATAATTCTCGATCGTTATCTTATTATACATCCATGGTTGGCACGCTGATAACAATTTTTTTTTAAATGGCACTTCATATCAAAAAGGTTGCCGACCCCTGCTCTAGAGGTATATTGCCTCAGAAGTTCAGTTATAAGTTGGCAAAATCAATCAAATGTAGGTAAATGATGCTTGTGAGTGTTGGCAGCTCATCTCTTAAACCAGAAGCCTCAGATTGATTATAATAAGGAGAAATAGGAAGGGTTTATTTCAAGCTTGTTATGTAAATAAGTAATTGGGCTTTTTTCTTATCAACTAAGATATGTTAGAAAATGTTTCCAACTTGAATTGACTGCATTCATTTGAAAAGTGGTCTTATTAACACATGAATACTGTGTAATATATGTTTACAGATATATTTAAGAAGTACAATATAAGACCAGCACAAGTTTCATTTGTTGACCATATTCCATTATACTTTTTGAATTTGCTGAGGGCCGATTCAAAATGGTCCGTGGGCCGCATTTGAAACCCGAGCCGTAGTTTGGACACCCCTGTTCTAGATATATCGTGACCTAAACTGATATTGATTCTCTTCTTTATGTCAGCCTTGTTTTAGTAGGCTTATAAGGAACTGCTTCTAAATGTACCTCATCCGACCCCACTTTAAAAACTATCCCTTTTTAGCATTTTGAAAAAAAAAACTTGACTCAGTAAATTGTTTCATCTATTATGTTATCACTCGTCCCCGGCTTGAGCTTCAACCTCAGGATCCATGTATTTGTGACCCTCTCCAGAATGGAAGTAGTCATCACATACAGAGCATCAACTAGTTCCTGAACAGTGTCCTTCACATGCTGATATCCAAGAGAGGGAGTTACACAGTCACAAGATGGAGGAATAGAAAGCAGTATTCAATGCCTATCCCTTTAGCATTGCTTTTGAAACAAACCTCGTCTCAGTAAATTGTTTCATCTTTTGTCTATCTTTGTGAATGTTCCTGATAGATCCATGGCCATGCCACCGCTTGCCAGATGGCTGAGGAGGTGTTGCAGGACGTGGTAAAGTCTATCTGCACCAGAGTCATCACAGTGAACGCTCCAGGAGTGACACGCTTTTTAGAAGAGGCGGACTGCCAGCACATCCTGAAGGAGATGGACAAGAAGTTTCAGGTGTACATCAATCTGAAGGCCGTGCCCTGGCAACACCTCGCACACCAGGTAACGATGGGACATAGTTTTCCTATTTGTTTTTCCATTGTGTTCATTGCTTTTGACTCTATATTGAGTTCTATATATATATATATACGACAGTGCCATAGCTAAATGTGTTAGTTGACGTCTAAAGGTTTGTTTTGCTCCGCTCACCGGCCCCTCACAGCGGGCAGAGCTGCAGGTGCTGATCTCTCTCTCGCTTCCGGTTATACTTCACTCGCGTTTATGTCGAAATCCATCAGATCTAGCTAGTTCTAGCCAATGATATGGCTGCTGCCCCTCCCTACACGCAAATCACGCAGACTCGAACCTCATCTTTGGCCCAAATGTGGCGCAAATGCGCTCCGCAGCCGTTGCAAGGTTCCGGCGCTAACAGTTCATGAGCGTGCTCCCCCGCCCCCTGTCAACACTCGCGACACATGAGTGGCCGGCCTAAACAACAATAAGCGCTGCTTGGCAACCGTGTGTGGCGGTAAAGCACATAGACATTTTGACCGGAGAGATTTAGTTTTGCCGGTATTCAACATATTTTACCAGTCAAAGTCCGGTAATTATTTACACTCTAAGAAGAGTCCTACATGGCGTCAAAAAGGAGTAATGTGTGGAAATATTTCGATATAATATATATATTTTTTTTACACTTTTTTTTTTTATAGGATATGTACATTTCGGTCAACCGGTTAACCGTTTTTTGGGGGGTCGAATATTCGAATATACATTTGCTTTCAAATTCCCATCCCTATATCTAAATGTACATTATATTTTTCAAGTTTTTAGTACTCTTATCAACATATGAGTGGAGAAATATGCTTTATGCAAATGTTTGTTTATTATCATTGGAACAATGAAAAATATTCTGATGGATATTCTCAACACAACAACCTGGAACCTCTCTCTCTCTCTCTACACTCTCTCCCAACCGTGTGCACTTCTCTGCACTTAGCCAGTTGCTCAAACAGTTGCTCTTCAGTCAAAGCATGAGACTGAAGTTCCCACTGTGGGTCAAAATAAAGCGCTGTGATGTGCCGTCGACACATTGGATGCGATCCAAATGATCTAACGCAGCCCCTTGTCCTCCACAATGTTAAACTGTAGCCCCCCATTTAGCTATCGCTGTTGTTGTCCAGGCGTCTCCCCGGCAAACTTTCAAGCGTGGTCTGCCGCAAGCGAGCAGCAGGAGCGGGGCTGTCGGCATCAGCTGTGGGCTTGGCTCGCTGTTTTAAACACCTTTTTTTGTATCCATATCTCTCGCTAGAATCTCCCACCATCCAACTAACAACAACAACAACAACAACAACAACAACGTCAAGCCTTTGCTTTGGGCTCTGAAACTACGGGGCGGGCCGAGGACAAATACACATGACTTGACAGCCCTAATTTTAACTTATTTCTTGTCAGCTTTAATTCACGGGAATTTCATTAGGATCTTGTTCTGTATTTATTTTAATATTGTTATGTTTTCTGTGAAGCACTTTGGGCTGCTTTGTGCATGAAAGGTGCTAAGTCATGGAAATTCAAAATGCATCAAATATAATTTATATTTTATCTAATTGCCGAAATAGTTATACTATAATGATAATAAATACTGTATTATTGAAGCATGAACAACCTGAGGCTAAGTTTAAGGTATGCAAAATGCAGAAGTGAGTGAGACTGAGTTTCTGAAAAAGTATTACCTGCTGAATGATTTTAGACTTCTTTTAGTTTCTCTTCTCACTGCCTCTTTATTGTCAACCTCAGCTCGATGTGAGCACACAAATAACACAACAATATTTTTAGAGAAAGTTGTTTCGGCTCGATCAATTGTCCGACCGATTAAAATACTGGAAAATCCGGATTCTGGGATTGATTATTTTAGTGCTTTTTCAGCTCCTTCTCAGGTCTACAATAGATCGACAGTGTCCCACATGTTTTTTCTATTTCAGGACATCTTTGACACGGCATGGAACATGATGTCCGGCAGAAACTTCCCCAAAGTGTCTTCAGATAGTTCTCCTCAAGAATTAAGATCTGATTCAATGCATGTGGATCAAAATGGAGCTCCAGGTAACGGTAATATCCATCTCTACAATCATTTCTCCATATTTAAAGCAGATGTGTGTCTAAAGAAGTGGAATTCTTTGCCGAATGAATTAAAGGGCTGTAAGAAATGTTGTATGTTTAAAGGTCCCATGTCATGCTTTTCTGGTTCTTCCCCGTCCCCTTGTGTGTCATGTAGCTTTTCTGCATGTAAACGGTCTGCAGAGTTACAAACCCTCAAAGTACACCCTGTAGCGAGTAAAACTCTAACACAGAGAAGACCTGTCTATAGGCGCGTTCACACCGCAGTACTTTTCCCACTTTAGTTCCGATATAGTTCCGCAATGTCACGTTCACACCAAAGAAATCCAGAACTAGAATGAGTTCATGAGAACCTTTTTTACCCCTTTACCTTTACCACCTGCTAGAGAGCAGGGACTTTCATGGAGAAAAACGTTCCTATTTCTGATTGGCTGGGAGGATTGCAAACCACGCCCCGTAAAACTAAAAAAAAGTTTGGTGAAGCCGCCATTTTATTATCCTCGCATTAGCTTTATTAGCATTAGCCCAGCGCAGAAACGCAGAGAGACTAACTTATGGCAACACAAAAGACAGCATGGGAGCGGTGGAGATGAGGAGGTGTCGGTGTTCAGGCGATTTACTCGGAAGGCTTCAGTAGAAGCTGCTGGGGGTCCCAGCAGCTTCTACTGAAGCCAGTCCCCAACTCCGCTCGTCAGAGGCTTCATTTGCCTAATCCTCCCCCAGGGACTTATTCCGGTGTGAACGCGATCTGTACTAAAGAGTTCTCATGAACTAAGTTCTGATGAACCTTTGTGGGAAAAGTACTGCGGTGTGAAAGCGCCTTATGCTGCCCCAGAACGCCTCGTTGGGCATTTCTCTTCTTGCATTGTTTACTTCTTGGGTATAGTGACATACCGTTTCGTTACGTCCGCGGAGCCGTTACGTTTGGACCAATCCACGGACTTCCTCACACACACACTCGGTGGGACGTTGCGAGGCTCGCTGCTGCGAGGAGCGGACACTGTGAGCTGGCTCACTGGTGTGGGGTCGGCGAGACACCGGGAACTCAGCCTGGGCACACACACAAACTCCCAGCCAGGCTGCGGGTGTATGTGTGTGTTCGGGCTGGGTTTCACTGTGTCTCGCAGACGGCCACTGGGCTCACAGGGAGGGGGGGGGCAGGAGCTCCAACAAGCCGTGTAGGACAGAGAGTGAATACACATGCTATACAGAGATGCTGTTTGAGAAACCAATGTGAGTTTGGAAAATTGAACAATATAAATGTATTCTAGTAGACCTCAACAATGGAATTATGATCAGTAGAAATGGCCATGACATGGGACCTTTAAGAAAAATAATAAAGAAAGCCTAATTAAACAGTATGAAGTTGGCTTTTGATTGTGTTCTGGTTTTATGTTTCAGTATTTAGTAACTGTTACAGAAAGAATATTGCTTTTATTTATTTTTTAACAAGGGTCAGGTAATATGAGATTTTCTTCTCCCTGCTCCTTTCCACCATGCGCTATAAAAAAAAAAAAAACAGTATAAGTGTACATGTTTTAAAATAACTGCCATGTGTGGAATAAATATATATTTCTGCAAAGTTTTAAACATGTTCCTCTCCCTCTCTGTAGGTCTTTTAGAAGCTGCAAAGAAAATCGTCTCGGCCGTCGATGACAAACCTGAAGATCCCGCCTCCAATTCCAACAATTCGGATGAAATGGACGACGTTGACTTGTACTCAGCAGCGGCACCAACCAGTCTGACGGACCAGGACTTGTCTGGGATAGCTCCTGATTCTTCCCAGCCCTCAGCTGTAGGGAACAATCCCAGTGGGTTACTCCTGCAGAGTGAAGGAGCTGTGGGCCTGTCTAGCGACTTTGAAGAAGATGCCCAGCTATCCCTAGCTATCCAGTACTCCATGGAGACAAGCCATTATTCGCTGGAGGATGAGGAGGAACAGCTGCAGAAAGCTTTGGAGCTATCCAAGGAAATGAGCCAACATGAATCCTCTCCAAGCTGTTCTGAGAAGAGTCCCGCGGTGAAGAAGAGCTTCGATGCTTCCCTGCTGGACGCCATCAAAGCAGCCAACACCCTCCAGTTGTTTGTGTTTGCAGGGTATCC
This sequence comes from Notothenia rossii, assembly GCF_949606895.1. Lineage (NCBI taxonomy): Eukaryota > Metazoa > Chordata > Actinopteri > Perciformes > Nototheniidae > Notothenia > Notothenia rossii. The sequence continues at coordinate 3,509,078 of NC_136908.1, read as the reverse complement.
CGCTGACCTCATTCGGGTCGATATAGCTTTTGGGAAGAAGGTCACCGGGAGACAAGTCGAGGAGAAACTGGAGCACAGGTGTGTGAGGAACATGTCCGACTACCACAGGATATGTCTGGATATGATCAAAAGGAAGCATGCGGTCGAGATTCAAATCCAGGGCAGCATAATCACCGTTTCTGGCTTTAAGGATTATGTGGCGGGTGGATTGTGTGATGTGAAGCTGCTCCTGGAGAAGATCTCCACTTCCGTGTCCGAACGGGAGATCCTGAGGAGCGTCCAGTGGGTTTATCACGACCCGGTCTCTTCTGACACGACCCCTTACTCACCTGATGCCACTGTGTTCATCGAGACGGCCTTGAGGATGAGGATGCAGAAAGTGGACATCCTGCTAGACCATCAGCCCCACACCATCAACTTTGAGAAGATGCAAGAGTACAACATAGCTTCAGGGAAATCTGTGAAGATCTCCAGGAGGATGCCTTCTTCAGGGGCCTTGGATGAGGATATACCAGGTAAAGGGAACTATGTATTGTTACAGTGCCTTTATGTTCTGCAGAATATTGCTTCTGGACATTCAGAACAACATTTAGTAAAAGATATCAAAGTCAAATATAGGGGAATGCACAGTTTTAGCTGGCAAGATAACACTTAAAAGATTTGGCTAGCTAGCTCCGCTTCCATGCACAAATAGAGAGGTATTGGACTTTATTTACAGTTAGTGTTTTAGAGAGCTCCTTATTCACTCTGTTTCCCTCCTTGTAAACGGGTTCAACAAAGCATTAAAGGTCCCATGTCATGCTTTTCTGGTTATCACCCGTCACCTTGTGTGTTACGTAGCTTATTCTGCATGTAAACGGTCTGCAGAGTCACAAACCCTCAAAGTACACCCTGTAGCGAGTAAAAGTCTAACACAGAAAATACGTGTCTATGCTGCCCCAGAACGCCTCGTTGGGGATTTTCTTTTTCCATTTGTGTGTGTGCATCCCGATCCGAGCACACACACAGACCCACAGCCAGGCTGCGGTTGTATGTGCTCCGGCCGAGCTCGGGCCGGGCCTCGCCGTGTCCCGCAAACCCCACGCAGCAACCAGGAAACGACACCAGCAACCCAGCTCACACTGTCCGCTCCTCACAGCAGCGAGCCCCGCAACGTCCCGCCAACACGGCACCCGGACCCCGCGCAGCATTCTCATCTGTTTGTCCTTACTGGTGTCCTTTTGTGGTTGCTAACAAACGCCATTGTAACACATACTCACTGATGTTCCGCTGTAACGGTGGTGGACTCATCAGAACAGAGTGGGCGAGCTGACCAATCAGAGCACAGTGGGCTCACAGGGAGGGGGGGGGAGCTCCAACAAGGCGTGTAGGACAGAGAGTGAATACACACACTATACAGAGATGCTGTTTGAGAAACCGATGTGAGTTTGGAACATTGAACAATGTAAATCTATTCTAGTAGACCTCAACAATGGAATTATGATCAGTGGGAATGGCCGTGACATGGGACCTTTAACTTTAATATTTAAAGGTAGATTTATTTACACTTGCTTTTTGTTCGTGTATTACTCTATTTTGTTTATATAAACGCTGAGTAAGAACAAGCTCAACAGCGAACACAACCTTGTTTTTACCGGTTTTCATTGATGAAAAGTAACCTAGAAAAATGGTCTTAACGAAACTAATGCTCTCCACTTAGACCAGACATAGAAAAAAAAAGATTTGACTCGCAGGGCTTCCATAC